>NC_084594.1:40311416-40641416 GCF_033807715.1 Cololabis saira
ACATGGCGTCAAAGAGCAGTGCTGTGTTACCATTATTAGTTAAAAAGTAACTCAGTTACTTATACCAAAAAGTAATCAGTTACTATGAAAAGTAACTTTTTAGTTACTTAAGTTTAGTTAGTTTAGTTACTCACTTCTTCCTACTCCTTTTTGCACATGTAAATTAAGATATCAAGTGTTAAAGTATGAAATTCTTTGTTTTGTTGTTTTGTTTTCTTATCTTCTCTTGAATTGTTGTTTTTTACATGTACAAAATAAATAAAAAAATAAAATTATTTTAAATGCTCCCATTAATGCCCCTCTAGCCTTCATTTCAGCATGGTACTGTATGGATTTGCATTGTGTATCGTGTTCTGCATTCTGATTGGCTACATAGTTTCCCCACTTCTTCACTTCCTGTGTCAATAACGTTGGTCGCTTAGCAACAAGCTGAGAACGGCCAATGAACTTCAGCAGCAGCTCAAGAACGGGACTCTTGGATGAATCGTTCATTACAGTTCTCAAATATAATCGCTGGTGACATGTTGGTTTATAAGAATCTTTTTGCCCAGATGAAAAAAAGAGCGTCAACAACGACCCATAACTATTTTCTTCTCTGGAAAAAACACACCTGCACCGCGGCTTTAGGAAAAAAGACGCTACAGAGCGGAGTCGGGATGCAGCAGTAGTCACAACAGCAGTGAAATACGTGCGAGGCGGTGCTGATCTCTGCAATTTGAAGCCTGCTAGAATAATTGTAAAAAAACGTATCACTTATCACGGGTTCTTTTTGGAACGTAACCCCCGTGAAAACGAGTGATTACTGTAATGACAATATCTCCACATTGCAAAACTCGCCTTGCTCTCTTGGCTCGCCATGACCGGTCATGTTTTTGAATTTGAATGTTTTTGAACACACGCCCATTACGGTTCCTCTGGTCTCCGCGTGGGGAAAAAAAGCTTCACTGTAGCCAGAAATAATGGAGTAACGCACCGTTTGGTAACGGTAATTGAGTTACTGAATTTAAAAAGTAATGCGTTAGAGTATTAGTTACCGCCAAAACTAACGGCGTTACTGTAACGCGTTATTAAATAAAGCGTTAGTCCCAACATTGTCAAAGAGTAATGTACACAAAACGCCAACATTTTGCTGTCTATGGCTGATAGCTTGTGCAATTTGAGATGTTTGGTGACGTTAATACCCATAAATTGCTTTCTCCCTTGTGCTCATTTGCATTTTGTTTCATTTATCATGAATGTATGTTTTTTTTTCCTATCTGGTCATATTTTGCCAAAATTGATATTTTGTTACTGTTTGCCAAGCAGTTGAAGTTTCACAAATGAATTAAATGAATCATAATGTGAATCCACATACAGTAGTTTCGACATTCAATGTTCATTGGCAGGCCATCAAATACTGCAGTTTGTTACAGCTTCTGGGATTCCTGAGATATCCACCAGGTGTACTTCTAGAATACTTTCCAACTTGGCAAATTAGGAATGAAGACAAAACAAAAAAAAAGCATTTGGAGCCAAGGAAGAACGATAAAATGTCAGCACTCAGCTTCAGGCAATAAAGCTAAAAACCAAGAGCCAAGCCAGAAATCTGGGACTGGTTCTGGAGTAGATTGGACTACTGGTCTCACTGGTCTCACGGGTTTAGTTAGTCCAGAACCTGCTGCCTGAGTCCTCACTGAGACCAGGAGACCAGAGTCCTCACTGAGACCAGGAGACCAGAGTCCTCACTAAGACCAGGAGACCAGAGTCCTCACTGAGACCAGGAGACCAGAGTCCTCACTGAGACCAGGAGACCTGAGTCCTCACTGAGACCAGGAGACCTGAGTCCTCACTGAGACCAGGAGACCAGAGTCCTCACTGAGACCAGGAGACCAGAGTCCTCACTGAGACCAGGAGACCAGAGTCCTCACTGAGACCAGGAGACCTGAGTCCTCACTGAGACCAGGAGACCAGAGTCCTCACTGAGACCAGGAGACCAGAGTCCTCACTGAGACCAGGAGAACAGAGTCCTCACTAAGACCAGGAGAGTGGACCATATAAGTCCAGGTCTTAGATCCCTATACTGGCTTCCTGTCCGACCCAGAACAGATGTTAAATCCAGCTGCTGGTCTATAAATCTCTGGATGGTCTCGGTCCAAAACACATCACTGATCTGGTCCATGATGAACCACCCAGAACCCTCAGGTCGTCAGAGTCACGCCTGATTTCTGTACACAGAACCAAACACGGTGAGGTGGCGTTCAGCTTTTATGCTCCTCACCTGTGGAACAAACTCCCAGAATGCATCAGGGCTGCTGAAACTCTTAAGTCAAGGTTGAAAACCTTTTTATTTACTGCTGCATTTCAGTAATCTCCCACAATGCATTGCAACCTTTATTTCTTGCATCTCATTTGTTTTATTCCTTTTAACTTATGTCTGTCTGTTTTTAAGGCATTTCAAAAAAAATCTTTTTACGCAAGGCACTTTAAATTGTCTTGTGCATTAAATGTGCTGTAAATAACAAATAAACTTGCCTTGCCTTCTAATGAAACATTATAGTTCTTATATTTTGAGTGATCCCATTTCCAAACCATAAACATCATTTTTGAGTGTTTTTGAAATAGGTCCCAAGAGTCTCATGAGCCAGCTGGATCTTTTTGAAGTTTTTCTAACTTTATAAATCACAGAGATTAAACTACTCCCAAACAGCCTTTTTTCATAACTTTGTTCTCCATTTCTCTTCATTCTGTTTAATTTCAGCTTCATCTGTTTTGATTAGATTCAGGCATAGCATAGCATAGGTTAGCTTTAGACACTAAAGCTACGCTACTGTAGGTTTAGGAAATAAAATTACTTTAGGAGAATTAGGAGAACATTGTAGTCAGGTTTAGAAGAAGCCTATATTTATAAATTATATATATAAATATAAATTTATAAATAATTTAGCATTTCACTAACTTATATTGAAACCTGCAAACCTTAAGAGGGCGTATATCAAGAAATAATCTCTTCCCCCACTATAGATACACTTCAGGTGCAGCTTTGACAGGATTATTACACACACACACACACACACACACACACACACACACACACACACAGCCACATAGATATATATATACACACACACACACTAACGTACACACAGACACACACATATACATACATACATGCATGCATACATACACACACATAGCCACACATATACATACACATAGCCACACAGATATATATATATATATATATACACACACACACATAGCCACACATACATATACACGGTCACACACACACATACAACCACTCAGAAATATACATATACACACGGAACATACAAACACATAGCCACACAGACTGCTCGTGTTTTAGTCGGCTCCGTGTCGGTTTCGTGTTTCGTTTGTGTTTTTTGTTGCAGATTTCCAGTGCTCGACGTGTGCCTCCATGTGTTCTTGGTTCCTGGTTTAACAGCGGATGTCACCCCCCCCCCCAAAAAAAAACACTGGGTTTGTATGTGTATATATATGTATGTGTATGCGTATGTATATGTATATATATTAAATATAGTAACAATGCACATATATATGCCTTAGGTTTTTACCAACATGGTATTAACCATTAATATGTGTGAAGAAAAAAAAAAAAAAAAAGAAATAATCTCTTCTTGAGAACAAATATCTAGGTATTTGAAGAGCATCAACTCAAGAACACAATCCCGTCACTTTGTTTGGAGCCACTTAAGAATGATTCATTCAGAATTTCAGGTTATTGTTTCGTAAACAGACCCAGCTTACATATGTATCATCATTGTTTTTTCACCTTCATCTCGACCTCGCTTTCTTTCTTCTTTTCTTTCACTTCTAAAGAGGGAATCAAAACTTGTGTTTTATTGCTTTGCCAGCGGTAGGATTTCTCTTTAACAGTCAAAGCATTCACTCATTCACGTGAGAGGTCTGACTTTAAATTGAATCTTGGTTTCTATTTGATGGAGTACAGTAGTTCAAGTTCCCTCTTTGTCTCATAAAGCCTCTCTGCTGGAGGCAGAGCAGAGTTAAATGGACTGATCGGTGTCTCTGGATGACCCTGGCTGGAGATCTCAGAGTGCAACTCGGCTAACCAAACAAAAGACACTTTCACTATACTGCTGTAATACTGTGAGAGTATTTGGGGGGGGTTCTTTGAAAGACCTGGCTTGAGGACACTTCAGAGCTCACATCTCTTCAAGTGTGGTTTGAACCTCCCTTGAATCAACTCTGGAGTTCTGATCTTTATTTTCCTCAACACCAATGTTGCAATATGGCCAGCTGGTGTTTCTAAGGGTTGTCTTTAACCATACTTGGGTTTGTGGGTGCTTTTTGCTATGCCAACCAGCATTTACAAATGCTTTCCATTATTTAGAAAAACAAAAAAAAACTGATTTCATGTTTACTCACCGTTTTTGAAACCGGATTGTACAAACTACACTTACAATGCATATAATTATATAGTAGGTACTGCATACTAGCCTAGCAGTCATTGTTAGAATGTAGTATGTCACCGCATAGACAACGGCACAAGTGGGATCCAGTCACATGACCACTGCGATGGACTGCACAATGCATTATGGGATTTTTTTCCCCTCCAAAGGAGTACTTTGCAAAACGCGGATTATACCATAGCACACAAAGTGCATACTGTACTAAATGTACTAAATTTTGGAAAACTTTGTACATATTTGAACAGTCACCACAAATGGTTGAAGCATTCTACAAGTATGACTATTGAAGACAGTGCTTTAAAATTATGTTTCAAACAGCTGCCATGACTTCTACATTTTATAGCAGATCACACACCACCATCTTAGAACATAAAAATGTGTTATTCCACTAGTGCTATCAATTAATTTCAAGTTGAAACTCAGATGTATTTGTCTCTTTTGAATCAACCAGACTAGAGGCTGCAGTGGCTCTATATATTTAAAAAAAAATGTTTTTATTAGAGCGGCCAAAATGCTTTGTCAGACTGGGTGACATCGCATTGCTGCATCGTTTGTTTTCCACTTTGTTCAGTGACTGTAGTGCCAGCAGTCCGTCTCCTCCAAGCTGATTGATTCTGGTGTCCATTCTTTGTTCAGTCTTTTTCATTAGTGCCCTCTCTGCCCCCGACCCTGATAATAAGAACTCACATGTCTACATTTCAGTAACAGGCATTACCTTTTCCTGACAATAGATCTGTTATACAGTGCAATAGCATCAGGCGGGTGAGCTAATTACTGACATAAAGGAATAGGAAAATCTCCATGGCATCATGTATTTCCCTCAAATAACTCCTGAGTGTAAATGTTCATGACTTGATGAGTTCTTGTGAAAGTCCACTGTTTGCCGTAGGTACTTAGCGGCTGATGTCGCCTTTACTCGGCTCCATGCCTCATTTCACATGAGGCTCAGCAAACAGTGTGAGTAGGACAGATTAATGGGACGGGGGACGTCAGCTTCCTGGGTGTAAACATTGTATTAATCACAAGCAGCCTGTATGTCAAACTGACTCTTCCTTTCGTCTCTTCCTCACTTATTCTTGAACATAATATCTAGCAAAAATGGACATTGACACACATGTATTGTACACATCTGTAAATAATAATGTCGCTGGTCATTTTTTGCAGCACTATTAGTTCAGGCTGTTGAACACTTGCCAGTTGAAGACAAGTGTTATGGTACAGGGTTTGGGAGTGTGCTTAAGGGGACCAAAGTCTGATCCTAATCTGACGGGATGCCACTTCTGCAGCGCTGGACAAGGTTACATAACAGCATGAATTGAGATCAGGTAGGGTAATGGGGTTAGTCATTGTTAAAGATATGGTAGGAACCACTTTTACAATGGTCAGTAATTGTCTAAATGTCTTGAGTTATTGCTGTAAAGAAACACTTACAAAAATTACTGTGACCGTGGATCAGCGTAGAGTCGTGTGTCCTCTAACTGGAAGGTCAGCAGATCGATTTCTACGTGCCACATGTGGAAATGTCCTTGGGCAGGGAACTGAGCCCCACATTGGATTATGATTAGAGATGAAAGAAAGCTGGAATAATCTGGCACTATGTTTCAGCAAAATATTCTGGAGATAGACCACTGATCGAGTAAGAGAGGAGAACCGCTTCTCCAAAAACTCACGTTCAATCACAGCAGCGATTTCATCATGAAAACACATCTGCTAGCATTGCTACAACATATTGTCTCTTCTTTAGCTTCTAAATGTCTTTCAGAGTGGACAAGGTGGATGTCATGCTCTGTTTTGGAACCCAGTCATTTCTATGTAAAGCAAAATGTCTAACTCCAAGATGACCTAACAGAACACAAGGACAAAGAACACAGATGATGGCTTTACATGAATAGTTTAAAGGCTTGCAGTGACATAAAGAGATGTCACAGTACGCACAGAAGATTTGGAAAAAAAAAAACCCAACAACTGGGGCCTTGCAGATGTGGGCCTGAGTCTTTTTCTTTTTGTCTAACTTTCAAGGTAAAATATCCCCTTCTTCTGGAATAGCTGATTACTCTGAGTCGTGCTTTGTGAACCGCTGGTGTAATTCAGACTTCTTCACCCTGAATCCCGTCAGTATACCATTACAGTTTCTTGACCCCTCCTCATCGGTGCATCTAAAGCTTTCTTTGGAAAATAAATAGCACATGCACTGAAGTCTGCAATTCAAAAATGTAGTAAATATCTACTGACAACTTCCTGGATAGCTTTTTGGTCACCTAGCAACTGCGACTCTACACGGATAAAATTTGCCACATTACCTCTAAATAGTATGTCTTTCAAAAATGTTAATTTAAATTAAAGTGATCTCTAACTTCTCTTGTTTCCATTTCCACACAACACTGGCGTACATTTTCTTTGCTTACAAAACCCTTTAGCAGCAGTGTTTAATTATTTTATCTAGTGACTGGATTGGTTTATTTGGATTCACCGAGTCTGTTTTTATATTCCAAACAAAGCAGGGAGCCCATTAATGGTGCATGAACTCTCTCTCAGAGTGCAATACAGTCTCCACCCACACCAAACCTGAGTGCAACATAAAACCAGCACAACATGAGAAACTGCAGCAGTATTCATTCAAGCTAAATTAAATTAAACAGTTGTGTTACTTTATTTCACCCTTGCTGTATACAGAGTATATATATTCAAACACACACACACACACACATATATATATATATACATACATACATACATTTTCAAATAAATAAAATAAATGTGCATAATACTAATAGTGAGAAAATAGGGCTTAGGAGGTCACTGTCTCCGTTAGCACTGGCCCCATCAATCAGTGACTGACTTCTCAGTACAATATTATTCAATTAAATTACACGTGTCAAGCTGGCCTCCTCAATAACTCACCTCTGAGGTTACACTTAATCGCAGGTCAGGACTGACGTAAAGAATAACGCAGGGTTTGGTGGGACCTGGGTGGAATTTAATGATACCAAGACAAGTAGGTCCACAAGCTGCTCATCCTCAGAGGTGAGGGTGCTATAAATCGGCATATTACGGGACTCATATTATGCAACTGGCTACCAAAATGGCCGAGGCTTTGCAAGAAATACAAACAAAAAGGTTCTATATAGCGAACAACCGCAACAGGAGTGGCAGAGGAAGACTGGACTGGTCATATTTTGGTTTTTGCCACCCAGTTTTTAAATCCGGTTGTTATTCAGCATGGATGTGGCTCCCGCTCCACCTCCTGCACCCAGCGCTGCATCAGCCAGCTCTTCCCATGGTAGTGAGGCCAGCGAGGCCAACCAAACACACAGCAGCGCCACCAAATTAGGCAGCACTCAATAGCGCCTCCTGACTCCTCTTCCCTCACTGAGACTCAGGTTCAGGTACCAGAGATGCAATACCACACTTTGTATTTACACTTAAACACAGGTTCTTCATCCAGGGAAGGTAACAGGGTCTATGTAAAATGCTGTGTGTATGCATGCACGCATGCATATGTACGGCTGTAGTTATTTATCCATGTTCATGTATTTATTTGCTGGACTTTAGTCATTTCTTAAAGGCTTTAATCATAACTCTTTTGTCTGCTCCACCTCCTCCTGTGTTCTGTATTTGGGTCCCTCTCCAGCTTCGTATGTGATAAGTGGATTTGCTATTCAAGACTAAGCATCAACTACAATGGCTTGATGATTAAGCCACAGCTTAAGGGCTTCCTGCTGCAGTTTCTCTACTGATACAAACAGAACTGCTTCCAGACTTCTAGCTGAACAAGAAAATTCCCTTTCAGAAGGTTTCAGCTAAATGTGGCATAAGATCTTTGATCTTTGGATAAAAAATGAGATGTTTAGTGCTGATAACGACACTTCCAATATTTTGACATTTTCTTTAGCGAAATCTCTTTAAAATGGCCTTCTATCATCTCATTAACACAGAGTCAAAATGGAAAAGTACGATTAGTCAAGTGTGATGTTATTATTGGAAATCTTGGATACTTCCCTCAGTAAGCGATAGAGAAGAGAGACTATCCAGCTGGGGACACAATAATGTGCATATTTCTGAACGCCTCATGAATGTTCATCAACATATTCTAACATTTTTACATTTATTATTTCAAAGAGACAATGCAAAACCACATTCTGCAGAGTACATGAGCCGAGCTCTGTGGCAAAACGATCTGGATACTGGCTGCCCTGCAGTCCAGATCCATCCCTGACAATCTTTGGCACATTATAAAATAAAAGCCAGAAATGCAAATAAGGGCTTGACGTATGAGCAGCTTAAATATTATGTCTAGTGAAAAAACTATTTTTCATTTAAAACGTTCAGTATTCACTAAATAATGAAATAAACTCAGTACCAAAATTGTGTACATTTGTGTACATTTATGCATACAGTATAAATTATTCAATATGGTATTAACACTGTGTGTATATTATGTTCAACTAAGAAAAGGCCTTAATGAATGATCCGTATCTCATGACACAGATGATTTATTGTATCGTTTTATTGCAGCGGGCAGCAACGAGTTCCAGTAACAGTCCTCATTAAAGCAGAGTTGTTGAAGCCTCCCACTGAATCAACGGTGCTGTCTGATTAGTATGTTGTGTAAAGGGTTAGAGACAGTGTTAATAAAGGGGACAGTCTTGTGACACAGCCTTACTCTCTTTGACCACTCTGAGGGGCTAAACAAATGGTTCCCAGCACTGCGCCAGTCTTCTTGATCAGCTTTAATTTGTGTGTGAGAGAGACTTTGTCTGATGCATTCACCAGATAGCTGCATCCTCTCAAGGTTGTAGTTAAGAAGGACCCAGATGGGGCGGAGGGTGGAGAGTACGCACCGGCAGGCAGCAAGGGAAAGACAAGATATACACAGAGGGCTTGACGAGACCCAGGTGCAGACAATCAGTGAAGATTGGAACAAGGGAAGTCAAGACGACACTTAGGCCATGTTTCCACATAGCCGGGTATGTACAAAAATGGAAATGTCCCCCTCTACGTTTTGAAAAATACCATCACTTACATGAACCCGCATAAATACGCTGCTAAGGTGCTATGAGCATCCAAACCTACAGGGGGCAGTGTAACAAGAAGCATAAAGTCATCCTAGCCAATCAGAATCCTGGAAAAAAACGTCAACAAATGACACATGTAACTTCCAGTTACTTCCAAGATGAACAAGAGTCTTTCGTTTGGAGTGACGGAAAAGTGGAGTTACTTTTAAGTGTGACTTTAGAATATAAAACAGGTAAAATACAAGAAAATATTGACGGTGGCCAAACTAATTGTAAACACAGGTCGCACTCATGACGCTGGTGACGTTTCTGTCGCATAATGTGACGTTCTGAAGCCTAAATGTCCGTTTCTCTCCGTTTACAAGCAAACGTGAAGACGGAGTTTTTGTAAATCTCCACTTTGGCCGGAGTTTTCAGAAATGATCGTTTTTGGTGACTTTGAGCTTCGTTTTCGTGTAAACGAACAGCCAACACGCATGAAAACACCAACGTTTTTGCTACGTGTAAACGGGGCCTTAAGCACAAGGACACGGGTTTCAAAATAAAACAGGAACCTAAACACCACAACTGTCACACATACAACCTGCGCTAGCAACAGACTGATGGAACATATGGGACATCCTGCTGTACACATTAAAAAAAACATAGTGGGAGGTATATGAATATATATATATTAATTCAAAGGAAATTTAAAATATTTGAAACAAAAAACTCCTTTTTTCACTTGGTTACTACACTTTTGTCTTTTATTTTTATTAGCTATGATAATAAAAATTTGTATCAATGTATCAATACATGAAGAGTCGATGTATTGATTTTATTTTTTTTGTTTTCTTGTGGGGTGGTTCAACTTTACGTTGATTAAATATTTATTTGTTTATTGTAAAATCTGAGTTTTTAACTAAGCTTTATTCAGCCAAGCTTAGCAAAGTCCAAAAAAAGAAAATCTGCACCGCTGCAGTGTTCAAAACTAATAGATAAGCAAATAAAAAAAGAATAAAAATGTATTTATTTTGACTTCTGGGAGCATTACTCGTAATTAATATTTACTAATTAATATTTACTGACTTCAAATTGACTGCTTCAGCTGGAACCCCTTCCAAATTTGACATTTTGTAAAACTTTTGGATGCATGGCAATAGGCTAATGTATAAAAGTTTATAAGTGCATGTGTGAGAGAGAGAGCGAGAGAGAGAGCGAGAGAGAGAGAGAGAGAGAGAGAGAGAGAGAGAGAGAGAGAGAGAGAGAGAAAGAGAGAGGAAGAAAGAGAGAGGGGGAGGTGAGGGAGGGCGAGTGAGGGAGAGAATGTGTCATGGGTGACCCAATGATTGTTCAACTGTGAAATTCACATAGTTCCCTACAGACTCAGAAGAAAGAGTTGTAATTTATTCTCTAGCGCACTTTACTGCTGAAAACACAGACATGCAGAGAAGAAACTCTTTCCCACCAACTCTCTCTCTCTCAAACACACACACACACACACACACACACACACACACACACACACACACACACACACACACACACACTCACGCACACACACTCACGCACACACACACACAGATCTGACAAGCTATACTCGGTGGAGGGAAGTTTTTCTTTAACTAGAGTTCACATTAATTAGCTGCACAGGGTTTCCCGTCTCTTATCTCTTGAGGCCTGAAACTCTGTTTCAAGGACATCCATCCCTCTTTTCCCTGTTGGCACCCACCCACAAAGCATCTGTCCCAGGCCTCACTGATGCCTGCAAAAGGATCACGTTAACAACTTTTTTTTCTGGGATGGAAAGAATGACTGCGGGTTCCTTCACCATAAACACAATTTCCATCCACCCTAACTAAGTGCCTTTTATACAACTGACAGTTTGTTCTCCTATGCAGCAACAACAAAATGGCATGCACTCAGGTGGGAGTTGGTGGGCGGGTGAAGGCTACAAGATCACATAAAGACTCTTTTACTCAACTATGTCCTTCCTAATGATAGCTGTCTGATACACAGGTCCAGGCTAAGGACCCATTAGTTCTACTTAACTGTTTTAATATTTCATGTTATTACACTCCTTCTTGAATTGATGCTTCATCATGTCAGAAGAGATTGTGTGTGTGGTCTAATACTCTTCAGAGCATGTGTAGTATAACATAAATGTTCACAACTGCTGGAGACTTTTGATGTTTTCATTTTGTCCAGGCTGAAATGCCTTTAAAACATCTAATGGTGACGATAGTGGAGTCTCGTATTTTTTTTTTTTTTTTTTTTTTAAGATTTTTTTTTTTGGGCTCTAGTGGCCCTTTATTGGAGATGTAGACTGGAAAGGGGTAGAGAGAGAGAACGGGGAAGACATGCAGCAAAGGTGCGCAGGCTGGATTCGAACCCGCGACCGCTGCAGGAGGAGGACTGTAGCCTCAGTATATGGGCCGCTGCTTAACCCACTGCGCCACCGAGCGGCCCTGGAGTCTCGTATTTTTAAGGAAAGAAAGGACCGAAGGGTGTCCACATAAAATATAAATGCTTTTAGTTTGACAGGAGTTTCTCACATTGGGAGAAGTTTGGAACCATTACGTTACCACCAACCCATTTCTGGTAGATCTGGACTTTGACTAGGCCACACCTTGATTTTTCCTTTTTAATTTTTGTTCTTTTCTCTTATTCTTTTCTTCATAGTAACCCTGGTGACACTGTGTGAATGGCCTCCTCAAAGACAATGATTACCTGGCCTACAGGGAAGAGATGGAGCACCTGGCTGTGTGGTGTGACGTGAACAACCTGTTGTTTAACATGAAGGAGAAAGGTGAAGCGGTAACATACATCCACCCATATCAAATGGTGTGAGGGTGGAGTGTGTGACCAGCTTTAAATTCATAGGGAACCACGTCTTGAAAGGTACGTCTCCCGGACAACTAACAGCACCAACCTCATCATGAAGGCTCACTAGCTCAGACAACCCGGTGAACTTCTGCTGCCGCACCTCCGAGAGCATCCTTTCCAACTGTATTCCAGTCCCATATGGGAACTGCTCTCTCTCAGACCAAAAGGCGCTGCAGAAGGCAGTAAAGATTGCCTAGCATATCGCTGGAGTCTCACTTCCTGCAAATGAGTAAATTTACAGAGAGCTTTGTCTCAAGAGAGCACATAACACCGGGAAAGATTCCTTCCACTCAGCACATGGACCGTTTGCCTCCTTGACCCCTGGGAGGCGCTACAGAAGGTTTTGGGAAAAGCTTTTTGTCCAACAGCTGTCTTCCTGCTGAACTCTGCCCCCAAAATGACCCCTTACCTTTCTTATACACACACACACACACACACACACACACACACACACACACACACACACACACACACACACACACACACACACACACACACACACACACACACACACAGCATCCCCATCACCCTCCACACCCTCGTCGACCCCCTCAGACTGAAATATGTATACTCTATTGCATTGTAATTCAGTACTGTATTGTATACATTGCATTATTACCTTTTATTTTTCATCACAATCCAATGAACTACTACTGTATATACTATACATGATGAATGATTTTTCTGCCCATTATACTACTGTACATTCCGTTTATCCTTTAAATTGCTCTCACTGCACTATTGTCTATTTTTCCAGATTTTTGATAATCCACCACTGGGCTTACTGTATAGTTAAAAATACATAGTATAGTTATAGCCTAGTTTACATGCTGTATCAACCGACATTCATATACACACATATTTATAAATAATAAAATATATACCTGCGACTCTATATATCTTATGCCAAGTTGAATCGAATCTCTGACTGGATGTGTAAAAAGAAAAACCTTGTCCAAAGATGTTTTAGACACATTTTGGACAAAAAAGGGCCACCTTTCGTCACAGACAATTAATACTCGATGTAAATATACCATGGAGGGATGTGTTGAAATGGTGGTTCACTAGGTTAAATCGGAGACGACAGTTTACTGATCACAGTGCAAGCGGGAGAAGCCTCATGTTATGGTCATCACAACTGCTGCACAACAGGATCAACTCTGCTCCAACACCGCCAGCTAAGATTAAGTTATTTCACATTTTATTCACTTAATTTGAAAATGCACAACTCTATATATCTTAGAGTACTACAGATGTTCAGATCTACTCTCAGCTATATAGCATTAGATTGAGTTATATCTTTACATCTAGTGCACAGCTCCATAACCTGAGGTAAACTCACAATGTTGGTAGGGACTGACTTTAGCTAACATCAAGGCTAGCTAGCTATTTCTCTGATACATAACACTTGTGATTGAAGAAGATTAGATAACATGAGCTGAGTTAATAGAAATATACCTTTTTATTATGCCTTAGAATAAATTGATACTGTTGTTGATGTTTAGTTGAGTTAGTTTAGCTCTGATTTGTGATCATTCAGTAAATGGAATAAAATAAACTCCACTGCCTGGCTCTTCTTGCATTCAGTCAAAGCTGTACTTATTGTCCTTATTGTCCTTTCAATTCAAGGCATAGCTTTGATTTACACGGCAGCGGGAATGGTGATCCACAGGTCACATATCAAATGAAATGTAATGCTCTATGTAATGGAAACTTGCAAGGTAGCCATTCAGAGATCGCACCAACTGGTTCGAATGCCATCAGATTAATGTAAAGTAGCATGATTGAATGAGGCTTTCCATTCCATTTATATCCCCCCGCCTCATGTAATTTGTAAAGCTTTAGTCCCAAAAGGCACAGCCCTGCTTTATTCTAGTCAATGAGCATGGTTTCACAGAAGGTGCCATGGAACGGTTTAGAAGCATCCCAGAAGTGACAGTCCGCTCTGGGCCGCTAAAGAAGAGCGTCGAGTTTGACTTCCTGTCAGTTTGATGTGCTGTGTGTAAATTGCCTCAGCTGTAGTGTAGCAGTAAAAGAGACACTATAATGGTAAAGATCATTTCAAAAATAAACCATGAGCAACCTTCCACTCGTATATTGACATCACACTAACCTTTGGAGATTGTGGGTAAACAATTCAGTGGGTTATAAAAAGGATTTAAATCATATAGTGGTTCAGTTTTGAAGTCAAAAAGATTTTTATATCACACTGCTCATCCTTTTAAAATGTATAATTCTAAAAAGAAAAAATGGCATGGTATAGGTCTTTGAAAGAGCAGACTACTGTACAATTCTCAAGGGATTTTGAAGCTTTCAGGTAAACTCGTAATCTCAGGATTGAGCTTGGAATATATCTATGGTGAGGAGTGAGAACAATTGCCAGTATACAAATGCAGAACTGGAACAGGATGATTCTACTCATGTTCAAAGGTGTGGAGTGAAAATTTTATAAAGTTTATAAAGAAATCTTCTTGCATCTTCTTAAGATTCCAAACAAATTATCAACCCACTTTGGTGCTGCTCCATTGTTATTTCGAACCACATTGGTAGATCCTGGTGCACCATTTGCCTCCCCCTCCTGTCCTGGACAGAATTTGAGGGGCCAACCTGAATAAGGAAACATGCACCATTCATAAACCACTGCAGTTTCCTTATTTCCATAGGGTTGGAGTTGAACATGGCATAATCCACCTGCTTCAACAAACCCACAGTCATCTGGACAAAGCAGCCAGTATTGTGAGGATCATGTTCTGCAATTTCTCCAGTGCAGTTAACATAATCAAGCCTGCATTAAGAAACCCCCCAAAAAACACAGGTGAATGCCTCCACAATCACCTGGATTACTGACAAACAGGCCACAGTTTGGGAGACTGAGTGACTGAGTCTTAGCCAGTGGTCAGTGGTACAGGAGCACCACAGGGGACTGTACTCTCACCACTCTTCTTCATGCTGTATACCTCAAACTTTCAGTACAAGTCAGAGTCCTGTCATCTGCAGAAATACTCAGTAAACTGCAGTTGTGAGGTGAATGAATAAACAGGTTCAGGGCTGACCTCTTAAAGGAAGAGTGGAAAGAGGTTTATGTACAAGATGTTAATGCTGTATACGGGGCTTTTCTGAACACTTATTTATCACTGTATGAAAAACATTGTCCAACAGTACTGTGCAAAGAAAATGGTAGCCACAACAGGAAGCCTTGGATAACTAAGGGTTTACAGAATGCATGCAAAAAGAAAAAATCTCTACAGAGACTTCATGAAAACTAGAATAACGGCTGCGGAAAAAAAATAAGACATCTACTGATAGTGATGGGATAGATATGATAATAGTGAAAAAGACTATTGATTGTATAACTAAACCCCTATGTTATGTTTGTAATCTCTCTTTTCATACAGGTATTTTTCCAGATCGAATGAAGGTAGCAAAGGTTATTCCACTGTTTAAATCAGGAGAAAAATACAGGTTTACAAACTATAGACCAGTATCCTTGCTTTCACAATTTTCTAAAGTGATTGAAAAGCTGTTTGGTCAAAAATTGGATAATTTCATAGAAAAGAATGCCTTGCTGAATAAAAGCCAGTATGGATTTCGGACAAATCGGTCGACAGCTGCAGCTTTAATGAATATCATGGAAGAAATAACAACGGCGATTGACAGTAAGAAACATACAATAGGTGTATTCATCGACTTAAAAAAGGCATTTGATACAATAAGTCACACAATCTTAATTTTTAAGTTACATATGTATGGAGTGAGAGGAATAGTTCTGGACTGGTTAAGAAGTTATTTAGAAAACAGACAACAATATGTACAGTTTGCTGGTAACACTTCTGAATGTATGAAGATTGAATGTGGAGTCCCACAAGGCTCGGTCTTGGGGCCTAAACTTTTTATTTTGTATATTAATGATATATGTGAAGTGTCTAAAATATTGCAGTCTGTTTTGTTTGCAGATGACACCATTTTTTTTTTACTTCTGGTTATGATTTAAAGGTGTTATCAGAGACCATTGCACAAGAAATGATTAAACTTAAAGGATGGTTTGATGAAAACAGGTTATCATTAAACTTACAAAAAACAAAATTTATGATTTTTAGTAATCGAAAAATTGAAAATGTGTCACTGTCTATAGACAGAGTAAGTGAACTTAGATTTTTGGGTGTTGTACTGGATGACAAATTGACATGGAAAGCTCATATATCACATGTTAAAAAAAAGATTTCCAAGAGTATTTTTGTTCTGAACAAAGCAAAATATGTACTAGATTATAAGGCATTGCGAATATTATATTGTTCACTGATTTTACCTTATTTCAATTACTGTGTGTAAGTCTGGGGCAACACATATACTAGCAATGTACATCCATTGTTTATCCAGCAGAAAAGAGCGGTGAGGATCATTCATAAAGCAAATTAGAGAACACAGAGAACACACCAACAGATTATTTATTAATTCAGGACTTATTAAATTTATAGAAATAGTTGAGTTACAGACATTATTAGTCATGCATAGGGCAAAAAGAAAAGTATTATTATTATATTAGTATTATTTTTTTCTACTTTTTATATTGCTCTTTTTTATTATTTAACTATTTATGGTTATTTCTATTTTACATTTTTTGTGTAAAGCGTGTGTGTTTTTGGCTGCTGCACGACTGAATTTCTCCTCTAGGAGATCAATAAAGTCTACTATTCTATTCTATTCTATTCTATTACCAAGTAATCTACAGCAGTTATTTGTTTTTTCAAATGCAGAAGTTATAGATTATAGCAGGAAATATAATTTCAAACATCAGCATGCAAGGACCACTCTTAAGCAGATGTGTATATCGGTTGTGGGAGTAAAACTGTGGAACTCTCTACAGAATGATTTAAAGGAATGCACAAATTTACTTAGGTTCAAAAAAATGTATAAAGATAAAATATTTAAGCTATATGATCATGAATAGGCTGGGACTTAAACAGTACTATTGACATATGTGGTTGGTTCTATTTAAGTGTATATTTTTGTAAATATTGGTTACATTGACTGTTCTTTTTGTTTTGGTTTTGGTTTTGAATAAGGGGCAGGTAAAATAAGACTTGTCTTCATCCTGCTCCTTTTCGGTCATGGGTGTGTAGATTGACCACCATGCACGAAATAAATAAATAAATAAATGAATGAGTTTGTGGCATGGTGTGGAAACAATCATCTCATCTTGAATGTGAACAAGACAAAAGAGATGATTGTGTATTTTAGGAGAGCCAGGACTAAGTAGAATAGGTTTTTTGTGGAGGTGGTGAAAGAGAAAACACCCCGGTGTTCACCCGAGGTGTTAAATATCTTCTATAAGTCTGTTGTGGCACACCCAATCACACTGGAGCCGTTTGTTAGGGGAGCAGCATCAGAGCCAGTGACTCAAAATAAACTGATTAAGAAGCTTGGTTCTGTTATGGGGACTGATCTGGAGCCTCTGGATATGATTGTGCAAAGAAGGATGCCCTTCTAAAAAAAAAAATACAAAAGGAGAACCCTACGCATCCTCTTTACAACACAGTGATTCAAAAACAGAGAGCCTTCAGTTAGAGGCTTCTTCAGATCCACTGCCAACAGATCCTTCCTGTCGACAGCTATAACCATCTACCACGACTATTTGAAGAAAGTTAAAATAATGACAGTTTCTGAAACACATAATTTATTTTATTATGCAACATAATAAAGTTGAATTGACATGAACTGAATATAAGTGAATCGGGGGGAGAGACAATAAGGAGAAACCAACTCTGACTGATGAAGGGACAAGACGGCAGATGCTTTATAACCTGTGCTTCCAGTCCAACCTGCTCTGTCCTTATTCTTCTATTGTGCTGCACAGAGAGCAGAATATGTGAAAAGACTTCCAAGAGTCAATTGGTCCATTTTTCTGGTAAAGATGGTCTCGTGAAGCATTTTTGTCACAATTCCCAGAATGCAACCCAAGTCATAGGGAAAGCAACTCTCATCCCTCCATCACTCCCTCTTTCATTTTAAGTCTGTTGAAAAGGTCAACGGGATAATTAAGGCCATCACAGTCCCACGCATCTCTCTAACTGTCTATCCGGGATGTCATGCATATTTCTAGTCAGCCCTTCTTTGTCCTTCAGTAGCTGCCGATCACTAAGATTGGCTTGTTTTGGGTTAAGCTTTAAGGCATTCATCTCAGTGAGGGGGGAGGCCGGAGAGTGATAGGGCGTGTTGTTAGGTTGGAAATACCGTGAGTAGCATTAGCATTAAGACATTTCGTTTTAGCAGGGCATTAACCTAATTTGCCTTGCTACAAGTGCCACACATATTGGCAGTCTAATAAGTAATTAGCATCCAGCAATGCTTTTTCTTGGCATGGGCTTCAAGACAGAGTGAGAGAGAGTCAGAAAAGAGAGAGAGCATAAGCGCTTGTGGCTATTTCTCTCCCTAAACTATAAACCAAGCCTCCACCCCCCTCTGTCCATGCTCCCTCTCTCAATGCATGTATTACTTTCTCTCCCTTTTACCCTAAGAGAAGGAGAAGAAGGAAAGAAAAAGGCTGTGAGGAGGGGGTTGGTTGTGTTCGCTTGTCTTTAATGCACCACAGGCTTCTGGGAAGACAAAAGGGAGGCAAAGGTTCCAAGAAATCAGAAGCAACAGAGCAGACAGAGAGATAAAGAAAGGGAGTGTTCTCTTATTCAAATCTAGTTAGCTTCAGATCATTGTAGTGATGACATTTTCTCTTTTACAAATGATTTTGACTGAATATCTAACTTGCCAGAAGGTTGTGTACATTGGTACGGAAAAGTATGTGAACCCTTTCAACTGTTTTTTTCTCACGTGCCACTCATGGAATACCTAGCTGTGTGCATGTTTACAAAAGTACATAGTTTTGTTGAAGATTGATGTATCAGTGTGAAATACCAGAATGCATTACCCTTCAAGCTGCGCTATCATTTTGACCACTTTACCATGAAAAACTGATTTATGTACATATTCTTACATAACTGTTTTGTGTGTGCCACGAAACTGTTTCATATGGAGTTTTGTTATGTAATATCGGGTGGAATAATTACAATAACATTGAATCTTCAATAATATTAATTAGTTAACATAAGAACTAATGATCACTGTGACAAATTAAAGGAGCTTGAGGCCGGATTGAGGCAGAATTTATGAAAAAAATTCGTATACGTTTTAAGTTTTCTAGCAATAATGTCAGATGAAGCGTTCCAAACCCAAAAGAATGAGCCCTCTAGTGTATCTCTCCGTTGCCTTGAACAGGCTGTGTGCTGCAAAATGTGCTGCAATTCTGGGCCCGAATTTCCCGCGCTGGGCTGCAGATGTGACGTCACATGACGCTGCATGCACGTTCTCCCCGTTCTCCCGTGCCGGCTTCACTGTTGGCTGCAGTACCCCCAACGGCCGTCGTGGTGAAGGGTGGCGCTAGAGAGTCTCATTTCTTAAAAGGAGCCTCAAGCTCCTTTAAGTATATGACTAAATGGGAATGATGGTCAGAAAACTTCCTTAAACGGGGCCATGAATGCTTCCCCATGTTTTCTGACTCATCTGTGTTATAATTCAAGATCTTTTAAATATTTTAAAAACCTCAGGCTCAAATAATGAGGGGTTCACGAGTAACAGCAGAGCTGGTTTATGAACTGTGTAAGACACGGGAAACGGGAAGCCTCACAGACTGATGTACGAGAAGTCGCAGGTTAAGTGATCCATTTTGACGAGGCTGATCCCAGAGTTACTATAGTTACGGGAAACTAAGACTAAAACTGAAATTAATAGTGAAAAAGTAATCCACTTAACTGAAATGAAAGATAAAGACAAATGATTTTTTAGAAATCTAAAACTAAACTAAAACTAAAATTAAAGATGTAAAACCAACTGAAACCAAATAGAACTGCAGGTACAATTCTTTTTTTATGTTTGCAGCTTTAATTACTCATTCTTTTTTCCAATTTCCACTTTTTCACTTTCCACTTTTGTTAACTTTGCTAAAAACTAAAACTACTGATGTGCTTATTAAACTTACTCAAAGTAAACTGAAATAATCAACACATTGAAAAAATGAAATAAAAATAAAAACTATTAAAAAATTCAAGAGCATGATAACTGTGCCTGAGGCAGACTGGCACCAACACATCCGTATGTTCTCCACACGTCAGCAACCACTGGATCTGCAGTCAAAGTCTGAAAGCTGCATCTCCAATGTTAAAAGAGTGAGAATCTCACATTCTCCCGGTAAGTGAAGCTGTTGGAAATGTTTAAACTGTGTAAACGATGGCGATGTGCATGCACTTTACCATGGCAGCCAATCGCCAAACTGTACGATTCAGGGAAATTCATGGCTTCTGGATTGAGATACATTGAAAGAAATGGAATTTTATCGCCAGCAGTAGCAAAAATGTCCATCTGATGAAACCGCTCCAAAGCATGGAGTTACTCATGCAAAGCAAGCTGTGTGCAGTCGTGCAGCTCCCCCCTCACCTGGAAGCCAACCAAAACTCTGACTGAGCTCTGCCTGTGGCAGAATCCTCGCGTTTTTTCAGAAGTTTTCCTTGCTGTGTGTCACGGTCTTTGTTGATCTCAAATTATTACAGCCTTTTGGACTTAAGGTCCGTGCAGAGCTATGCTGGAGGCACCAAAGATTTCAAAGAATATGGGTTGAAAATTAGCGTTTGTGTGGCCACTGTAAGGTCCTGAGTTATGACTTTCACTAAAGCTAGACATTTAGAAGAACATTACAATGTTACAGAGAGTTGAACCTTTTACCTTTTTTAAATCAGTAAATCCATACAAAGTGAATTTTTCTAGCAAATCTTGAGACGTTCTTTGGCCACGGTTTGCCCAAAGAAATCCCTCCTTAACTATCAACTACTTTGGACTACTTCCTGCAAGTCACATATGCATATATTTTTTTTTATCCTCAGAAACACACTTCAGCACTTATTAGGCTTTACTTGCTTCATTGAGGCAGCTGAAACACCCCTGTAACAAATACAATCAAGATAAGCTGCACAGACAGAAATATCAACATAGACACTGAGACTAATTTGGATTTATAGCCCTGCATTACATGGATGCTCCCCAGTCCAAATGGGTGTACTGTTACAGTTAATGTTTATGCCTTAAAGTGTCCTGTTAAGACCGCACGCAATCAATAAAATCAATATGGGGTGTTTTCCAAAGACAAATACTGGTACTTAATGACTTGGCAAAAAAGTTAATGTGGATATTAACGAAATCAGCGACACAAAAAGTCCTCTATTCACATGATGGAAGCAGGCTTTCAGGTTTCCAGTTAGTAATCTAAAATATTGTCCATTTCCAGTTTTTTTTTATTTATTAAGATAGTTTATTTCTGATAGGTGCTTAAGTGATATAATGTGCTCAGTTTTGCCAAAGGGAATGTTTACAAGTCAGCAAACAAATAAGGAACCCCCCCCCCCCCCCCCCCCCCAAAAAAAGGCTTAAGCTATTTACACCCGGGTGCAAGTACTGATGCGTAGGCTATTTACACCCTGCTACCAATATCAATGTATGCTATTGTAGGTTAAATACCCCATGTAATGCCACATGGAATGGCTTCAAACCTACAATCAGCTCAACAGTGATCGACAGGTATTAACACCACTTTTGATAAACTTCATTTAATCTCTTCAAAATATCTTACAATGACATAAGAGCAAAAATTGTTCATACAAAAGTGTGAAAGCAGACGTTTGCCTGGCTCTGTTTGAAATGGTTCCAATTTTAGAGTGTTGCACATGCGCATGGGCAAGTGAAAAAGCACCTTCTGTTGCAGACACGTTGGTGCACATGCGCATGGGCAACGCATTTGTTTTCATATGTGTGAATAGCTCAGCTGATGGGGCTTGCTATTTGTATCCTGGTGTAAATAGTCACTCCGAAAAAAAATCTGCTTATTGTGTCTGTTAATAGTAGTTTTGTATTTAGTTGAGGAATCTGCCAGCTTCATGTTCTAGCATTTGCCCTAAGGAGAAGGATCACACCGCTCTCCGTCACTGTATCTGTTTAAAGGTAGAGGCTGATCTTTTTCATCTGTGTTGAAGGCTAAATGCAATCCAAACCCTGAGGGCATTGCATCAAAGAAACCATAATATCAAAGCAGTGAATGTGAACGGCTGCATTGATTGTGCAGGAATCCTCAGTGCCTGCGATTTGCACCTTATCCGTTCAGGTTTACATCCTTCAGGCGCAGAAGAAGAAACGGGCTACTTGTTCCACAAACGGCAGTATTTATGTACAAGCACTCATTTGCATGTCCTGGACATACATGAATGCAAGGCTATAGCAGAAGTAAACTATATCGGACATAAATAGATTGAAAGACTCAACTAATATCCACTTTAGAAAAAAATAGTATGTCAGCTAAAACCACTTCTTTGTTGTATGCAAACTTTAGGTTAAAATAATCGTAATGCATAATTCGTAATAAAGTGTAGTAAAAGTAGTATAAAAACAGCTTCATGATGTCCAGCACTGGCTTTTTCAAAAACAGAACTTAACTTTAGTCTTAAAAGGCACGACAGAGTCAGCATTTCATCTCCAGACTGGTAGTTTGTTCCACCAGAAAGGGGCTTGAAAACTAAAAGTTCTGCCTCCCATTCTTGACTTGGCTATCTGGATAACTGTGAGTAGGGGTGGGTTAAAAATATCGATATATCGATATTTTATCGATATGCATGTGTAGGAACGATTATCGATACATAAATCCAAGTATCGATTAAAATTTTTTTTTTTTTTTTTTTTAATCCCGATTTTTTCCCCCATTTTATCACCCAGTGCTCCTACCTAAGTCAGTCCTGGACATTGCTCCATCTACCAACCCCGGGAGGCCCTGCACTGAGCTCAAGTCTCCTCCTTACTTGAGGAGTGAGCAGGCTGCTTCTTTTCACCAGGCAGGGTGGGGTTTCTCTGGCTGGACGTGGCGCGTGGAAGGATCACGTTATTCCCTTATTGTAACCAGAATATCGATATCGTATCGAATCGTATCGTATCGGAAATCGTATCGTCTTGGGACCTAGTGTATCGGAATCGTATCGTATCGGGAGGTCAGTGATGATACCCAGCTCTAACTGTGAGTAAACTAGCAGAGTGAAACCGCAGTGTTCTGGTTGATATCTTTGAGGGCTAATGTGGGGCGTAAGCATCACTGGTTAATATAACAGAACTGTTCAATCACATGTCATGGTATTGAAAGGTTGTTAAAGTCATTCGAGTTCTTAACACTTCTGCTCACAGGTCCTCAGCTCCTGGATGTGGAACACTATATTAGCTCTATACCCCTGCTTAGGGTCCTGAAGGGGGAACGGGAATTTGTCCACATGTTTTGTGGACTTGGAGAAGACGTGTGAAGTCCCAATGCATCTCTGGTTAATCCTGGACATTAACTGTATTATTATTATTATTTTAATTATTTCATTGATGAATGTGTCATTTGTAAACGTAGCCACGTATCGTAGTGCTTGAAACAGCGCTCACAGTAATCTCTTGTCCGTGCGGTTATATCATCTATTATGCTCCTTGATGCTCGGCCGTTTGAGGTAATGACGATGACAGATGTCAAACTTAGACCTGACCACTTCCCTTTCACACACTGAAACTCCTCCACATTCCTTAAATCGTTTATGTCATGCACCGTGGAAGGAGAAATATGCAAATCCCTCCAATCTGTCTTTCGAATTTTCGCTTTAGGGGTCGCCACAGCGGATCATCCGTTTCCATCTTCCCCTGTCTTCTGCATCTCTCTCTGTCACGCCAACGAACCGCAGATCCTCTTTTACCAAATCCAGAAATATCCTCTTTGGTCTTACCGTTTTTCTCCAAATCCAGCACCTTTCAGCCAATGTGTTCACTTTTCTAATTCTTTATTTGTCCAAAGTATCTCTATCTTTACGAAAGTATTAGTTCACAAAGTGAGAGCGCTCCTCTCCTCTGTCTTTCATGAAAATTGTTTTTGAACTGAGACATCATTGTAATCACTTATTCATCCCACCTGTTACAAAGGAATCATTATTTGAATTACCCATACTATAACCATTTTTTTTTAATTAAAAAAGGGCAATTAGTTTGATGAGAAAAAAAAATGTATTAGTATGTTATTGTCTGCAAAGAAACAGGTCAAAATAAACGGGAGACTATATTCTTTTTATTTAAACATTTTCATTTTCTTGAAGTTTCCTAATTTTCCAACTTTAAATGATTTGGCGTTTAAAGAACATTGTTGTGGTAGTACAAAATATAGTGCTCTTAATCCTGCAGCACTTTTGGGTGTGGAAAGCATAATTCCAATCCTCTGGTCATAATAGGTCTTAGTACTAAGCAAATATAAATTCTAGGGCTGTGCGATTAATCGATTTTAAATCTAAATCAGATTTATTAATCAAAATCGATGTTAAAAGAGGAAAATCGGAAAATCGATTTTCCTTTTTTGCAGCTGTCTGCATTACAGACAGAGCTCGTCTAGTCATCTTTGTTTGGTCAAGAAAATTGTAAATGTTGTCACTTTACTAAACTCAAGGAGGATTTACAGTATCTTTCAATTGCACTTCATTCCCAATAGGGAAATTTGTTTGCTATTTTTCTTTAAAAATAAAGATAAAATATTTGAAACAATTTATTCCATTGTCTTTTGTAGTTTTACCAAGAAAATCGAAATCGAAAATCGGGTTTTCAGAGAAAAAAATCAGGATTTTATTTTTGTCCAAAATCGCCCAGCCCTAATAAATTCACATGAACAACATGACTTTCTTCCCCATTCATTATTTAACACAATTTAAGCCAAAAAGAAGAAACCCTGGACAATGCTTAGTGTCCCCCGACTGCTTCAGTAGGATTTAGAGGGCAGACATTTTGGCTTTGGCTGGTCTGGATGATTCAGGTATGTGTAAATGGGATGAAAGGAGGGAAAGTCATAAGGAAGGAGATTAGAGAAGGACTTGTTCCTGGGCATCAGTCTGAGCATCATTCCCAAGCAGCTTGGAGTTCACAAATAGGATTCACAGGTGGGAGGAATTCATGAATACGGTTGCCAGTTTTCACAAGAGTGGACATCCAAGACAAAAAAAAACCACAAAAAAAACAAGAGAGCCTTGAGGCCACCCTGAACATGTCAAAGTCAGCACAACCAGCAAAAAGTGACAAGGATCATTTCTTTGGAAGGGTTGCCAGGAGAAAGGCTCTGTTATCTACCACATAGGGCTGGGAAATCAATCAATTGTTTTCAAAAATGATATCAATAAAATCAATTTTACGGTTGCTGGTTTCAGAATGGGGAGGTAAATTTTAGTTTTCAACTGAATTATGATGGTATGGCACTACCACCGCCTCTACAAGCTTCTGTAGGTCTGCAACTCCTCCCCCAACAGTTCTCTTCAGGTACAGACAAATCCTCAACATCATTGATTAATATTGTTTTTGTGTTTATCATTTCAGGAGAGAAAGTAAATATATTAAACTTATAAATTAGGTGTACTGTTAAAAAACTAATTGAGAAAGAGAGAGATAGAGAGAAAAAAATGAGAATTTCTATGCCATATTGTCCAGGCGTGCTGTAAAAATCATGGAAGCATAACTGAGGTCTGCAAATCTGCATCTGAACATATCACAAGACTTCTCCAATCATGTCATGTGGACAGATGAGCAAATGGGAGTTATTTGGCCTGAATGTCCAGCTTTAATCAATCTGTCTAACTGGCTCCCATTGGCTCATGCAACAGGATAATGATTGATAGTGAAGAATGAAATCTGGATCAGGATGACTGAAAAATAAAAGACAGAAGATTTTGGAAAGGCATAGTGAAAGTCCAGACCTCATCCAGGCTGAAGAGCTGACCCTTAAAGCAGCACAAGGGAACTTTTGCAACTTTTAGCTCAGTGGCTCTGCCTATAGGTGTGGAGCACATGACAGCGCAAGAATCTACTATATTTAGGGCTCGAGCATTTACAGTGCGAAGGCCCTATAGTGTCTGTAGGAGATGTCGTTTTTTTGTTTGTTTTTTTTTTCCTCGTTTTTATTTTTCTTCCGACGAAATGAGGGCCTTTTTGCCCCCTAAACGTGCCCCAAATGTCACCAAATTTTGCACACAAGCCAGGCCTGGCGAAAAATTTGATATTTAATGGTTTGCATTAATGGGCGTGGCCTAATGGCTCAACAGCGTCCCCTAGAAAACTTCGTGCCTCAAGCCCCACAATACGGTTTGACGTACATGCGCGAAAATCGGTACACACCTGTATCATGTCGCATCTTAAAGAAAAGTTGGCGTCATGGCCGAAACCGAACAGGAAGTCGGCCAATTTGAATTAATCGTGTCATTTTGGCGCAATTTATGCCACTTCTTCGGCCGTTAATACGGCCCCCCCCCCACCCCCCCTTCATCTGATTGGTCCATATTTGATAGTTCCTACTTTCTGCCATAACTTTTGAATGGTTTGACATAAAGACTCGTGGGTGGTGTCATTGGACTAGGTTTTGAGTCCTTGAACAAAATTGGTGCAAATTAGCCCCGCCCCTTCTTCTGATTGGTCGATATTTGATAGTCCCTATTTTCTGCCTTAACTTTTGAATGGTTTAATATAGAGAGTTGTGGCTGGTGTCATCCACTAAATGTCCAGGCCTGAAGAATCTACATGCAAGTCATACAAGCGCTTCCACTGCAGCCTGAACGTGCACAAGGGTGGAGGGCCCGTTCATCGCTGCTTGCAGCTTTAATCAGTCTTTTCTTCAGTCAATCTCTCATTTTCTAAGATGCCATTACTTTCTTCAGTCACTCAGCTTCTTCCGCATGATGTTCACTGGGCTTGCCTAATCACTGCTGATACAGTGTTGTTGCCGCCCCCCCTCCCCCAATTACCAAAGTAATTTCAGCTAATGGCTACAGTATTTTTTGATTTGCTCAACTGAATCAACATAAGAAGTGGGATATTGTGCTGTAAACATCTGCCGGCAGCGCTGCAGCTGCTTTGGAAGTGATTGGCTGAAGGAGCTGGTGGTTACAGCAAACTTTGATTGACATACGGTGACCATGTTCCCGTCGTTTTCCTGAGCAACATGGCCGTGCACAGCACAAAGAAATAGAGGCATCAAAACCGCTCTTCAGAAACCTATGAGCCCTGTGACTAATGGCTCGTCCATTGCTTTTACAGTCTATAAAACGGAGCAAATGAAGCGTATCTTATATGAGATGGAGCTGATAAATATTGAGTAAGGGTAATTTTAACTGACATAGCAGCAATCTTTCCACCTGGCCTGAAAATTATGAAGAAAAAAATAGTAAGAGGTAAAACCAACACATAAATGTAAATAAATTACATTTGTTGTGGTTCCAATCGACTAAGGGTAGTGACTTTTGATGCAGAGGTGAATCAAGCTTGCATGAAGCAAGCTTATTGAAAACATTTCAGATGCTTCCTCCAAGTGCAGGAAGAACCTGCAGAACATTGGACCAGCTCTTCACCCTCACATGGATATTTCAGGGTGTATGGGGGTCTGTGCCACCAGTCTTACTGCTCTCCAATTCAATTCAATTCAATTCAATTTTATTTATATAGCGTCTAATACAACAGAGTTGTCTCTAGACGCTTTCCAGAGACCCATACCCAGAACATGACCCCCGAGCAGTTATTACATAAACAATGGCAGGTAAAAACTCCCCTAGTGGGAGAAAAACCTTAAGCCAAACAGTGGCAAGAAAAACTCCCCTTTAGGAGGGAAGAAACCTTGAGCAGGACCAGGCTCGTAAGGGGGGACCCTCCTGCCGAGGGCCAGACTGGTGGGTCAGGGACGGCAACAGCACAGCAGGCAGGTGGAAGCAGCAACGGGATGACCAGGGGAGGGGACCACAGGCCAGCACGCAGCTCCAGAAGCTCCGGCCCAATCAGCAAGTCCCAGGTTAGGTGCAGGGTCGGGGAAAGGTTGAAAAGGGGCAGGGCCAGGGAGAGGAGTCTTGAGGGACGAACCTTCTCCCCCGCCCAAAAGGGGCCGTTACCCTGCCCCCCTCACTCCCACACTGCAGGTTCCGGTGTCCGGCAAAGGATGCTGCAACATGGACAAAAGAGAGAAAAGGGAGGAGAAGGGGGGGCCAGCACAAGAAACTACAGGAGCAACTCTGACACACTAAAGTTTACACTACCTAAAGATTTACCAACACCAGCTAGAGGTTTACTAAACACTAACTATAGGCTTTACTAAACAGAAATGTTTTAAGTTTAGTTTTAAAGGTGGAGGTGGTGTCAGCCTCCTTAACCCAGATTGGAAGTTGGTTCCATAGTAGTGGTGGTTGATAGCAGAACGCCCGCCCTCCAAATCTACATTTGGATACTCTAGGAACTACGAGTAAACCTGCACTCTGAGAACGGAGAGCTCTGACAGGAACATAAGGCACTATCAGGTCTTGCAAATAATGCGGAGCTAAGCCGTTTTGGGCTTTATACGCAAGTAATAAAATTTTAAATTGGATTCTGAATTTTACGGGTAACCAATGGAGCGACGCTAACACTGGAGAGACGTGGTCTCTCCTGCTAATTCCTGTCAGTACTCGTGCTGCTGCATTTTGGATCAGCTGGAGCCTATTCAGCAAATTACTTGGACATACTGCTAACAACACATTACAGTAATCTAGTCTAGAAGATACAAACGCATGAACTAGTTTTTCTGCATCACTCTGCGAGAGGATTTTCCTAATATTTGCAATATTACGGAGATGGAAAAAAGCTATTTTACAAACCTGATTAACATATGGTTTAAACGACAAATCCTGATCGAAAATAACACCAAGGTTTCTCACAGTTGCACTGGAAGCCATCGCAACACCATCTAATCCCTTCCTAAGATTCTCTGGACCAAGAATGATAACCTCTGTTTTATCTGAATTTAGAAGCAAGAAATTTCTGGACATCCAGTCCTTGATGTCCCTCAGACATGCCTGAAGTTTAACTAACGGTTCTGTTTCATCCGGCTTCAAATTGCAGAAAGACTTAAAGGCTGCAGTGGTCCGTGAGAAGTGCTTCAGATATATGAGACCCATTGCTACTGCCTGTTGGGTCTCGCTAAGTCAAGCTGGTTCACGGTAGGCACTGGACTCCCCCAGGAGTCACAGAATTTTACAGCTGCAGATAGTCAGTGAACTTTAGATCAGGACCAATGCAAGACCCTGGTTTCTTTAGTGCTTTCTACTGTCAACGGGGCGGCCTTTCAAGATTCCTTTGATCCACGGTAAAAGAGGCCTGAGATTGCCACATGTACTGTAAATAGACATCAGACATCACATCATACAGGTCATAATGATCGTAATCTTGCAAAATTATGGTATTATTAAAACATGGTTAATGTGATCATAACTGAATGTTAATAAGTAAATTGTGTAAAATCATAATGTCTGAAATGAAAAAGAGCTGGGAGCTGTGCGAAAAAGACAGATATAGTTTATCACTGATAGAGAAGTCAGGAAAAATCTGAACACCGGGTCTATGTTTGAACATATGAGTGTACAGAGTTGGGTTTTGAGAAGAAAGACAGAGCGGAAGGCCCTGTTTAAATCTCACATGTAAAGAGATGTGCTTAGAGGAGACAGGAGGGAGAGAAAAACTAAAACTAAAAGCAAAAAGTCCTACAAAAACAGGCACAACCAAACAAGCTGTTGGTTCACAGTGTTCCCAAGAGAAGTGAACATCAGACATCAAGTGGAGGACTTCAGAGGACGATCCATGGAAATACTTTAAGATTTGGAGCCATGGAGGACTAATCACTTCCCAATTTTTGAGTTTACAGATTTTTTGAGGTTCTTCCGCCCCCGCTCTTCTTCTGCTCTGCTAGCGTGAACTTTCTCCTCCTTCACACTTGGTCAGGGTGTGGTCTTTAGAGGATTGATTCAGATTAAAAAAAAATACTATTTGGATTAGTTTTTTAAATAAATCAATCTACCACATTTCTACTCACTGAAATGAAGTGGACCAAATGCCATGCCTCTGCTAAATTGCTTGATAAATATAAAACAGTACAGTCTAAATTCTGGACATTCCCCTGAGATTGAAATGAAAATGTGGTGTATTTCTGTTAAAAAGCTATAAAACATTAACAAATACTTTTAAGCTTTTAAGTGGGCAAAATGTATCTCTTGACAAATAAGAGCCCTTCTCAATAAGAGGAGGGCTTTAGTTAACAGGTGTGGCTGTCAGATTCATTTAACTTTGAGGGGCCACTTGGTCGGCCGAGCTACTGGAGGAAGCAGAGTAGACCTTGATGAAGGTTGGTAATAGCCAGGCATGTTTCCATGCCTCTGGCCCGAACAAGTCTCAGCTTATTTCCTGTAGGGTGAGACACTCAAACTCAGTCTCTGATCCTTGGTATAGAGAGCCGTATGTAGCGCTCAGCACCCCCATTGCCCAAGGATGCTCCGCAGCAGCAAAGGGTCACCACCATGTTCAAGTACAGTAATCCCAGGTTTTTCGCTGGGGTTACGTTCCAAAAAGAACCCGTGATAGGTGAAATCCATGAAGTAGCAACCTTTTTTTTTTTTCTTTTTTTTTTTTTACAATTATTATACAAGGCTTCAAATTGCGGAGATCAGCACCGCCCCACTGCGACCCGATTAATTGGATTTGAACGGGAGAAGATGAAAAATGATTATGAAAAAAATACAATAAGTAGGCTACATTAGGGCAAATTGTGACTCGCTGCTCTTCTGATGCTGCTGCATCCTGACTCGCTCTGTAGCATCTTTTTCTTCTAAAGCCCGCGGTGCAGGTGTGTTTTTTCGAGAGAAGAACATAGTTATGGGTCGTTGTTGTGGCTCTTTTTTCTTCTGGGCAAAAAGATTTTTATAAACTGACATGCCACCATGGATTATATCTGAGACTGTAATGAACGATTCATCAAAGGCTCCCGTTCTTGAGCTGCTGAAGTTCATTAGCCATTCTCAGCATTGTTGCTAAGCGACCAACGTTATTGACACAGGAAGTGAAGAAGCAGGGAGCCAATCAGAAAGCAGAACACGATGCACAATGAAAATCCATGAAGCAGCGAGACGTGAAAGGTGAACCGCGTTATAGCGAGGGATTACTGTATACACAGCATGTTCTTTCCCTTATGGACTTTCTTAGTATAGAAAATACAATCCAATTCAAATTTGTACATAAGAGAATAAAATAAAATGCAATTTGGCGGTGCAGACAGTAGGAAATGCAACTTGTCATGACTGGGTTTTAACATACTTAAAAAAAATAAAATATTTAAAGGTATAAACATAAGGACAGTATATACACATGTGCAATGTGGTTATTTTAAACACGTTAGTATAATGTATTAATGTATTGTGGCTGGAGGGTAGCACCACGGGCAGTGTTTTTCTCTGATCTTGAATATGAAGCTAACCAGTAAAAAATGTTTTTGTAATGTGAGATTTTCGACTTGATGACCCACAGCCTCCTGAGAAAGAGAAGAGTCTAAAGCAGGTTGTTTCAAGTGTGAGATTGGTCAGCTGCAATCTTTTCTGCTTACTTTAGTGTGCTCAAGTCCACAGATCAGAGTGACTCTTTAAAAATGGAATAAGCGATGAGGGTGTAAAAGTTCAGCAACATTGTTTGTAGCATCCGTGATTTCTTTAGATGCCACAGGAAGCACATTCGTTGTGCTTTCTTCATAAGACGGCTGATGCTCAGCTGCCACTTGAGGTCTCGTGTGATAATGGTCTCCAGGCACTGAATGTGATCCACAGTCTCCCTGCAGCCACACAGGCTGGTGGAGATGTGTGGAGCTGACCCCCGCTATTTTCAAAACTTTTATCTCCAAGTTGTAATGATTGTACCACGTCATTAGGCATTTCATCTTCCACCTGTACACAGACTGGTCCCCATCATTAATAAGCCCCCGGGGGCGGCATCTTCTGTGAACTTCATGAGCTTGATGGACTAATGACTGGAGCTGGAGCTGTTTGTGTACGGAGAGAAACGGAGGGGGGGAAATAAAGCCTTGGGGGAATTTGATCCTGATGGTCCATGAATCAGTGTCATACCTCCCCACTGTGATGTGATGCTTCCTCTTGGACACAAAGTTGATGATAGCCCTGCAGGTGGGCTCGCTTGGTTGGGAAAGCTTGACCTTCAGCAGAACCAGGATTATTATATTCCACAAACAGGATGTTGGGGTCCCTCAGGAGTCCGTGTCCTGGCTCAGGAGCTGCCATGACAGGAAGGCTTTTGTATGTTCTTCAAAATATAATACTTTAATAGTACCATCATCCTTGGCCTTGACCCATGCAGTCGGAGTACGCTGAAATTAGCGCTTTATATAAACTACAACTGGGCCTGAAGTTCTTTGGAATTTGAAATGTTTTTTTTCTTCAGTTCAACTTGTGCATTCTTCCCTCATTAAGTTTCTCCTTAGAGGCACATGTTGGATGCATCTGACCTATTTTATTACTGTGAAACTTCTCGATCATTTTAAATATGATTAAACTAAGATTTTCAAGCGTGTTGGCGATTGCTTCATGTCTGTTGGAACTACAGTAAATATTTCTTGTGCTGTGAGACACCTGTCTTGTCACTACCATTGTGAGAAAATCTTGTGCAGTTAAACATTTATTTATACCTTCTTTCAAGCCATCTTATTAAAATTAAAAGGAGGCGTGTCAAAGGTCTTTATTATTTTGATTTACTTATTCAAATTAAAATAGCCTTTTGTGTTTGATTAGATACACTGTAAAAAAAATCATGTACCGGTACATTGCTGATGATCAGCTCAGACAGCCTCCAGCACCAAGGAACTCTGAATCGCATAAAGCGAAAAATGGATGAATGTAGTGATGAAACTGAACTAAAAAGGAGCCTTTTTAATCACACTTAATATTTCCTGTTTGGAGGGCTTATTGTCACCACCTCTATGGCATGGATGATGTAAGAAGGCTTTTAAGGGTCACATAGTGGCAGATAGCGAGCTAAATAAGGCCTGTCTATCTATTTGACTCATTTTGTATTTTTATTTTTTTAAACCCTCCATACATTCAAAATGGAATAAAAACATTATTTTGTTAGTTTTTTCTTTAGTTCTTTACGATCAGAATAAAATATACCTTGAATGAGTGTTATATAAACTAATACACCTACTCACTAACTGCTGATACATGCCAAACTCCGACATAGCCAGAACATTGATTCCACTATCACACAGCTGAATAAAAACAGGAATGCCTTTTGTAAGTGCAACCAGCCATGAAGCAGCCCTGCTTCCTGATAACCATTTTTCTCACAGAAGCAGTTATATATGTGGCAATGAGCACCCACATTAACAAATATGGGTCATCAGCACTACAATATTATGAATTATTTTGCTTTTGCGAGCCTGAGGGCCTAATTTATGTGCTTCTGGCAGTTCCAGGGGGAATGCTACACGGGCTAGCTCAAAATCTCCAATACAAAGTGCCTTTGAATGTACTCTTGGTAACACAGACATAACTGCACACTGAGCCATAATTGGCTTGTATCATTTGCATTTGAATGAAGGGAAGCCATGCATGGAGGTTTAGTTATAGAACTATCTACATTTCACAGTTGCAAAGAACAGAAAGTGGAGAAAACGGAGATTGAGAAAACAGTAGAAATGAAAGCTAGGAAAAGATTTAATGTAAAGCAGAAAACCGGTTGATGTTATTAGCACTTATGCTAATTGGCCACTTTAATGGGCACATCAGGGTAGTTCACTGTTCGGGATAATCTTAATTCTTAACGGACTGGTGTCGTGAAAATGCTGGAAACCTTCATCAGAGATCTTACACAAGACACACTTTACACTGATTTGTGAGGGAAAGTACGTCTCAACTTTTGACTGGTACTGTAAGCCGGGATGGATTCACGCGTGCATGTCTTGTATACAGAATTATGATTGTACATCCAAATGTGGATGGAGAACAAATAGACTTGTCAGGGCAGGTAACATTTTTGCAGTCTTCTATTATCAGTTTCACCCATTGAACTGTACCCTGAGGCTCCTGTTCTTCACTAAAGCTGGGCATACACTGTGCGATATTTTAAATCGTATGACACTGCCCCGTCTGCTCACACTATACGTTCATAATACTCATGTCGGACCTCTGTTACTGGAACTCGAGGCCGGTTTTGGGGCAGGGGTAGGCTGTTCCAACCCAAACATGCGTCCTGCCCATCAAAGGTTATGGGATCCTTAATTTTTTTATAATTTTATATATATATATATATATATATATATATATATATATATATATATATATATATATATATATATTTAAAAAATCCCAAAATATCTGTATACCGTTTCTGATTGGGTCGGCACTGCGCATCATTTTTAGACACAACAAAGAACGCATACAGCAAAAGTTGTGTCTCGGCGGAGGAACCCGACGTCCCAGCAAAATGAGAAGAGAAAAAAGAGGTGTTCCGAACAGCAGACAGCGCACACACTGAAGGTTGATTTATGGTTCCGCGTTACACCAACGCAGAGCTATTTGCTATTAAAACATGATTTGTAATGTGAATTTGCAACACTTAAATTACAAATAATAGTTTTTGACGTGTCATCAGAGATTGCGCATGCTCTCTGCGAAAGGATGAGGCAAATCAGGTCGTAGCTGCTTCAACTGTGCGATTCCTTCACGAGGAGCGACCAGGATTTCAAACACGCTTGATTTTCTTGCGACCTCATGATTTTTGATCGGGAGCTCGTCGTGAAGTGTTAATCTCTCGTCGTTACCCCACGTACACTGCACGAGGCACGAGCAACGATTGGGTCAAAATCGGGCCCGATCAAAAAAAAGTCGCACGAGTGGAAAATCGGCTCAAATCGGCTTTACAGGGCTAGAACTGATGTGGTCTTCTAATGCTGTGGTCCACCCGATTCAACTTTCCATTCAGACATGGTCTTCATGGATTGTAATGAGGGTTTATTTGAGTTACTGTTGCATTTCTACCATCTCGAGATAACCTGGGCATTCTAATCGGACCTCTGTCTTCAACCATGCATGTTCATAGAGAACTGGTGCTTATTTTAGTCCCCGTTTTTCGATCATAATCTGTAATTCCCAGAAATGACTGTGTACAAACATTTGAGATCAGTATTTTCAGAAACTCAAAGACCTTCTGTCATCAACAACCTGCCACGTTCAAAGTCATTTAAATAACCTTTCTTCCCTGTTATCTGTTTGAACTTTAGTACATCATCTTAACCGTGTTTCTATGCCTAAATTGAGTACAGTATATAATGTTGAATAGAAGCTGTTGCAGTGATGTCCTGTGGGGGAAACATCAGGAGTGCAGGATAATAGGTCCCGAGTACCAGGATTAACAAACAGTAACTTGATGTCAGGAAAAATGATTGAAAGGACCTTGAGCTCTCACTGGAGGGAATTACAATGAAGTGACAGGAATGGGAGCTAGCGCCTCAAAACCTGTACGCATCTTTTGTGGAGAGACTATCCATTTACTGATGAATCTATGGTCCTACAATCAACTATAACCACATACTGTATTGTGGATAGTGACTGAAAGAGTGATTGTGAATACAAGTGGCTGAAATGTGTTTCCTCTGAAAAGTGGCTGGATTTTCTCTTAGCGAAAGGGTGAGAAGTTCAGTTATCTGGGAGCCACTGCTCCTCCACAGTCAGGGGAGCCAATTGAGATGGTTTGGGCATCTGGTTAGGATGCCTCCTGGGCACCACCCTGGGGAGGAGCTTAAGACATATCCAACCAGCAGCACGTCCTGTGGCAGATGCAAGACAAATTGGAGAGATTATATCTCTGCTCTATGTCCCCAGAATCAAAACAAAACACGGAGAAGCCGCATTTAATTTTTATGCTCCGCAGACCTGGAACCAACTTCCAGAAAACTGCAGGAACGCTGAAACAGCGCCATTAAATCAAGATTAAAATCCATTTGTTTCCAGTTGCCTTTGACTGAATTATTAAACCATTCTGAATTTAAATGTAAACTATGTTAATTTCAGTACGACCCTGTTACTCTAGCGTAAGGCTGCTTTCAGACCTGTGGCCCGTTTGTTTTGTTCTGGTTCAGGGGCTAAATCGATACGATTGTTTCGGTTTTCGTTTGTAGCGTTTGTGTTCACAAGGCAACTGTCTGTAGCGGTTCAAAGCTGTTAAAAATGCCATGCGCCAACCAACTGTTCTCTCATTGGTCAGAAATGAATGCGGAAGGAGTTTCCTTTTCCGTACCCCGGGAAAAACAACAACTCTCTTTGAGGTTGAACCACAGTTATGAGTGAGTTGTGTCAGTTGCTGTGTGGATTATGTTCTCACTGCAAACGAACCGCCCCAGATCTCGAATGGAGGTGAGCCGAGACCACCTCTCCTAGGAGATCTCGGCTTGCTTGTTTTGTCCCGCCAAACGAACCGATCTTTAGGGGGAAACGCTCCCTGTTTCGGAACAACTGCTCCAAACGGGACAGGTGTGAAAGCAGCCTAAATCTAACTTTTCTTTATTGTACCACTGCACGGTAACTCATAATTTATTTTTCTTTCCCTCTTTACTTTCCATGTTTTTTTTTTTCTATGTAAAGCACCTTGAATTGCCTGATACAGGTCTACCAGCAGCCCTGCAGTTATGTCAGTGGGAATCAGCTGAAGGAGCTGGTACCGGCATGATTGACGTACAGTGGGTGGGTTACCGTGGGCAACACGGCAGCGTGCAATATGAAGAAAAGGTTTTCAAAACAGCTCTTCAGAAATATATGGGTCACCTGACTGATGCTTATTTCACTGAATTTACTATGGTATTTTCCCAAAAATATAATGTAAATACTGTTTTGATATAAAAAAAGGTAAGATAATCGTAAAACTGCACACTTTTATTGATAGAAGGTATGAACCCTAAGGGTGCTGCTCATGCTCCCTGTACTCTTCCTGCTGGGCCATCGCCTTCGTCAGGCTTCACGTCTTCAGGTGTAGGAAGCTGATTTCAGACGGCCTGTCAGTGTGTCCTTCTGTCCCCAGTCCAGTGGATGACACCAGGCCACAAAAACGTTCTGGCAACTATCCTAAGCTGGATTCAACCTGGAGAAAATCTCACATCTTTCATCTTTTTGTCTTACCTGCAATCCTTTATCTTCCAAGGCACCATGCTGCTGTAAACAAAACTCAGAGTGCGTGCGCAAAGTTTGGCTGCTAATTGTCAGATCTTGTTACGGACTGATTAGAGCTGGCAGTGGCAGAGACAGCTCATTTAATGCCAGATACGGATGGGATAGGCTTTTAAAAAAGATGAAAAGACTGAGAAAGGCTATAAGAAGGAAGTGAAAAGACTTTTTCTTCAAATTCTTCAGAGTCCCAAGCGGTTTCTGAATTCATGATCATGGTTTCTATAGGGCCCTTGAGGTCCGACTTTGTTCAAACTTGCTGGACAGACAAGCACGGAGAATCATGCAAGTGTGTTTCTGTCAGAGCAAACATCGTACTTATACTGAATAGTGCATTTACTTTGGTTAAGAAGATGCCCACGGAGAGAGGTTTTCGGCCTGAGTACAAATTGGCCTCTTTTATCAGAGACAGTGATTTATGTCTCATTTGAAAGGATGCACCATAGGATTCAGCTTAGTTTTGGCTGTGTCTTATAAATCCCTTTAACAGAGTCCATACACAGTATAACATAACTGACCTCAGAGGATTAGTGCTGATCACGGGTAACAGTAAAACATCCACAGATGTCATTTGGAAACATCGATACTGAGTAAGCCCTCAGTTACTAGCATACACTGAAAAGCTGTGTACAGTTCATCCACAAAGACAACAGTGTCCAGAGACTCATAAGAAAATAGAAAACGCCCTCAAAATAGAAAAAGAAAATGTCATGACAAAGCGCAGCTCAGCAAAATTATTTAGTCTCTCACAGTCGCACACACAATACTACCCTTGCAGGTGGCTAGCTGTTTATAAAATATCCTTGGAAAGCCTGTTCTGGCTTCCACCATCCTTTCTTCCCAACATTACCTGTCCTGTCGTAGCTAATAAGAATAGCCATTAATCACAGCTCACACAAACACTACCACCCAGTGCTGTAGCTCCATTCTGGCTTTCTCGCTCGCCCGACCTCCTTTGATTCACTAAGCATACCTTGGATGTAGGAAATGTCTTTTCCTCACATCCTGCTGCTGACACATCTCTACCACCACTAATGACCCTCGACAAATCATACTCAGCTTATAATGTCGAACCTGCTTGAAGCAGTTTCAGAGCACCACACACTGAGTATCGGAGGGGGTTGAGGTACGCATTCTGTGCAAGTTAGTCAACTACATGCATTTATCAACAAATTAGTTTTGGACCTGGCTCTGTGCTCTGTCATTCCCAAATCGGAACAAATGAGCACTTTTGCAATCTGCCACAGTGTTGTTTAGAATATTAGTGTTTTCATACTTGACATGTCAGCTATTTTTAAACTGGCCAGATCAAGATGTTCTGCACTGAATGGAATTAGCCATAATAATGCAGTCAATGAGGAAGCACATTTAGTCATGTTTGAGTATTTTTGCTCTCTAAGACCAAAACTGTGCATGTGACCCAGACTTCAGCGTAATGTCACTGTAGTGTTCTCGTGCAGTGTGTCGAAACTCTGACTAAACACCAAGTTAAACCGTTGCGAATGAAGACAGAGTCATAGTAAGGTTGAGCGTTTACTGTCACACTTCTTCATTTAACATCGTGGTGAAAATACAAAATATTCTGTGTTTTTAACTAAATATTGCATTGTACATGAATTTAAACATGAATTTACATCACTCTATGCACTTTAAAGGAGCTTGAGGCAGGATTGAGGCAGGATTTATGAAAAAAATTTGTATACGTTTTAAGTTTTCTAGTAATAATGTCAGATGAAGCGTTCCAAACCAAAAAGAATGTTTCCTCTAGTGTATCTCTCCGTTGCCTTGAACAGGCTGTGTGCTGCAAAATGTGCTGCAATTCCGGGCCGGAATTTCCCGGGCTGTCCTGCGGATGTGACGTCACATGACGCTGCATGTGCGTTCTCCCCGTTCTCCAGTGCCGGCTTCACTGTTGGCTGCAGTACCCCCGGCGGCCGTCGTGGCGAAGGGTGGCGCTAGAGAGTCTCATTTCTTAAAAGGAGCCTCATGCTCCTTTAAGTAGAAATTAAAATGTCTACTAGCATGTTTTTTAACTTGTAAATAAACTTCCTTATTTAACCGCTCATCAAATAAAATTGTTGAACAAAGCATTACTATTTATATTTTTTAGCATCCTAAACATTCAATATAGGAACTCACGGCATTGCCTCTATGATGTTTCCTAGAAGATGGACGCGGATTACTTTCAGAGCATGCACCAGTGCACCACATGACACGATTTTCTCAACAACAGGAAGTGACCTAACAGGACATGATGTCATCAGTGACCAAATATCAAAATAAATCGTTCTTACAAACAAGTTAAATTTATAGCAGATTAATACATCATTTTAAACTGAAATAAATACCAGCAAATTATTTAAGGGACAAATAAATAAAAAAACAAAGGAATGCCTTAGAGGCAGCACAGTCACACCCTGTAGTGCCACGGTCTCATCCTTCACTGCGAAAACTGCATCTCTGTTTCACTGAGTTTAGGCAAACAAGTGGCGAGAGAATCAATCTCAGTATCTTCCAAATGGAAAACTCATGAGGCAAAGTAGGATGAGTTGTCAAAGTTTGCCCTAAAATTTTTAATTTGCTCTGCTTAGCAGGCTCTAGTTCAGCATACTTCCTCCTTTTCTTTTCCAGCTCTTACGTGATGTCTTGGAAATTTCTCAAACCCTGGTTCTCCAACTTTAAGGACAATTATCAAGCTTTAGTCGAGCTGATCATGTCATCCATGGTTTCATTTTTTCCTTGCATGTCCATGGCCTTAATTGCTTAATGTATCCTTTAGTTGCAGTGAGAAACACTCTGTCTGCATGTCTTTCCAAAGCCACTGCAACAAATCATTTCCCATTTCTTCACACAGCTGTGTTATTGTACCTCTTAAAGAGCTTTGGTTGAGGATAATATTTCAGTTTTTTTTTTCACAAGTCCCAAAACAACGTGCCCGCTGCCTAAGAGAAGCAGACTACTCTTTTATCGTCTGTCCATCTCGGACAGGACTTTTAATGCTCAATGATGATATGACTCACTATGACCAATCTTCCTTGGCCAGCTTAGCTTTTGAATTCAGCTGTGTGAAGAGTGATTGTTTTGTGGTTAACTGCGATCATTGTTTTCCTGAATGGTTCAAAAGTGCCTCCCCATATTCCCCGTCTTTGGAATAGCAAAGACACTGACGAATGACACAAATGAATCGCACACTTTGGAAGAAAGTCTTGGTCTCCTCTCACTTGGCCCAGCTCTCGCAGGTATGAATTCAAAGGCCACTTTACGTTTTGCCCGCAGTTACTCATGTGAACTTAGTGTTACATCAGAAGAAATCCTACCTAGTTGTTATGGTAACCAAATCAACAAAGCTATCGCTATTCAAGTCAATCAAGTGAAAAAATGCCAAAGGGAGGAGGATGAATATCTATTAACTTATTTTACTTTAATATACAGTATAGCGTGATTTACCACCACTACCTTTGTGATCCACTGGCCAATCGCAATCAATGTGTTGGGAACCCGCACCACGGAAATAACTGTCCCTTTGTATTGAAACAGCTAATTGTTGGGGAAGGAGGGGACTGCCCATTTATTATGGCCTCACAATATCTATAGTAGTATATGTCTCTGAGTTTTCAGCACTGATTTGTTGACTTTGTTTGCTCTTTTGGAAGAATTTTTTTAATTTTCTAATTTTCTAATTCTAATTTTTTTTTTAGTTTGCACAGTGGATTTGCAATGCATATTGAACTTGCGTTCTGTTGCGTTTTGTTTTAGGTGTTGCTCGGGTCGGGGGCGCCATGTTGCATATGTATAGGGATGCCGATACCATTTTTTTCACACCGAGTACGAGTACGAGTATTTTAATTTGTGTACTTGCCGATATCGAGTACCACTAAGATACTTCTTAATACCACAAAAATAACTAGGCTATAAATGCAATGAAAAATGCAATGAATTGGAAGACAGGTTTTATTTGCAACAGATAAATTCAATAAAAATAAATAAAATGAGTAGAATAACTATTTTAAACAAAAAATTATCTTTTTGTGTAAATAAAAAGTCTCCACACTGGCACTGTCTTCACATTTAAAAAAATATCAAACATATCAATGAAACATCATATCGCGGCTTGAATGCGTTGAGAAGACGGTGTAATCCTTCGTCTTCTACAACTGACAGTGGCTGCTCATCCAGCGCTATATAGCGGGTTAGAGCCTCCATTATTTTAACGGCCCGTGGGTTGTCTCTTGCCATCGTCTGTCACTTTTGCAGAACCTGAGCTAATGTTGGCTGTTGTGGTCTTGTAGTAGCATTAGCAAACTCCATATACTCAGCTTTATGATGCGTCTTGAGATGTTTTATCAAGTAGCTGGTATTAAACAACGTATTCTCCTTTCTTCCTCTTGTGTTAGCAGCAGTAGCTTCAGTCTGCCTTGCTTCTGACGTCGTCCCTTATTTTGAAATATGTCCACACTGCTGACATCCCGCTGGCATTAATTGTCGCTATCTTGCCTGAAACGGCGCTGCCAGTCTGGCTCATGGGTATCACTCTCTTCTCATCACCACGCTGACTGCGGCTCAACATCTTCCCCTAGAGTCGCTAATCAGTAACTACAACAACAATGAAGTGGTATCGGTGTGTGGTATCGGAGAATTTTGCGTAGAGTATATGAGCATTATCGGTATCGGGGCATCCCTACATATGTATTTTGAAGTTGTTATAAATCAAATACTTTGTTGACAAAACGTACTTGGAGTTTTGACATATTGGCTTCTTGTTTGAGAAACAGTTGAAAGAAAATACCCTGACAGCACTTGAGTAACCTTTTCCACATATGAACTGGTGCATACAGCTGCTGAACCCGGTACCGGGTAGGTCAGGGGGAACAGGTTAAAGACGGTGACATTGAATACGTTGAAATGTAGCATGAGGCCAAAACAATAAAATGAAAGAAAGAACACAGGTCCATGATCTTCACACTAAACAGAAGGAAATGCACAAACAAATAAAGAGAATTCTTTACCTGAGTGGCGAAGGATGTCCAGCAGGATCGGTGTGAACAGAGAAAGCAGAAGAGCAAAACAAGACAGAACAGAAACAGAAGGTTATTAAAAGCCACTCGACTGTCACTCAGAACACCAGCGTTAGAAGAAAGAGAAACCTTCATGAACTAAGTCTTTGACTTGTTTTTAAATTGGATTTTGCTGTCTTCCTTCAGACACTTAACGCCAATAAAGTTATTTATCAACAGTCAATGAGGAAATGTGACGTCAACAATAAGTTTACAACCACACGTGAAGGACATGGCAGTCCCCACATCACCAGATAAGTTACACAAGAGTGGAGCTGCAATAATCTAACAATCAACCACATGATCTGAACATAAAACTAAAGGCAGGGGCTCAACGATGGAACCTGCAAATCCCGATGGCAGTTTTGGCTCCGTTAGAGGAACCTGCTGATGCATCAGATCACAGCGATCTGCTGGTCCAGGACTAAGACTGGACCATCAGCTGGTTTAGTCTGGATCTGCTGGTCCAGAACTAAGACTGGATCATCAGCTGGTTTAGGTACCAAGAGGATCCTTCTGGATCTCTTCCCTGAACTGGACCAGCTGCTCCGGTTCAGACCAACATGATGCTTCAGCTGGAGCTGCTGACAGGTCGGACATCTCTGTCACCATGACGACCGTATGGGACGACTACTTAAGATAAAAGCTAGATCCTAAAACATCCCATAACTGTGTCTGAACGGACAAGAAAAAACGGTTCTGTAAAGTTTTCTTTTAAAACTAAGATGTCACGGAAAGGGTGGTTGGTACGAACTGATGTGACTCCGTAATGAATGAATGAAGTTGAATTTGAACTTTCAGAGTCTCATATCAAGTCGGCTGCAGCTGCTGCAGGATCCAGAAAGTGTTTCTCTGGTGATGGAGTCTGGGACCGAGACCGGTCTCTCCTCCTGCGGATGCAACACTCCGAGTTACAGCAACTTTGCTCTTTATTTCTCACGTGTGCACCTCGATAATCCCGTTGGCACAAGTTGTCTTTATTTCTGCAGCAGAGGAATCAGATCGTGATGCTTCATGTTTTAAATATAAGTTCATGTTGTTCACATTGTTATACTTATAAAAGAGGTGATTGCGGACATCCATAATGTGTAAGACTCAATAAACGTGTACATTGGTCTTAATCAGTTAGTATATAATATGCGTGACAGTAAAGCGGAACAAGGAGCCGTTTTTCATCCACCAACTTAAGTTCTGGTGTCGGTTCTTAAATTACAAACAAGAAAAGCAGAGTGTAATGATGGACTAACGCTGCACATAAACATTCACAAACCCTTACGATCATAATAAAACCACAACTCTTCACGGAACGCAACACAAAGCAAAGAACAGCAATCCCCATAATGCAATGCAGCTTAAATCGGAAGAAATGCCCCCAAATAAATTATTTTTTCCAGGCCTCAACTTTTGACAGGACTGCTCATTTGTTTTACTTATTGTTGCAAGTTCCTTGTTAGGATGAGCGGTTTTTAATGGATAATTATCCTCATTACCACATTCAAATATATGTACTTGAGGGAGGAGACAGGGCGGAGTGTTGTGCTCCCGCATGTGCACTCAAATCCACGTTGATTGTGATGTTCAAAGAAACGTGCATGGATTTGGGCGTACGCACAGTTTTGAGAATCTGAATTTTTTTTTTTGCGTATGCAAGAATTCCACGCACGGATTCACGTTGAAATCCATGCACTCTTTGTACATGAGGCCCCTGGTGTGCTTTGTATTCACACAATGCTCGCAGGTACAGCCAATCGGGATGACATAGGAAAAGCACCTGCACCACAAAAGCACCTGCACCACACAAAGACTGTTCCTGTTACAGTGAGGTTACTGGGGATGCAGGCAAAAAAACAAATAATGCCAAATAATGATGCCTGTTGTATTTCACCAGAGCGGGTCAGTTCATTTGACGACGAAGAAAAAGACATATCCAGCCTAAATCATCTATAAGCAGCTTGTCTCATCCGACAGATACGACCCATATACGACGCTCTGGCTGGCTGTCTCCGTGGTGTCCAGAAAACAATGTGGGCTACAAAGATAATTGAAAATCTATTTGGGGAAAAGTATGATTAGGAGAGATGGCATCTATCCCAGTACGGATGGTGCAGCTCTCATATCAGGAAACGTGGACGTGTTTATCAGCCATCCAAAAGCCTGTGTTGCATTCGTCTCCGCAGCTTCCCACCTGCCTTCACCCAAGTTAGTGCATGTGCTCCCTGACCACCAAAAACCAGCACAGGAGGAGCATATGTAAATATGTAATAAAAAGGAGACTTTTATTTTAATGAAAAGACTATTAAATGAAAATTATTGAATATTCAAACATATTCATTTAACAATTGACTTGATTTGCAATCATGACACTGATTTATTCTGTTTTACAAAAGCCTTTCTGTAGCAGGAGGAATATGTGAGTGTCAAAAAGTCAATGTTTCCTCAAAGCAAGTGAAGAAGCGTGGCAGTAATCTTCTGCTCAAGTTTACTAATCTGCACAGGCTCAGCCTTATTTACTGCCCTTGAGCATCTGACTTAATGTTTCTCATCCAAAGTAAAAAGATTTTCCAGCAACGTTTTTTCATCTGACCATGTATTTGAAGACTGACCAACCAATCGGTCTACCTATATTACTGACTACGTTTACATGCAGTCGAAATTGGGGTTATGGTCAATATTCCGGATACTGAGACATTCAGAATAATCTGTGTCCATGCGTGAGTAAACAGGGTTATTCCTGTATACATGGTAATTGTAATAATTTGGGATATCTGGATCAAACCAGCGACGCACGGAGAACGTGATGACGCAATTCCCGTCATTTCCACTTCTTCTTCCTGTATCCAAATTCAAAACAACAACAATAACAGCAGCACGGTGGATAATGAACAGCCCAGTAGAAGTCGTTTTGTTTCTTGGCCCTGTATTACGCCTTTTTCAGCGTCTTCCAGCGGTGCTTGATCTGGTCTGGCGTTCCTACAAATCCTGCTTCGTGAAACTTTTCGCTCACCTTTTTGTAAATCTTGCTATCCCGGTACTTTCTACCGTCTACAAATGCCAAAATGTTCATATCTGTCATTATATTTATGAAGTGATTAGTCTCCTCCTCACTCCAAAAGTGTGGCGTGGTCTTGCATTTCACCATGTTTATAAGAACTTCCTGGACTCAAAAGATTCCTTGCGAAAAGAGCATGTGCAGAAAACAAATTCTTGTTCCTTTTGATGGGGAAATCCGTTAGGCTATATAGATGACCAAATATTCGGGTTAGAATAGGAGTAACCCAGGGGTCATTTTCGTGTTTTTAAAAACCGGAATATGAGCAAATTCCAGTTATTCAAAGGGGTTATTGGTATTTACATGACCGTGCGCAACCGGGTTATTGCTAATATTCCGGTTAGAAAAGGGTTATTGACTGCATCTAAACTTAGTCACTGTCAGCTGAGAAGAAATATCTTTATCGTAGATGTTCGCCAGATCATACTTTAACCAGATGTAAAGAGAAACTTTGTTTATTGTTGAATACATAATAAAGAAGAAAGAAAAGAAAGTCCCAATAACCAGAGGTGGAAAAAGTACAAAAATATTGTACTTAAGTAAAAGTACAAATTTTCTGCTTGAAAACTACTTAAGTAAAAGTAAAAAGTACCCATTAAGAAAATTACTTAAGTAAAAGTATAAAAGTACCTCAACTTAAATATAATAAAGTACAAAAAGTACATGGGTTAAAATGTACTTAAGTACAAAAGTAAAAAGTACAAAGTACAAAGTACAAAATTCAAAGTACAAAATTATTTTCAAAAGGATTGCAAAGAAATGAAGAATCCAAGAATTTGCTTACAACTCTAAATAATGGTGATATTATTCTGACCCCTTTAGCGTTTGTTTCCATTACCCCATTTACATTTCTCCCTTTGCTCATCACTACTGCTGTCCCCCATTGGCCCCGCTGACAGGTCCACCCCCAGCCTGTAGTATGCAGGGACAACATTAAGCAACCCCAGCTGATAAAGGATGAGACTTTTGAACTTTTAAATGCCAAAACCACCTTAGAAGTGGTGGAATCAAAGAATGGTGCGCATGGACACGCGTCGGCTGCCGCTCAAGGCTGATTTATGGTTCCGCGTTACACCAATGTACCCTACGGCGAGGCTCTGCGTCGATTTAACGCGGAACCATAATTCAGGCTTCAGTCCTCCTCGGTACTCGACGCGACGGCGGTTCCTCCGGCCTTCCGGCCCGCCTCTGCGGCGCAACTCTCCCGGGAGCTGCGGCTCCTTCTCTGTATATTCACGCGCCCTCCTTCCTTCCCGTCCGCCTCATGGTTCCGCGTTAAATCGACGCACACCTTACGCCGTAGGCTACGGCGTAGACAGTGCGTCGCCGCGTACCCTACGCTGTAGCTCTGCGCCGGTGTAACGCAGAACCATAAATCAGCCCCCGCTGTGCTGTTCTTTCATTTGTAGCGAGTAACGACGTGTCCAATTTTAAATGTAGCGGATTAAAAGTACGATTATTTCCTTGAAAATGTAACGAAGTAAAAGTAAAAGTACAGAAAAATGAAAGTATCAATAAAAGTACAAATTCTCAAAAATCTTACTTAAGTAAAATAACGAAGTACTTGTAGTTCGTTACTTTACACCACTGCCAATAACCCATCTGTGCAAAAGGCTCAAGGAGCTAACCTGTTACACCCCACTTTCCCTCTGCATATGGCCTGCTCTCTCTCTCCTACCTCTGCTCGCCCTTTGCCCACAACATGTCTGGGCTTGTCCTCTCTGCTCGGCCTGCTGGATTTCAGGAGAAGCAGCAGACGGACTGAAACCGTTAGACAGTCATGTAGTTGAGTTGCTTTTCTCAGTTTATGTGCCTCCATGACCACAAGTAAGTGTTGAATTGTTTATAGCTAAGACATTTCGTGACGGTTAGTGATTATATGGTGTTGTTGTAAGTCTAACAGCTATTTATGTGATAATTTACCACTAGTTTGCATTGAGTGATTATTTCCTTTATCTGTCCCTTTTATTTAGCCTTTAATCATTATTCCTGTCGTAAGTTATCGTTAGTAATTATTTGCACTATTTAAATTGTGTAACGGTAGAGTCTATAGTCTGTTTAGTACTATAATGTTGATTTCCTTTATTCTTTCATTTAGAACCACAGACACACAGAGTGAAGTTGCCTGTGCATCTGTTCTATGCCATAAAGATACAATAAACCGTTTAAAGGTTATTCCTACCTCCCGTGTCCTGACTAGACACCCCATATCGTTGACTACTTTTCCTGAACTACCAAGAGCTTCATTACACCATCTGTGTATTTAAACTGTATTTGACACAACTTTGGCTGTAACTCATGACTTTTCACAAGTAAACTAGAACACAACTCAACACACAACAAATATCAAGCAGAAATGTCTAGTGAGATATAAAAGGTCCTTTGCTATTGGCTCAAGTCCCCTATAACAATGGCCACGGTTACATTATGTTTTTTAATTCGGAATTAATTATTCCGAATTAAATAATTCAGAATAAAACTATTTTCCTTCGAGTTTACATGGAAATAGTAATTCCGAATTGAGGTTTACATGGAAAACACGTTTGATCGGCTTTCTCCAATTCCTCTAAAGGTCTGGGGGTTGGGAAGGTTCTGATAGGGGCGGCCAGCAAACCCTCTGTAAGCTGCAGAGGGTTTGCTGGCCGCTCCCTCTGCAAGGTGTTCACGCTCCTTGGCATTACAGGGGCTGCAAAAAGGAAAGCCATCAAGTCCACCATGGAGGCAGCAGAGAGCCTCGAGATGGCTTTGGATCAGGAGGAGCGATCTGTGGGCCAATGCTACTGGGACACAAGTCAGGGCTTGATCAACCCCGGCTGGGTCACCTGAAGGAGGGGGTATGATTGTTGAAAGACCCGAAACCCCCGATGATCTCAGGCACATCACTGATGATGTGTCCCAGTGCAACCTAGGATGTATCTTTAATCACTCCAATTCCTCTTAAGGTCTGGGGGTTGGGAAGGTTCTGATTGGATAGGGGGGGACTGGAAGTTACGTCTACCGGAAGAAAAACAAACTTAGCTGCTACAACTTTGAAAAATCTCACAATTTGTATGTTTCCTGCCATCTGTTCTTTTGATTATTACCAGGTCCTCCAAGCTATTTATTAAATAAATGGTCTCTGCTCTTGACCACCGTTTACTGCGTGCTGCCATCTTGAAACTTTGTTTGGAAAACCAGCCCAGAGCGTAAATATAAGTGTCATGGAGACAGACGGGCAAGGGAACGAGCAGCGCAGAAAGACTGGAATTAATTTAAAGCGGAATGAGTGTATATATGATCGCGGAATTATCCTATTCGGATTTAAAATCAGAATAAACCAGCCACTTACTTCGGAATTAAGTTTAATTCGGAATGGCCATTTTCATTCGGAATTAGGTGTTTACATGGTCATTTTTAATCGGATTGAATTTTAATTCTGAATTAAAGAGGAATTAAACTTCCCATGCAAACGCACTAAATGACACTTAGGTATTACTTCTGCTGATGAATCAGAAACGTAATTGCCAGAGCCTTTGCTGCATTAGGCAGGCTGCTAGCCTGAAACACGACCGGGTGTGAGAGCGACCTAGCTCAAACCCACTCAGTTCAAAGCTGCGGAACGAGGGTGACACGGACTTTCAGGATGAAAGTGTTGTTCACGTGTAATCTACTGTTCATCCTGCCAACCATAGCAGGAGCCAGCAGGACGAAAACCACACTCGGTCAGGGAAAGTGTTGTAAAGCAAGCCAATACGGGCTTTCAACTTCAGCAGATGACCACTGTGGTTCACCACGTGGACTGTGGCGCTGATGCTGTGGAAGTGGAGCCCGGGGGGTGCAGCATGGGAGTATAAAACAACACAAGCCTGTTTAGCAGCGATTCTGACCGCACGCTTTCGTCCAGCGGGTTGTTCCGTCGTGGACCTGGGTGGATCCTTGGATTCGTCCTGCCAGCATCACCCCACTTCCAACAGCGCTGCTGACATGGCGTTTGCTTGAGTAGCAGCTGCTGAAAGCTGGTGGCAGGTTTCGTGTATGCCCTAATGTGAACGATATTACCATTTCTAAAGTATTTAGGGCCAAAAATATGAATTCCTGATTTGTAGCACCACTTATACAGGTTTGGGTTTCATACCAACAGCACATTTAATGATATTCAGTTAGTGTGTCCAACACATCTCCTGCTTTAATGGGTCAACATTATAATCAAACTAAAAATAAAATGAAACAAACATTAACATTTTCCAGTGAACTCTTATTTGCTTAAACAGGCTATCTACACATTTTCTGTAAAAGCAAACTGTAGAGAGGGTGGCTGCGCGCACCAACCCCCCCATCCTACACTGTGGCACGCCACACCAGAACCATTATTACAACCAAATTAGCTGCCGCACTTTGACTCAACCTTAGTCTCGGAGGACGGAGGACGGAGCCATCGTTTCAGTGACCGCTGACTGTTTTCACAGTAGGTGAGAGCAGCTGGGCATCGAAGGAAAAATAACGACATTTTACCCAGGCAGCGGAGCCCACACAATCACAAATCATCGGGCTAAAATGTTTTTATCGGCTCATGCTGTTGTGGAGTTAATGATCATAAGCAGAAAAGAAAAAAAACAATTCACAGTGGGCGGGCAATTACAGCATATTAAGGCCAATGTGGCTTTTAGACGGGGTTCCTTTAAGAAAACAGGCGACGCTGGTGCTTTGTCCGCGACCTCTGGAGCTGCCAAAAAAGTAAGAGAAATGCTTCTAATTTAGTCAGTCCCACATTTCCTCTCCATAAAATGTAATCACAGTGTGCTTAAACTTATAACACATGAATGTAATGTCTATTTTCTTTTAATGAACAAATCAGTTCAAGATTCACATAGCTGGAGGAAAAGTTAAGAGGAGCCACAGAATCGACCCAAGTATAAGACAATCCAGTGTGTGTGTGTGTGTGTGTGTGTTTATATATTTTTTAACACCGTCTGTGTTGTTTTATTAAAGCAACCTGTTTCGGGCTTGTTACCGCTGAGTGGAGTGAAGCTGTTTGATGACTCGGGTGCATTGAACCGGCTTGTTCAGGACCTCTCTGCATTTATGCATCCATCAAACCCCCTGACACTATTATAACTCCATGTTCAAAGCCCCAATTGACCCACTGGTGAGTCCTGCTCCCCTTAGTTACTGTTGCCCTCTCTGGCTTTTACAATGGTGACTGTGTTTGAAAACCTCGTCCAAACATGGTTTAGACATATCTTAGTAATCAAAAGGACCAGCTTTCACACAAGACTATTCAAATGTGAGGTAAATATGCCATTGAGGGGTGTGCAAAACATCTTACAGTCAATACAGTTGGTGATGAGGTTGAGCTGGAGTAAAAAGGTTTGCAGATCACAGTGCAAGCAGGAGACACATCATCTTACTGTCATCACAACTGCAAATGATCATCCGGATCAACACTGCTCATGCACTGCGGGGTAAGATTCATTCACTTTGAAGTAGTTTAATTTGGAAAGGCATAACATCAGATCTACTGTGCTACCATGCTGCACAGCAAGTAGAAGACCTGGAGTTATCACATTACATCTTCAGACATACTATTAGCTATCTGGCACTAGATCTGAAGTTATGAAGATAGGATCCTATGAGCTAAGCATAGCTAGAACTAGATTTAAAGTAACAACTTTGCATCTGGTGTAAACTCATGATGCTAGTGGTGTTATCGTCAGCTAATGTGGGTGTGACCCAGTCAACTTAACCAAGGAAAAGGCTGAGTTGCTACATAAAGACTGCAACAAAACAACTTTAACATTAGTAACATTAGCAGGGTTAAAGGCGTTGATGCTTTGCTTTACCTTTGAACAGATGTAGGAATCTTTGTTGACGTGTTTTGGGCGTTACGTTGGAACCTTAATCTAAAGCAGGGATTTCCACTTCCAGTTCTCTAGTGCTGCTGTCCTGCAGGTTTCAGATGTTTCCCTGCTTCAACACACCAGACTCTAATGAATTTGTCACTATCAAACTTGTTCAGACCTTGATGACAAGCTGATGATGCTCCATTCATTTGAATCACGTGTGAAGGAGCAGGGAAACATCTGAAATATGGAGGACAGCGGCCCTCGGGGACTGGAATTGGACAACAATGATCTAAAGCAAACCTTAAGCTCTGTTTTGTTTGAATACCCGATAAATTAAACCCCATTGCCCATCCTCACAGAATACTGTCAAGGTTGACATTCCCCCCAGCCTTCAGTTTCTGTCTTGCCCCGCCTGTGTCCCATCTGCCCTGATTGTGTCTGCACCTGTGTCTCGTCATGTCTCGTTATCCCCTTAGTATATCTTGTCTTGTCATTCCTTTGTTCCCTGTCGGACCGTACTGTTTGTTCCCTCCTTGTGCTCCAAGTTTTGATCCCTGTTACTTTGTGTTTTTGATCCTGCTCTGCAGCATTTTAGTTTGGCTTTTGGTGAAAATAAACCCTTTTTGTTGCAACTCCTGGCTCCTGCTCTCCTCCACTTGGGTCCTCAGCAAACCGAACCATGACAGAACGGTCCGACCAGATGGACCCAGCGGGAGAGTACCTCACACTATTGGGGTTCCTCTGCCGAGAAGCGGCTAAGAACCTGCGCTGGGCCAAGGAGGAGTATTGGGACCCCTTTTGGGGAACACGCCTGGCTCTGGGTGGGCCCAGGAGCCTGCAGGCTCAGGGGAGGCTACGACGACGGCGCCAGCGCCAGCCCCAGCCCCAGCCCCAGCTTGTTCCGGCTCCAGCTCCTGCTCCTGTCCCTGTTCCAGTGGTGGTCCCGGACGCACCTGTCCCTGTTCCAGTGGTGGTCCCGGACGCACCTGTCCCTGTTCCAGTGGTGGTCCCGGACGCACCTGTCCCTGTTCCAGTGGTGGTCCCGGACGCACCTGTCCCAGTGGTGGTCCCGGACGCACCTGTCCCTGTTCCAGTGGTGGTCCCGGACGCACCTGTCCCTGTTCCAGTGGTGGTCCCGGACGCACCTGTCCCAGTGGTGGTCCTGGACGCACCTGTCCCTGTTCCAGTGGTGGTCCCGGACGCACCTCCCCATGTTCCGCTGGTGGTCCCAGACGCACCTCCCCATGTTCCGCTGGTGGTCCCGGACGCATCAGCCCCTGCTCCGGTGATGGTCCCGGACCCCCCTCAGCCAGCTCCAAGGACCCGTGCCCCCCTCCCAGCCAGCGCCCAGGCCCCCCCGCCCGCCCTGGATGTGGACTGTGGGGACATCTGGGATCTGTCCCTTGAGGGGGGGGGCCAGCGCCTCGGACCCGGGTACCCACGCAGCCAGCGCCTCGGACCCGGGTACCCCGAGCCACGTCAAGTCCCCGAGCCCAGCCAAGTCCCCGAGCCCAGCCAAGTCCCCGAGCCACGCGAAGAGTCCCCGTCACGCCCCACACCAAGACCCAGGCCTAGGCCTCGGGGACGCCCCCCCGAGCTGTCTCGCCGGTCTGCCCAATCCCCAGGACGGCCCCCGGAACATTGGCCATGTGTTGGCTGTCGGGTGTCGTATCTGCGGTGTGTCTAGTGAGCCCGACAGAGCCCGACACAGAACGACACAGGCGACGAGAGCCGACACAGCAGTCGGCAGAGAGCGGGCGACGTCGGGTTGGTGTGTCAGCACCTTTACAGGTGAATTTTAAGGAGCACATTCAAGTGACTGGATGTGCCTCAGCAGCTGTTATGGCCTAAGTGTCGAAAAGTCTAGTCTTCCAATTGAAAACAATCTTTTTTTCAGATATATTTAAAGGAAACTGAGGAAAAAAAACCTTGTCCTCCATACAGGTCAATACAAGACTTAGATGAAGACACGGTGAGGATGCAGCGAAAAAGCATTCACATGCTGTTAGTGAATTTACAGCTGTTTACAAAACTCCAGACATGCTCCAGTGAACGCTGTTCATGTCCATGTCCATGTTGGGTTTTTGATTGACTTTAATGTGTGTGAACCATGAACAACCATGACACATTTAAATGAAGAGCAAAGTGTTACACATGTTATCGAGTCTGTTTGAAGAAGATGTGACAACAGTCTTTTTGTTCAGAGTCAAATAACGAATGCTAAATATTTCACTTTGACAGGTGATCAGGTTTATACTGTATGCTCTGTGTTTCCAGGCTCCTGGCTTTCTAAATGCCTGCCTGTTTGTGACTTCACACCAATCTGCGCTGCTAAGGACAGACTGTCATGCTGATTATTGAACCAAACAGTCTCCTCGCAAGCAGAACTGGACGCTCCTTTTGGTCCCATTTATAAATTTGCAACACAAGCTGACATGCTCATTTCAATAGATCTGGGTGTGAATGTAATAGCCTATTTGATATATCTTGCTGGTCATGGTGTTAATGCAGTTTCATTTAAAAAATACAGAGTAAAATAGAGGAGACACAACAGTTAGCTCTGATCCCAGCAGCCCTGCAACATCACAGAAGCTGTTTATTTTTTTTGACGGCAGTCTTGAAACTTTCTTGTTCAGAGCATTACATTTAGATATCTGGAAAAAATGTTCAACCCAGAACTTTGCAAAATGCCCTTAATATCACAAATTAGTTGAACTCCTGCAGATTTTACAGCAAGTGTGACGGTAAAGAGCTGCTGCCTTGTAGATCCTTCCAGTCACTGACTGCTAACCCACTGTTGGCTATAAACATAATAGATAAGAACAAAAAACTTCGTCTTCCATTCAAATGTGGACAAAACACACTGCATCGTTTTTGCACAGGTCCTTTGCATTTTGTTCCGACTCCAGTAAAGCGTGGATCGAACTGCCCGTACCTGTACCGTACCTGTAAATCTCCGGGGCAACAGTTGGGTTGGGCGTCTGCGTAGTCCAAAACGCTACGGACACAACAGTTCCCTATTTTTCTTATGTGAACAAAGGAAAGCTGACAGTGTGATTTCTCACAGAGGTCCTTACTGCCCTGGGGCACAAACGAGAGTAAATGTCACCGTTTTCATCTCCCCCTGAATTGATCTCACATTCGGCTGTTCAAACGGCCAACAGACCTCCTTATGCCCTTTAAGAAATCAATGCATTTCTTTGCCTGCCTCATAAACGTCCCACACATGGACATAAAGTTGAACTCTATCTCTCTCACACATGCACACACTCTCTCTCTATGGCACGCGCACTCTTTTTTTAACACTTTAACGCAGATCATTATCTTAATGACTTTGTCAGGCTATTTGCTGACCCACGAGCCGGAAGCAAATGGACTTCTCTCCTCACCCGACCCAGTTTTCAGCTTCTCTGCTCTGTTCTTCATCTTCCTTGACATTCTTTTCCTCCTCCTATTCTCCCTATTCTTTCTTTTGTACTGCATTTACAGTTTTGACTCAATTTTTACTCTCTTTTTCGCCTTTTGTCAGCTCCTCTTTTCACCGTCTTTCATTTACTGTATGTTCCCTTAAGACCTCTTTATTAAACACACGGGGAAGTAAGTGTAGGACTCTATTCGGGAGTAAAATAAGGAAATAAAAAGCTGGCAAAAGCAGGAAATGAGAAAAACAACCAAAACAAAAGAAAGCAAGCAGAGACTTTAATGTCTCATATAAGAGAAACATGCAGAGAAGCAGCCCAGAAGCATGGTGGAAGAAAAAACGGGAGACAAAACAAAAACAAAAATGGGAAAAGAAAAAATAAATCCAACTCACATAAAGTTTTTAAAAGGCAAGGCCAGTTAAGGGAAATTTATTTATACCAGACATTTATTTTCATACTCAAGAGCAACTCCAAGTGCTGTACTAAGGCGTTAAGATAAAAAGTACGGAAACCATTTCATTAATCAAATTAAAACAGCTTCAAATGTTGTTTACGATATCAGAAAAGAAAACACACACGCACACACACACACACACACACACACACACACACACACACACTTACAGTGAGCGCTCAAAGGTTGATGCTTTTATCGTGGTCTGTTTTCAAGCTCTGGATCATATTTATTTGTGATAATTCTGGTTCTGGTTATCAAAGAAGAAAAATCCATGTGGACTATTAAGATCCACACTCGGATACCACCAGACCTCGCTGACTTGCTGAGTCACATGACCAAACACAGTCTCAAGGCTGCAGCAACCTTGTAAAACACCAACGAAAACAATCCAGCAACAACTGGATGCAGACATGTTGGATGAAAGGTTTGAGGAGTTGTCTCTGGCAGAAGTCTGGATAATTACTGAAAGTTATTTCACCTCAAGTGTTTTATAGATTCGAGACCTGAAAAAAACAACAACTGTATATAAATTGTAAAAAAAAAAAAAAAACCACCCATTTTTGCATTTAAGACTTTCCAAAAAAACAAAAGCTGGCAGAGTAATTTGCTGCTGGGAAGATGATGAATGAAAAACATGATACTTCAGAACAGGTGATGTCAGTAGATAATTGTAATGATGATGAGTTTGCAAAAACAGTATACATAAAAGGCCAAATCTTAAAAAACGTTTTTTTCTTCGAGGAACGCTAGGCAGGGACTTGGATATTTCTCATTTTCCAGTTCTCAATATTATCAAACTGTTCCAATTCTAAAGGATGTCAGTTGTAAAAGCAAAGTTCCAAGAGGCCTCATTCATCAACAGCTGACATAACCACATGCACATGATTGCCGTGGAAACCCTGGCCAAGTGCTGCAATGCAGGGCTGCATTCACAAAAGCCCCTTCAAACGTTACCATGCAAAAACAGAAAGAAACTTTAATATTCCTCTTTTCTAAAAGTGCCCTTCATGTCCCCGGGCTGGCAGGCATCTCAGGTCGGCCATCGCCCAGTTGAAGCATGACAAACTCGTAGATCTTTCATGGAGGTACCGGTGTGGAGGGTGCGCCAAAGCGAAGATGAAGGTGGCTTAAGTGTTTTCCTCAATAAGTCCAAGAGCCACGCTCTGGTACACGCTGATGGTACATGGTTGTATTATGGCGCTTTTCCACTAGTACCTACTCAGCCCGGCTCGGCTCGCCTCCACCCGGTTTCCTACTAGGGGTCTAACGTGCCGAGTAGATACTTTTTCTGTAACTATTCTGCGGAGGTTCTAAGCGGCTGAGTCGGCTGTATCTGACATCATCACACTACAGGCCACTGATTGGTCGGGGGGTTGGAGTCAGACGTCTGAGTCAGGAGGTGGAAATCAGTGAAAGAGCAACTCCGACGGCGGCTTCTTGTTCACTTTATTCGACATCTATGGCAGCGCAAAAGTCTGTTTGGTGATCCAACTCTGAGGTGCAGATGTTAAACCTGGTGCTGAGGAGAGAATTAAAAAGGGATCTAGACGGCGATAAGGAACGACCAGATCCACCAGGAGCTCTGTCACTTCATAGCTGCTCGCGGCTCCAGTTGACTTTTGAGCAGCGCCGAGACAAACAAAAAAAATGTAAAAGCGTCGCCGCTTGAAGCTTCTCTCAGTCTCATTTTTTACCTTGAACACAAGCCACAGACCCAACAGCACATATATCATCTCCTCCAGGTTCTACAACTTTAGTGTTGTTGTCTTCTTCATTTAGATCACACAATCAAATACATCACAGCAGCTTCACTCCAACCCGTCCACTTCTCCATGTGCTGAATTGTTATGGAAAAGAAACCAGGCCGAGTTGAGATGAGCAGAGCTGAGTAGGTGCAAGTGGAAAAGTGCCACTAGTGTCCTTGTCACCACTTCTGTGATGGCAGTATCAATCCAGAAAAGTGCACAAGGATTTTCCAGCAACAAATGTTGCCTTCAAGACTAAAACCTTTCCAGGGATGTCTATGAATCAGTGACGACAATGAAGAACTGCATTCTGCAGACATCACAAAGACGAGGTTGCGGCTACTGGACTGTTGTTTTGTTCACAGAGGGATTAACACAAAACACAAAATAACTCCTCTCATACACCTTAAAACATGTTTGGAATAACGAGACAAAATATTACGTCTAACTCATAATTTGCGATAAAATGTCACAAACATTTTCTGTAATATGATACAGATCTGATGTATGTTATCAGTATGTAGTTATATATGTGTATTACATTATTAAGATATTATATCTGAGTAAATAATAACAAACAATAAGTTAACCTTCTAAAGAGTGAAATAAAAAAAATTATATATATATATATATATATATATATATATATATATATATATATATGTCTTCGGTTTTTACCAACATGGTAGTAACCATTAATATATATGCAGACAAAAAAAAAAGAGTGAAATATGAAACAATACACAGAAAAGCCATTTTTGTAATTTGAAGTTTTTATCATTTATTTTATTTATCTATATGAATACAATGGGTAATACTTTTTTTATACTAGATTCATTTGTATGTGCATAGTGCAGATATTCATGCAGCATAAGAAGGTTAAATAGATGCAAAGATATATTCTGTGTTCATAACGTCTGCTTTAAAAAAGTCACGTCTTTATCTTTTCTATTTTCTGCATCTTTCACATGTTCCCAGCTGACTTGGGAGGCAGGCCAGTGTCACGGCTCTGCCGTGCAGCTCTGTGCCCTGCTCGTCTCCGAGTGCAGCCCTGCCTCACCGTCTCACCAGAACTCCTTTCCCTGATCACCTCACCTCCTCCGTACTCCCGCCTCTCCTCCTGTGATGTTTGTCAGCGCTGCTTGCCTAAGGTTACTCCGGCCTCCTTCCACCGCTTTAGCCACACCACACACAAAGAGCCCCTCCAGAGCAAAACCACAAACAAGACTTCTGGACCTGCGCACCGCAGCCGGTGGGGGGGAATCAGGAGCTGTTGTAAACAAGCTCCAGTGTATTGCTGCACCATCAAGGACTCGCCTGCTCCATCACACACAGTCAAGGAAAAATCTGGTTCATTAAGCCTTGGCTCCAGCTTTCCCAGAACTGTCAGGCAGGCCTTATTTTCCCAGGGGGCTTTGCAATAGGAGCCAAATAATGATTCCTTTCCCACTAACCTCTACTTCTGTGTTTCTCTATTTATAACAATAACAAAATTGCCATTAAATTGGCAGACTGATGATCACATTCGGTAAGACTGGTGTTGTTCCCCACCTTAACAAATATCCTGCGACAAACAGCTTTGAAATTACTTGCCATCCCTGCAAGTGATTTCAGGTAATTTAGTAGCATATAATCAGAACATCAAACATCTAGGGTTTCAGGTTGCAGGCAAGCTATCTGTACAAAAATCACATTTATGCAATCTTCATCTGGATTCCTGCCATGTGCAAGTCTTCCCTGTCCTGTTTAACATACGGATGATTAAAGGTGAACACAACAATGTAAGGGAAAACAGCAAGTACTAGTCTATTCCATACATGAACCATAGCTGCATGTAAGTTCAGAGATCACAAGTCTAAAGACGCAAAGAGAGATGAGAGCACAGTGCTCTGAGACAGACGACTCACAACAGACGGATGAGAAGAAAAAGATGCTTCAATGTGAGAGACAATAAGAAATCCACCCTGGCTATGTACCAACAAAAAATGTTTTTCACAATAAAACACACAACGTATATTGTGTTGAAAGTGAGAAATGTTAGCATTTCACGAGAACTCTTGGCTCATTTTGAATCTCGTGGCAGCAACACATCTCTGAAAAAGGTTGGGACGTTGCCTGGGTGCAGATTTGGCTTTGACATTTGTGGGGACGTAACTCATTTTACAGTACAGGGCCTAATGTACCTTAACTCTTGATAAATCTAAGAGCTTACACTGGTTTATGTTGGCTCAACAGTGCTCTTAAATCAACATGGTTCTTGTTGCTTCTCAACACAACAATATACTACTTTATAAAGCCGGTGTAATGAAAAAGGCAACTGAAAAAGAGAGAGTTTTATAAAGACTTCACTTCATTCCAGCAATCATAAACGTTAAAAGAAAGGCTTTTTCCTCAAATGCCCCTCATACACCTCAGCTCAGTTAGACTCGCTAATTCATATTCAACTCGAACTTCAGCATTAGATTCCCAAACCATGCCCGTTTTCTTCTTCATCCAAGCATGGATTTTAACCTTTTGTAAAACTCTACACTGACATTTTATATCCGACAGGTCTCTTTTTCTTTTGCTCTGAACAAAATTATTGGTAGGAACAGTTCTACTACTTTGGACACAGGTGACATAAAGAAACACCTGGAAAAACATTTTGCAACTTGTTAACTAATTGTCAACAGGTTAAGATTGACAATATTGTGAATAAAAGAAACAACATTTTTTCTTTGTCTGAACAGCCAACACATGAAACATGATTTTTTTTTTCCACATCAGACCTGGGTAACTTTTAAGTGTGGTTCTAAATCCGAATCTGCAGGTTTCCTGTGACTTCAGGTCACATCTCCTCCTTCCTTGACTTCACCGCTAATGTCACGATTAAGTGGCAGGATTGTTCTGGATGCAGTGTTGCCAACTTAGCGACTTTGTTGCTATATTTAGCAAGTTTTTTAACTGCTATTGTGACTTTTTAAAAAGAAATAAGGGGCTAGTGAAGACTTTTTCAGGTCTTATCAGAGACTTTTGGTGACTAGTGTGAACGCCTGTGTCGTCTTTTACTTGGTTTTCAGCAGGGAGCAGGGTGCATCCGAACAAAAGAAAAGTTAATTTGTAGTTCTAAGCATATCCTGAGTTTGTAACTTTTATTACTTGTCTCCCATGACTTCATACCTCCTCTTACAGAAGCCATTACTCACAAATGACTCATCGCTCCACACATGGCCAATGTTGCTCTCCTTCTTTCTCAGATTTCTTTTCATCATAATTTCTTCATGAATTTTTCCACTGCTGCTGCACAAAAAAAAAAAGAAATCATACACGATTGCTGCGGCAGCGTTGTTTACTTATAATTACATGACGTACTGCGTTCCATGTCACTTCGTCAAAGACAATCTCTGCATGGGCTCAGGAACACTTGCAAAAATCACTGTCCAGAAACCCAGGTGGCCGTGCCATCCATCCATCAGGTTAAAGTTCCATCATTATAGTTCATATCAAGTTTAAAGGGGACCTATTATGAAAAACACGTTGTTTCTTGTTTTAACATATATAAAGTGGTCTCCCCTCACCCTGCCAGCACAGGGGAGACAAAATACCATGAATTTCTGCAAGGTCTGTGACCCCCGCCTTACAGAGTCCCCCAGTGTCACGTGTTTTTTTTTGAGCCGATTAAAATCTGCTCCCGTCGTTACGTAACGACGGGAGCAGATTTCCATAGGTTCAGCCTCCGCTGCTGAAACCACGCCCACAACCAGCTCTCTCCGCTGCTGGAGCGGTGCTTACTCGAGCCAGTCGGACGCGGCGCCGCGGCGGAGCGGATCCGGGTTAAATCATCCAGGTTCCCGGGTGGTTTGGGAGCTGGGTCCTCGGGGGTCTGTCCCAGGTCGGACCAGCTTCACCCTCCGAGATTTTCAGCCAAATCTGTCGGTTTGATCACCAGTAACGGGCGATGCGCACAGGATGCGCTCCGGAGCGATCTGTGCGCCCGCCGTGGGGTTGCAGCGCCCGTCGCGCAGAATCCGCCGGGCAGATCCGGCTGAAATTCCGCTGGTCGGTCCCCGGGAGTCCCTGCTGTCCCGGCCGGTCGGAACCGGTCAGATTCCCCCGTTAAAGCCGCGGTGATGCGCGCTGCTCCAGGGCGCCCGGCGTGGCTCCGGGGCCAGCGTTCAGCATCCGCCGGTAGATCCGCCTTAAATAGTGCATAAATGTTATTTATATACAACTCACATTTGTGAAAATTCAGTGTTGTGATAATTTATAGGCTCGGGCTGCTCTGGCGGTGCGAGGTTTATGCTCCTCCCCTGCTACACGTCATTCAGGGAGCCAATCAGCACAGAGGCTCATTATCATACCCCCCCCCCTTCCCTAAAAATGAGGCGCAGAAAAAGAGGTTAGAAGCGGTAAAACTAGTGACAGGGCCCACAGGCTGGATTTATGATTTATGTAGAAAAAACAAGCTTTAGATTGTTTTTAAGACATTCAAGGCCTGTTTAAAATATACATTAAATGCCATAATAGGTCACCTTTAAGTCAAAAACTGCCCTGCAGTAAGATTATAGCATTTTATGAAGTCATTTTGAAAAGCATACGTGCCACGTCCATATAGGGAGGTGTAAAGATACATCCTCAACATGCCTGTCTACCTGGCGCACATTAAAAACCTTGCACACGTGGCATGCATTAAAGTAAACACAGATACTTTTAACTGAAGTGGAGCCAAGATAAAATATGTTATTTTACACTGTGGATAGGCTACAGTTGTGACAGAGACAGTTGACTAATGCAGGTAATGACTTGTCATCCGTCCAACGAAGCATCCATAAAGTGATGTGAAAACGATTTGATAAAAAAAAAAAAAAAACACGTTGCCTCTTTGGGAATAATACATCATTTAAGAAAGTTGCTGCCGTGTCCAAGCTAATTTAAGCCTGAAGCTTAAATGAGCAAAATGTCCAATTATCAAGATAAATGTGTAATTTCCAGTTAATTATGATGTTTACAAGCCAAGTTCTAAGGTATCGGTATCTGTGAAAATTATAGTCAATATAAAAAGGAACCTACAAAAAGTTCAGAACTAAGAACATTTCCATAGCCAAAACGAAAGGTTCGCTCTGCTCACAGTTTGGACCGAAATGTATTTTGCTCAGATTTGATGAATGAGCCCTGATGTCTGTTTCAGGGAAGAACGTGCATGTTTCAGCCAGACAATGCTAAACTGCAGAGTTTGAACCTAACAAAAGCTTGGCTTTGGGGCAGAAACGTTCTGGTTCTGGTGTCAAACTGGCCTGAATGCAGTCTATCTTTAGAGCTACATGAAACAAATAAATACAACAAAGAAGAACAGATCAAATTGTATATCAGACAGAATGGCACAAAGTTTTTCTCCCTTAAAACTTCAACTTGTCTCCCAAGTCTCCAAATAAATGCAGACTGTTAAAGGAAGAGAGAAGCGATGCAGTGGTAAACATCACCGTGACATGCGGCTGCAATCAAATCCAAATTACTTTCCTTTTTCTTAAAATTTACATTTCCTCAGCTTACTGCTTTTTTTCATGTCAAAATGTCAATTTTATTTGAAGAAATACTTGATTACTTTTAGGACGTGTCAACTATGCCTCTTGTCCACCTGTCCCTACTGGCAAAAGCCAGCCAAAGTGACTCTAGACTGCAGTCCCGTTTTTCCCTTGCTACAACTTCCACATTCAACATTCAACATGTTTTATAGTGGATAAAGCAAGCATTTATGAGAGTTGCAATCAACATTTTACATGGTGTGTTGAATTATGAATAGCCTTTGAGTGAAATGACCGAGACCTTCCATCTATCCACTGTCTTTTTCCGCTTCTCGTCTCATTTCTCTTTGTCTCCTCTTCTCGTCCACTTATGTCTGATAGTAGGTCACTCACAGGGCTGTCAAAGCTTGTCAAGGATGCTTCATATCAGTAGACAATTAAGAAGCACTTGACTCGGCACCCTGAAGAACCCGTTGCAATCTACTCATTTAATTCCTGCACCATATTCTTCTTGCTAAAGCATTGTGGGAGAACAGCTGCAAGTTGAGTGAAGGAAAATGAGCAGCACACGCAATAATACCATAAATCAGCGAGAGATTAGTAGTGAAAACATAATAAAAAATGTCTGAACGATTGTCTGAGGAAACTATTTCACAGACTAACTTCCAACAACAAATAATCCCCCAAACAAATGAAATAATTTCTTCTTGATGGCTGATATGTTGCGTTGACCCACTGTGGTCCTTTCTCCTCTGCACCATGTTGCCAACACTCAGCTCATTATTTACCTCATTAACAGATAAGGAGGAAAGGTGATTGAAGGCCGAGTCTGAAAGCGATGCAGGCGAATGGGGAGCATGCTGATTAGTGTCTAAAAAAGCATCACTGCTTCTGTTCTGCTTCACAAGAGCAGCATCTGTCTAGGACATTTCGTTAGATGTCCACAAATCAGTGATTAAAGTGTCATGCTTGAGGCCCGAGGCATCATAACTTGAGGATACAGATCTATCTCTATTCAAAATATCATTATTGCTCAGTTTTCCGAGCCTGTTTACTTGGATGAGACTTGTTGAATTATGTTGCGGAGTGTTGGTCCATCGGCGATGGCCACTCCAGCAGTTTCAGATGGAATGTGGCAGGCACTGCACTCTGCTGTTGAACCCATCCAAGTGTTGCACAATGCAAGAATGTACCATTGCTGCACTGAACTGAGCACAGAGGAAGCTCAAGAGTGCACGCTGTGCTGAAGCTGAAAACTGTTAAATATGAGTGCAGCACACTGCAGTTGGACACATTCATCGCAGAGAGCCTGACAGACCACAAAATCACCCAGATCAAACTGCATCTGGTGACTCTAAAGCTACAGCAGTTGAGGCAGGCGACATGAGTGTAGTTCACATACAGCCCTCTTCATGGTCTTCTAGTTACACCCACAAGGTCAATCATCTATTTAAAGGAGTTAACAATGCTTATCTCTGCCTTGCCAACCTACGCACTACCAAGCTGACAATTTGCCAAGTGCTTTTAAGTCCCAGCATCCACTTGTAAGCTCTCACTCCAAGGATCAAGATGGAGGGTTAAGTTGCCTTTAATCCCTCCCAATATTGTTGGTATTGTCTGTGGGGAGTGATTAGGTTGCAGCCCAGACACCATCCAATAAGCATTGTTAAATAGTGATCAGAGCAGGAAGTGTCTGATTAAAGCTCAGTTTTAGTGACTGGTTGACTGTAGTTTGCCCCCTTTTTGGGACCTTTGATGACATTTTCATCAACAGGCTATTAAATTAGTCCTGACTTAGTCTGAAGTTGCAAGATGAGCTGCAGGTGCCCACCTGAAAACAGAGAGTTTATACCAGCAGCTCCTGTTCAAGCCTGAACCTACCCAAACTCCTGTCTTTCAGGATATCATGGAACTACACGCTCTTTGTCTTTGCTCCAGTTCGTCTTCTCCACCTTATCAATAAAACTAGAGCCAAAACCTTTCACTGGCCGGGTCAAGATACAGGAACTAATTAGTTAATATCTACAAACCACTTCCTGGAAAACACTGATAAGTTTGAACTGTTCTCTCCTACACTGCACATCACACACTACATCCTATCTCCCCCTTGTGTCCCACCAGGCACAGAAGTCCCCACTATCTAGCTGTGCTGTGTCCAAGTATTTTCATCAGGTGTGTCTTGAACTGGTTCTCAGGTGCATTTGGGACCTCTGAGGACTGGAAGACCTTTTTTCATGGCCACATTCTACAGGACACAGCAAGTTGATATCGTTTTGCGCCCCATCTTGGGTTTTTACAGCAGGTCCTACACTAGCACAAGCACTTCACCTTCATGACACCATCTGTGAGCTCTACAACAGCCGCTGGATGCTGTCTGGGCATCAAGTAATTTGATCGGGCCAAAAGATTTTAGGACACTCGGCCTGAAGCTTAAATTAAAAAAATGCCCAGTAATTATGATGTTTCCAGTTAATTATGATGTTTATAACACAAGTTCTAAGGTATTGGTATCTGTGAAAATAATACGCGATATAAAAAGGAACCTACAAAAAGTTCAGAACTAATAACATTTTCATAGCCAAACCAAAAGGTTCGCTCTGCTCACAGTTTGGAAAAAAATGTATTTTGCTCAGATTTGATAAATGTGGCCTGATGTCTGTTTCAGGGAAGGACATGCTAAACTGCAGATTTCAAACCTAACAAAAGTTTGGCTTTAGGGTAGAAACATTCTGGTGCTGATGTAGAACTGGCCTTAATGCAGTCTATACACGGCTCGAAACGACAGCTGGTGAGGAAGACCTGGAACCTTACAGCCTGAGGAGTTGCAGCACTTTTATCTATTGCACATGAAGTCTGGCATGGCACACTGTTCAAACCTCTGTGGCCAGTTTTTCCACACATCAATGTAATACATAAATTGGTGGCCCACTTTCATGTAATTGTTACAGAACGTGGCAGCATGGTGGCTTAGTGGTTAGCACTGTTGCCTCACAGCAAGAAGGTTCCCGGTTCGACTCCCAGGCCCAACAGGACCTTTCTGTGTGGAGTTTGCATGTTCTCCCCGTGCTTGCGTGGGTTTCCTCCGGGTACTCCGGTTTCCTCCCACAGTCCAAAAACATGCATGCTAGGTTAATTGATCATTCTAAATTGCCCGTAGGTGTGAGTGTGAGTATGCATGGTTGTTTGTGGGGACTGCGGGTGGAAACTAGCATCTCTGCTAAACCCGGTGTATTTAGACTGCTTAATGTAGTGTTCATGAATATGCATTGTCCCGTTTAAATAAACTTTGAAATAGTTTGCAAGTGCCTAAAGACAGCCTTGATTGTGGCAACAGTCAGAAGTTTGGTTCTGCACTTTCACTTCATCTGCACATCTTCTGGATGCACATCTTCTGGATGCGCGCTGCTGGAGCAGCGCGCATCACCGCGGCTTTAACCAGGGAATCTGACCGGTTCCGACCGGCCGGGACAGCAGGAACCGGCCTGGACTGGTAGCATGGACTCCCGGGGACCGACCAGCGGAATTTCAGCCGGATCTGCCCGGCGGATGCTGCGCGACGGGCGCTGCAACCGCACGGCAGGCGCACAGATCGGCTCCGGAGCGCATCCGCGGCGCATCTCCCGTTACCGGTGATCAAACCGACAGATTTCGCTGAAAATCTCGGAGAGTGAAGCTTGTCCGACCTGGGACAGACCCCCGAGGACCCAGCTCCCAAACCACCCGGGAACCTGGATGATTTAACCCGGATCCGCGGCGCCACGGCGCCGCGTCCGACTGACTGAAGGAAGGACCGCTCCAGCAGCGGAGAGAGCTGGTTGTGGGCGTGGTTTCAGCAGCGGAGGCTGAACCTATGGAAATGAGCGCCTATGGTGACGTCACCATAGGAGCAGATTCTAATCGGCTCAAAAAAAGGTCACGTGACACTGGGGGACTCTGTAAGGCGGGGGTCAGAGACCCTGCAGAATTTCATGGTATTTTGTCTCCCCTGTGCTGGCAGGGTGAGGGGAGAGCACTTTATATATGTTAAAACAAGAAAAAACGTGTTTTTCATAATAGGTCCCCTTTAAAGGGGACCTATTATGGCAACAAATACCTATTTTAAACAGGCCTTGAATGTCTTAAAAACAAGCTTTTGATTGTTTTTGCTAAATAAATTAGAAATTCAGCCTCTGAGCCATGTCTTTATCTTCCCATTCTCTAACCTCATTATCTATGCGGGATTCTGAGTGGGCGGGGCTATGATAATGAGGCACTGTGCTGATTGGCTGCCTGAATGACGTGATACACCGCTACGAAAAAATGGCGTAAACTCTGGCCGGCGGAGTTGTTGTTGTTGTTCCGGCCAGTTAGTTGTGGGCGTGGTTTCACGCATCGGAGGCCAACCTATGTAAATCGCTCCCGTCGTTACGTAAGGACGGGAGCAGAATCTGAACAGCTCGTAGAAGCCACATCAGACTGGACGGCTCATCCGGGCGGCTTTACAGACATTGCAGATTTTGGTTGCTTTCCTCCTTCTCTGAGTTGGCAGGCTGAAGGGAGACCACGTTATATATGTTAAAGCGAGAAAAAACCTGTTTTTCATAATAGGTCCCCTTTAAACATTTTTTGTGGCTCTTGTGGCCTTTATTTGAAAGCATGCAGGTGAGGACTCAAACCTTGGACGGCCTACAGGAGGCCAATAGCCTCCATATCAGAATCAAAATCAGAATCAGGTTTATTGGCCAAGTCAGGTCAAACAAGACAGGGAATTTGACTCGGTTATTACTATAAATTATATTATATAAATGGACAAATGACAGCTCTTATTAACATATATACAAATTAAAAAAAAAAGTGAAAGTGAAAGGTACAGCAGTATGAGGTAGACATTGCATTATTACAGCATATGAATGTGATTATTATTATTAGGGCCCGAGCACTGACAGTGCAAAGGCCCTATTGTATCTGTAGGAGCCCCACAATACGGTTTGACGTACATGCACGAAAATTGGTACACAACTGTATCATGTCGCAACTTAAAGAAAAGTCTCTTGGCGCCATGGCCGAAACCGAACAGGAAGTCGGCCATTTTCCATTAATCGTGTAATTTTGGCGCAATGTATGCCATTGTTCGGCCGTTCCTTCGCCCGAAACGTGTAGAGTGTACCCAGGTGTGTTATACATCAAAATGTGCGTCTCGATCCTGCGACAATGCACATTACCAGGGGTGCACACAAGCCGGGACTCGAGGGCCAGTCTACTTTACGTTTTAGATGTTTCCCTGCCTCAACACAACCCTGATAGACAAGGCTGTCTCACCAACAGAGTTGTGTAAACCTTGATGACATGTTGATGACGACCAGTGATTAGAATCAGGTGTGTTGAAGACAGGGAAACATCTAAAACATGCAGTAGACTAGCCCTGGAGTCCCGGCTTGTGTGCACCCCTGCACATTACTTTTCTCAGTCAAAAGCATTACCGTGGCGACGATGGACGCCAAAAAGCGTGCCCCCCCCCTTCAGCTGATAGGTCCATATTTGATAGTCCCTACTTTCTGCCATAACTTTTGAATGGTTTGACATAAAGAGTCGTGGGTGGTGTCATCGGACATGGTTTTGAGTCCTTGAACATAATTGGTGCAAATTAGCCCCGCCCCTTCTTCTGATTGGTCGATATAGATCTTATTTTCTGCAATAACTTTTGAATGGTTTGACATAAAGACTCGTGGGTGGGGTCATCAGACATGGTTTTGAGTCCTTGACCATAATTGGTGTGAATTAGCCCCGCCCCTTATTCTGATTGGTCGATATTTGATAGTTCCTATTTTCTGCCATAACTTTTCAATGGTTTGACATAGGGCTGGGCGATATATCGAGGATAGCCGATGTATCTCGGCTTCTACTCTGTGCGATGTACAAAATGACTCTATCGTGCATATTCGAATATAAATTTTCATGCATTTTGCTTTCAGCCGCGGGCATTAAATGACAGACTTTTCTCACTCTCTCGTCTGTCTCTCCTTCTCTGAGACATAAAACAAGCGCACCCTGTTACACATGTCAGTCACGTGCTGTCGTGTGTGCATTATCATTGGCCCCCGACCAGCTGCTGCTGTCAGCGCTGCGGTCCGGGACCGCCGCTCACTTCCCCGCTTTAACTTTACTTTAACTTTCCTAAACTCGGCCTGTTTGCGCCGTGAGCTCATCTGCGCGGTTGCTACGCGCGGCGGACTCTTTTCAAAGCTAACCGGTTTAGTAAAGACGGGAGGGGACGTTTTCTCCTCGCACGACGCGCACGGCTCTCTCCGAGCCGAGGACTCGCTTAGCGCGACACGCGCAGCCGAGCCTTTAGGCTGATTTATGGTCCCGCGTTACACCAACGCAGAGCCTACGGCGTGGTTGCGCGTCGCCGCGTACTCTACGCCGTAGGATCTGCGTCGATTTAGCGCGGAACCATAATTCAGGCTTTTCTCTTCCAGAACTGAGAAACGTGTTTCTTAAATGTGGCCACATGAAATCAATCACTATCACCGAAACAAAGTCAAACAAGACTATATGACGTCATATTTCTAACAATAAGTGAAAGTGATGCAAAGTAAAGGAGGAGAGGATGAAACATTGCAGTTCCTGCACCTACAATTTAATATAAAGGTGCTCTAAGGGGCCCCTGCTGCTCAGAGCAGCTCATCCTGGTAAAACCAGGTAAAACCAGGTAAAACCAGGTAAAACCAGGACCAGAACATGTTCTTAGCAGATGTTCTTCAGACGGGGAGTCAGAGATGCAACGTGCACATTCTGTTTTGAAATGACACTTTTTATGTTTGTGCTACTCACTGCTTAGTAACTGTTTAATAAATACAGTTTTGGTAAATTTGACTTATTCCCCGTTTTTGCATGAAAGTTTAAAATGAGCATATATTAATGCAGTATGAACAAGAATGTTTTAATGTAGACGTATAGAATCATCATACTGGTGTGATTGTAGCATCAAAGTGTTAATTCAAGGCTAAGGCAAAATATCGAGATATATATCGTGTATCGTGACATGGCCTAAAAATATCGAGATATTAATAAAAGGCCATATCGCCCAGCCCTAGTTTGACATAAAGATTATTATTATTATTATTATAGGAATAATATAATTGCTTGTTTTTATTTTATTTTGTATTTTTTATGATTTCTACTTTGGGAACACTGTATAGGAACTGTTATTTATATTGCTTTTTAGGGACCCCAGGAAGAATAGTCGTCACCATGGTGACAACTAATGGGGATCCAATAATCAATAAACAAACAATAAAGAGTAGTGGGTGGTGTCATCGGACTCGGTTTTGAGTCCCTGACCATAATTGGTTCAGATTAGCACCGCCCCTTCTTCTGATTGGTCGATATTTGATAGTTCCTATTTTCTGGCATAACTTTTGATTGGTTTGACATAAAGAGTCGTGGGTGGGGTCATCAGACATGGTTTTGAGTCCTTGACCTTCATTGGAGATTTTGGATCCCAGGAACCTGAAGTTGTCTGTGGTGGAGACAGTGCTGCTGAGGATTGTGAGGGGGGGCGGGGGGGTATTTCCTGAAGTCCACCGTGATCTCCACAGTCTTGAGCGGCATCTCCAGGCGGTGCTGACCGCACCAGTGGATCAACTGTTCCACCTCCTGTCTGTACACAGACTCGTCACCCTCCTGGATCAGGCCGATGACGGTGGTGTTGTCCGCGTACTTCAGGAGCTTTCTGGTCTCACTGTGTCTTGGACATATATGGGATGGTTTCAGTTAATTTGCAGGAAACCGAAGTGTATATGTTCATAAGGCAATAGCTACATCCACTACAAGCCTCCAGGAATTCAACTTTCCAAAACATGCTTCTGCCAAATCTGCTTATGTTCAGGAAGATTCTCTGCTTTGGCTTCTTGCTCTTTGCAGTTTCGAAATAATTACAGGCTTTTGGAGTTATGCTGGATGGAAAGCTACTCTAGTGGTACGAGAGATTACATTTAGATGGCTGGAAATGAGAACAACATAGCCACTTTAACATTTCAGCAAACACAAGCTATTGCAGGGTTTTGAAGGATGACCTGTCTTGGATCGCCTTTAATATACCATATCAGCTGAAGCCACGAGGAAAAGGAGCCAGAGAACAATGTGGTGCTAATTTCACTTCCAGAAGAACTGATGATTTCTTTAAATGGACAATCAGGGCCTTATCACCCCTGAGTAATGGAGCATGAAACTCATTCAGCACACACATACACTAATGCACACCTACCTGACACTTTGCAGTAATTGCTGTCCGCTGCCCCTGCTATCTGAAAGTATTATCAGTCTCCACAAATGATCAGCATGTGGAGATGAGACACACGGCATATTCCTCAGGTCATAGTCATGTAGACACTGGTGCTCTGGTTAGACAATAAGAACATGTTTTCATTCACCCTATCTCTCACCTCGTCATTTTTGCATTTGCCTCTACCTCTGACCATCCATCTTGCATAAAACTACTGAACCGAGACAGCCAAGGTCATCTTCAGCTGATCCTTCAGTACCACAACAGTATGAGACTGTTTGAATACAGGTCAACATGACTAAAAAAAAAGTTTAAGCCATTTCAGTTTAGGGTTGCTAACACTGCAGCAGTGTCAGACAGATTTAACCTCGATATCTGGGTTCCAAATGCAGGAGATGCCTGAGCACAGAAGGCGATCTGAATCAATCTCTGTATGGCCTCAACAATTCTGTTGGATCTTCTTAAGAAGCCGCTCGCTGGATATTTTCAGAGTGCCAAAAACACATTGCATCTTTTTTGAACACTTTCTTGTTGAGTTGTGCTGTGCCCTGCACACTGCAACTTTTACGAAACAATCATTGTCTCGGCTGGTCGTATGGATCATTTAAGCGGCAAATAGAAAAGCTTCACTATTCCACAGATTGATAATAAACCAGGTTTTTAAAGTGTATGTTCTCATTACCGGCAGCAGTGTCCATCACGGACCGGCACAGAGGTCAAACATGCACACATAGAGATATACTGCAGTATACTACAGATAAACACAAGCAGACTCTGATACTCTCCTCACCACCCTGATCATCCTCATTCCAGTTGAGAAAAACACTACTATAAAAAAAAATCTATATTTTTATACACACAAAAAGACGGTTCTAAAAAAAAAAGGAGGTAAATCTCTAGTCCACAATATCCACTATGAAAAAAAGTCACATTGATAGGATCACCTTTTAGCTTACATTAAATTTGCTGCGGCTTAGTTTTGATAAGTGAGTCAATCCGGAATGAAATTAAGTTTTCAATAAGATCTTGTATTAATAATGGGAGAGCAGGACTGCTGCGTAAAAGTGTTCTCCAGCACATTCAAAGATTCTTTGTGACTTCAAGCCTGGAACCTGTGGAAGCCAACCCATGTGTGAAAATGACAATTTCTGCTCCTCAAACCACTTTTTTAAAATTTGAACCTGATGAATGCTGACGCCGTCATCTTGGAACACGCTCATGCCAGGTACACCCCTGATAATTATATGCCTGCTTTATGGTTTTGTGCACCTGTGCAGAAATTTTGGCTGGAGGTATGTGAAGATTTATCCACATGGCTCCATTGCAGAATTCCTGTGAGCACCGCACTATGGGGTAAATCCACAAAAGGATTGCGCGGCTTTTGCGGCCGCTAAACCGGTGCAAATGAGACAAAAAGAGAGCGTCTAATTCACAAAGCACCCGCAAAGGGCGAATTGCATCACAAACTGCGCTGCCAAGCAAATAGCGTCATGGTGCGCCTGTGCCATTTGCATGCATGTAAATTAGGTAATATTCATACATTCGGCGCAAAATTTCCCCCTTTCTATGCAAATAAGCCTCATTGCAAAAACCGTCTAATTCACAAAGGCCAGCGCTATTTGCCACACGCAAAAATAGTGGAGCAAATAACGTCTTTTCGAAGTGTGTATTAACTGTGCGCAAACTCACTCCTCACTCCCCATCTCTCTGTTTCTCTCTCTCTTCAATGTCATTCAAGCCTGTGTGATACTGAATGATATTAAGGGTGAAATCTATAGTCAGACATGACTGTACACAGTCAGATCAGGTGGGGTTGTGGACTTCTCTCGGATTTAAAAATAAAAATAACAGGAGCTCAGGATTCATCCATAAAGGGCCTGCTTTATTACAAACAATTCCACCATATAAACATATAAATCTAGAATGTGTGTGTTTAACAGCTTAATAATGTCATCACATATCACAACATATATCAGACTTATAATAAAATAGCGCTGATCGTGTCCCTGTGAAGCTCAGCGTCAGTCAGGACGCTCAGCTGCTGCTGGAGATGCAGCCGCGGTGAGTGGGCTTGCCACCCTTCCCTTGAAATACGGAATTGTTACGTAATTGGGAATTAGAATTCATATAAAACAGTTTATTCCGTATTTCACAATCGTCCCATGCACGTCTGTCACATACGCACACACTAGTTAAGCCTAATTATGCCTAAATAATGGTTCGCGTTAAACTGTAAAAAAGCTTGGGGGGGGGGGGGACTAAATTGAAAAGTGTTTGAAAAGTGGGGGGGGGACATGCCCCCCCTGTTCCCAGTGGAAATTGCGCCCTTGCGCCTCACGGCGTTTTATTTTCACTCGCTTTATTTTTTATTTCTGCAGTTTTCATTATGGACCAATGTGTGTGCTGAAATATGGAGAACACTGGAAACAGCTCCGCTCACTTACTGAGACAAGGGCAAATTGCACTCAGCCGCAAAACTTTATGGGCGTGTTTGCGCCGGTATATCATTAGAGCAAAATCTTTTCCGAATAGGACCTTAAAGCGGGGCAAATTGTGGGCACAAATGCAGCGCAATTCACAGCGCTATTTGCGGGCGCAAACTATTCTTTGTGGATTTACCCCTATGTATACTAGTTCGCCTGGGTGATATCCACATTGAACCTAACTTGGCTCATTTGGTTCTCACGGCCTTATGCATTGCATTGCCGTCGGCTATATAAAATGGATTGATGGATGAATGGGTGTCCGTTGTCCAGCCTGGGTTTGGGGCTCCTTGCTGTTGGGCTAATCTGGGTGACTCCTTGTTGGGGGGTTCTCGCACTCCGTGCCCGTCTCCGCTTCCCCCCACTGCCCTTGCAGCTGGGCACGGCTTGGGCTGTGGGGTTCCCGCTTTCATCGGGGCAGGAGTCAGGGTGGCCCTGTCTCTCCAGGCGGGCTGAGCTCTCGCCGGGTGGCCCCTGAGCAATTATTACATAAACATAACATAAACAATGGCAGGTAAAACTCCCCTAGTGGGAGAAAAACCTTCAGCCAAATAGTGGCAAGGAAAAACTCCCCTTTAGGAGGGAAGAAACCTGGACCAGGACCTGGATCACAAGGGGGGACCCTCCTGCCGGAGGGAGCAGAGTGGCCTAGTGGTTGGGGCTTCGGGCTCATGATCCGAAGGTCCTGGGTTCAAACCAGATGTATGAATGGGTACCTAGCTTTGCTAGGTATGGGCCGCAAGCCTCAAAAAGGACATACATACTCCTGCCGGAGGCCAGGTGGGTAGAGCAAGAAAAGAGAAAACAGACAGAGAGAATGAAGAACAGAGAAAAGAGGGAGACACAGACACAATGGCTAACTGACGCAGACATAAACACCTGCTCACTCACCTACTTGTTCACCCTGCAATTTCAGGGACAGATAATCACAATAGTCTTGATTCAGTTGTACTAAAAAAAACAACGTGCTAAATATGCCTGTAATTAATTTATTTGGGGTGGGTTAGTGGTTAGCACTGTTGCCTCACAGCAAGAAGGTTCCTGGCTCGACTCCCTGGCCCAGCGGGGTCTTTCTGTGTGGAGTTTGCATGTTCTCCCCGTGCTTGCGTGGGTTTCCTCCGGGTACTCCGGCATCCTCCCACAGTCCAAAAACATGCATACTAGGTTAATTCATGATTATAAATTGCCCGTAGGTGTGAGTGTGAGTTTGTCTCGTTGTTCGTCTATATATGTGGCCCTGCGATGGACTGGTGACCTGTCCAGGGTGAACCCCTGCCTCTCGCCTGAAATTAGCTGAGATAGGCTCCAGCAGACCCCTGTGACCCTGCAAAGGATAAAGCGTGTATAGATAATGGGTGGGGTGTGTGGGTTCATTTAATTGCGATTAATGCACTAATTTGACACCCCAATTAATTATATATATATATACATATATATATATATATATATATATATATATATATATATATATATATATATATATATATATATATATATATATATATATATATATATATATATATATATTTAACAAATCCTTTATTGAATTCATTCAAAAACTATAAGCCACATTTTTTGTGGTTTACCACCAAATGCATTTTAGCCATTTCTTTAGTTGTTCCGCTTGATGAATTCCAACATTTTCTAAAACATAGGAACATATTTTCCAAAACCACAGGATCTGTCTTCTGACATTGTCTTCGAAGGAATGAGAAGCTGCTCTCTGCATCAGTCAGGCTTTAATAATTTTGTCACAGTTGAAAAATATGAATCACATGGGTATTTTTCCAATGGGAGGCTCTTACCCATTTTCTTTGTGACTTTATTTGGCCAGACAGTGTACTAGAGCAGAAACCCACAAAGTACCAGAGCAACAATTGCTGGCTCTAAAGAGGAATTTCATGTTTGCTGCACAAATACAAGTTTTGTATACGTGTTTGGAAGAGGAATGCAAGATGAGCGTTATTCTTTTGATTTCAACTTTGTAGACGGATGTTACTAAATCTTGAATGCTGTTCATTAATCATTCATGAGGTGATGAAACAGAGGAGCTCAGGTATTGTTTTAGTGACTGCTCTTTCAAAATAAAGGGGGAAAAAGGTTTCTTGTGGGACCAATAACTTCTTGAACTGTTTAACTACTAAATTAATTGACCATGTGTTTTTGGTAATAGGATATAATGGCAAGGTAAGGCAAATGTGTTTGTGTAGGACATTTTAGCAACAAGGCAATCAAGGTGCTTTACATAATAAAAACATGAAAGTAAAGAGAAGAAATGAAATATATGAGTTACAGGGCAATGGCATAAAAACAAAAGGTAGATTTAAACTAGAGTTACAGTGTAGTACTGAAATTAACATAGTTTACATTTAAATTTAAAATGGTTTGAATAATTCTGTCAAAAGTAGCCATAAACAAGTTAGTTCTTAACTTTGATTTAAAAGGATTCAATGATTCTTTTTTGTCGGAACAGCACACATTTTCATATGAGATGGCATGAAATTTAGTACTCAAGGTACTTAGTTTCAGTCCAATATAAGAGACAAATTATATTAAATAACTTAAATGTAAAATAAAAAAATAGACAAATCTAGAAATATAGGCTATACTAAAATAGAATCAATAACAACAACAACACAATCAACAAAGAGCCCATTTTGGTGCACTTAAAATCACTGTCTGTCTGATTGACTTTTTATGCAGACCTGTGAAGACACTGATGCAGTAATCAAGTCGACTGAAGATAAACGCATGGATGGATGGATGGATGAGTCTTTCGAGATCTTGCTGAGACATTAGTCCTCTTATTCAGCTGATAGAAGACCGGTTTCGTAATTGCTTTAAGGTTCAGCTCTGAGTCCATGACTACACCCAGATTTCAGGCCTCATCAGTGGTTTGTAGCTGCAACAGCTGAAGCTGTGTGCTGATTCTTAAATGTTCTTCCTTTGGTCCAAAAAATAACTACTTCAGTTTTGTTTTTTTTCACCTGAAGAAAATTGTTGCACATCCACTCATTGATTTGTTCCATGCATATATTCAATATTTATATGGGTTCATTGTCTCCTGGTGACATTGTAATATAGAGTTGTGTGTCATCTGCATAGTTATGGTAACTTATCTAGTTATTTATTATTTTCTGAGCTAGAGGAAGCATGCAGATGTTAAATTAGGAGGGGTCCTAGAATACAACCTTGGGGAATCCACATGTCATTTTTGTTGATTCTGATATAAAGTTGCCTATTGACACAAAGTAGTCCCTGTCCTTTAAGTAAGACTCAAACCAGTCAAGCACTGTGCCAGAAAGTCTGACCCAATTCTCATGGTCATCAGCAGTGTTGGTCAAGTTACTTTGAAAAAGTAATTAGTTACTGATTACTGCACCAAAAAAGTAATCCCGTTACTTTACTGATTACTTATTTTCAAAAGTAATTAGTTACATTACTAGTTACTTTTCAAAAACATGATGCACAACCTGAATAGACTTTACTGGAACAATATAAAACAATAGAACTTTCAGTTTAATTATATTCTTTGTGCATATTCCACCATATAAAACTAAATGACAATAAGTAAATGAAACGGTGTATTTTTAAACTTGTTTTTATTATTTTCAGTCATTAAATTTATGCACATTGCGTCAGGCAAAATACAGCTCTCTCTTGAGTAAAACTCAAAATAATGTCTGTTATTCCAGGCGTTAAACGCCGCATGCTCCTGCTCTCTCGCACTCCATGTCGTCTGGTTTACCACTGAAGGCTGATTTATGGTTCCGCGCACCGATGCAGAACCTACGGCGTAGGGTAAGCGGCGACGCTCACCGTACGGCGCGCGTCGCCGCTTACCCTACGCCATACCCTACGGCGTATGCTCTGCGTCGATTTAACGCGGAACCATAATTCAGGCTTGACTTTGCGCCGTCAGTATGAGCGGTGCAAAGTCATGAGATATTTTCACAAAACAAATAGTGCATTTAGTAATGCAGTAACGCAGCCTTCTTTCAGAAAAGTAAAGGTAATCTAATTACTGTTTTTGCAATTGTAATCCCTTACTTTACTTGTTACTTGAAAAAAGTAATCGGATTACAGTAACGCGTTACTTCTAACGCGTTACTGCCCATCACTGGTCATCAGTGTCAAATGCTGCGCTGAGGTCCAATAATACCAGCATTGTGGTTCTTCCACAGTCTGTATTTATGTGGATGTTGTTGAACACATTGACGAGGGCAGTCTCAGTGCACGAAAACCAGACATAAAGACACCAAAGTGAATATTAAGGTTTTTAAATATCTGACATGAAGTAATCGCCAAAACATGCCAGGTATTTAAAAATCTTAATATTCTTGTCTGACGAAAAGAATCCGCAAGTTAAATTGTAATGCCATGGACAAAATTAACTTTATTAAATCAGACAACAAAGTGGTTCGTCAGAGTTATGAAGGTAGTCAATTGTTGAAACACAGCTCTTTCAATAACCTAACTAATGAATGGAAGATTTGAGATGAACATATCTGCTTTTTGAGGTCTTTGTAAAGTGCCTTGAGATGACTTTGTTATGAGCTGATGCTGTACAAATGAATTGAATCGTCCATGGTTCTTGCACCAGTGAGTTTCCTATGTGAACTTTGATACACAGCTGTCACTTCAAGGCAGCACTACAGCAAGGCACGTAGAGGGCACAGCTGGAATAATTGCTGACTAAACATTAGGTAAAAAGAAAAAACAGCAGATCAGTCAACTAGAAAAATAATTATTAGTTCCAGCCCTTCTCCCAAAAGTCACAAGGACACAATGTCACAAGCTGTGTGACAGGTTGAATCGTTTGCACTTACAGATGGACCCCAAAACACAAAGAAGCCTGAAAAGAGCCAAGAGGGACAAGCATCATTGTTAAACGTGCAATAATATTCAGATGTCAGCTGTCACACTGCTGAAGGCAGCTGTGATGCAATGGTGGATGGCAGAATACAGGTAGGCTGCAGTTTTCACTTACAGATGCTAAATGGCAGCAGAAGGTTTTAACCTGCCAACAGGATGTCAGGATAATCACATCCTGAGTACAATGTAGCAGCTCCGCTGCAGGTGTATGCTTTCTTTACTCTACAAGATGAGACCTTTGAAGGAAGCTATTTCCTTTCAATTGGCTTTGCTTAAAACGTCAGCCAAACTATGGCTTACTTACGTCTTCCTTTTCTTGCCTGTTTTTTTTTTTTGCTTTAGTTAAAATTCATCTGCTTTTATTCCTAATATGTATTCTGCTATGAAACTAATGAAAGGTAAGACCAACCACATTGAATTGTTTAACAGAGATAGGGACCTTTTATTTTCATCTGCTGTTGTCTACATCAAAAGAAATTATTTTAATTTTTTTCACTGAAGGACTTCACCGTACCTAGTTCACAACACAAAACGTTTTGAGGCAAACAAAGGTAAAAATAAATGTTTACAAAATGCTGCAAAAAGGTTGCGGGAGAAAACTCAGAATCTAAAGGTCAAAGCAGGATTACACTTTTTCATGACCTTTCAGGGATTAAGCATCAAGAACCATTACGCTCCATCCAGAAATGTAATCTGAAACTATATTCCTAAAACTGTGAAATTAATCCAGTTTCAACTGTGATTTCCATTTTGGTGAACACTAACAAAAAATAATAGTATTCTGGAAAAAACTATTCCGGCACATATTCTGTCTTGAACCCTGAATATGTTACCAGAGAATTCAAATACTTTCTTCGGAAATGCTTTAACCTCCTAAGACCTGCCGTACACATATGTGGACATCACACATTTTGTTGTGTATGTAATATTATGTATATAAAGTCACATAAACTCTGCAAAGAAACACCACTGAGTTTCCTGGACACAAGCTTGTCTCAGATGGACACACAGACAGTGGGCATGAAGTTTGTGGTCACAAAAGTCGCATTTCCGCTTTTTGGAAAAACAAAACAAAACAGATGTTGAGTTTTACTTGTCAAAATGAGAAAATCTAGTGAGGCTGTTGTCAGTGAAATGTGTAACTGCCAGCATCTGTGATGGTGCGGGGATTCTCTGTGGGTGACCTGCATAAAGTTGTGCCAAAATGTTCTCTCTTTTGATCCTAGCTTTTGGTTTGAAAAAAAAAATGGCATTACTTATTTAACAAAAATAAAGCCAAGAATGGAATAACTTGGGCAATACTACAAAAGACTAAGTATTCAGATACCACATTCTAAACCCAGACACAATTCAAAATCCTTTACGCAGATGAGGAACAATACATAGAAAAAAATTAATGAATTTAATGAATATAAAATGGCAACTGAAACAAACAACACAGTGCAGCAGTAAAAGGTTTAACGGAAATGCAGCTGAACAAAGGCACAAAAAAAAAAAAAACAGAAATACAACTGCCGTGTTTGGTTTATTGTCTACAAGGAGAACAGAAATCTATGGTGGCTGTGGTGAAAACAGGCCTGGATGGATATTTTATAAGATTATGAGCAAACAACCACAGACGCTCACTAAGAACGATCTATTATCACCAGTTTACCCAGCAGACATGTTATTGGACTGTGGGAGGAATTCAGAGTGCCCGGGGAAAACCACAAAAGACTCCTGCCAAGAGTCCAACCAGGAACTTTCTTGTGGGGAAACAGTGCTAAACACTAAGCCAACATGCTGCAAAAAGAACAACCAAAACAAACATGTTCTTATTGCTAATGATATTAGTCACAAGCATGTCATTCCTCTCCTCTGTTATGAGTTTGGGTGTAGGTGGAGTGTGTGGTGCACCGTGAGTGAGAGGGTTTATACAGTTGGTGAGGTCTTTGGGAGGCAAAGTAGGAGGCAGATTCAATGCAGACAATGTTACTGTGACCTCTTCTTTTACTGCAGAGATCACAAATGAGCACAAATAAATACATTTATTTGTTATGTACTGCACACTGTGCTGGCAGTTGTTGGTAATAACGACCTGCTTGTTGTGACGCAGTGCACTGAAGTTGTACAGTTGTTTGCATGCTGGATACTATCTACTACGTTTTGGCAAAATGAGTTACTGTGAAATTAATTCATTATTTAACTGTAAAGGAAGTTCACAATACAGTTCGGTGTTCATTTAAAACAACTTAGAACCAGTAAATTAAGCCACAGCGCTGGCAGAACATTGTTTATAACGTGGGTTTTGTAGAGACGGCCGATCTTTGCTCTTGGAACTGCATTCCAGCTAATAAACTTTTACCACAAACTAAATCCAGGCCATTCCAGACAATTTCACCCCTAATTGTGGTCCGATATTATTGATCAATTTGCACACTAGCAGCAACAGTAGCTGCATCGAGTCTGCCCTAAAGGACAACTGGTAACCATGGGAAAGATTTAACAAGACGAGCGATGTTCTCAGTTTTCCTGGACTCTTTTTTTTTTTACAACTCAGCAGCATCAGCTCATTCAAAACTCTGTTGCCAAATAGTCTAAGTACCCTCTTACAGCTTCCATGGGAATTCAGAGGGTAAAATGCAGCCAGATGCTGCTAATCATCAGACCTTGATGAAATTATCAGCAGCAGGTGAGCAGACTTCTAGGAAAACTGTGTTGGCAGTTTGCTGATCTGGGGTGTGTCTATGTGTTAACACAATACCAAGCAGGAAAGACAAAAAAAACAAAGATTTTAGGGCTGAATTTAAACTGTGGGTTCTATCCATCCATCCATCCATCATCCATCCACTCCAGGCAGAACCACTAAGACACACTGAAGGTGCTGATGGCCTTGTCTGAGTTACGTACATTATCATTTAAAAACAACCCATAACTAATATCTGCATTTACACTGGTTAACACCAGGGTATACAAGATTACCAAGTAACTGAAAAGGGCTAACTGATCTGGAAAAAGTTAGATAGAAACATAGAAACTGGCATTATTTTCATTGAACTTGTACAGTAGATGTAGCACATGGACACATTTCCATCAGCACATCGCTGTCTACTCAGAGGTCCAGAGCATGACAGAATTTATATTGCTATTTTCCCAGTCGGCTCAATAAAAGTTAATTGCTTAAACAGAAGCTCTGAGTCTTTCATTTGCAAAAGACACAACGGAACATATAATTGAAGCCACTGCTTTCCAACACAGTCTTGGAGGTCAGCAGATGATTAGGCATATTTCAAAGTGGAGAGGAAAGAGACGGAGATGCTCACCTGCGTTTCCGTCAATAACCAAGGTCACATTGTCAAACATGTCTGTCTGCCTGCTAAGACAACCGGAGAAAATGCACATATCTGATTTATGCCAACATACTGTAGGTATGAGGACTGAAACTGAGATGAAAATATCCAAATCCATATAAGTGTATGCATATATCACAGGCATACAGTACATCTCCACTGGTCACATCCATGAACAAAACTGGAGTTTGGTTGCTTGAGCCGTGCTGTGTTAATGTGGCTTTTTAATGAGCAGGTTTTGATGTCAACAATCTGACAGTAGTTATAAAAGAATTTCAACTTTGCACAGAAAGAAAGTAGAAGAAATTATTCACAAGTACTAAGCACTCAAGACAGGAGATTTCCAGCAAATTTACCCCCAGGTTAAGTGGCCCACTCAGGAAATACTGGAAAACGAGAAAAATAACCCGCAAGAAGTTCACCTTAGACCAGGGGTTGGCAACCCAAAATGTTGAAAGAGCCATATTGGACCAAAAACACAAAAAACAAATATGTCTGGAGCCGCAAAAATTGAAAAGTCTTGTATAAGCCTTAGAATGAAGGCAACACATGCTGCATGTTTCTATGTTAGTTATAAATGGGGGAAGATTTTTTTTTTTTTTTTCATTATGCAAAAGTTGAAATGTCAAGATTAATGTTGAAGTACAATCTTGAGAAAAAAGTGGAAATGTTGAGAAAAAAGTCGAAATGTTGAGGAAAAAGTCAAAATTTCGAGAAAAAAGTCGAAATGTCTAGATTAATGTTAAAGTATAATCTCGAGAAAAAAGTCGAAATGCCGAGAAAAAAGTCGAAATGTCGAGAAAAAGTCGAAATGTTGAGAAAAAAGGCGAAGTTTCGACTTTATTCTTGAAATTGTATTTCAACATTAATCTCGACATTTAGACTTCTTTCTCGACATTTTGACTTTTTTCTCGAAGTGCACAATAAAAAAAAAATCTTCCTCCTCTCAAAAATGTTTTCTCCTGCACGGCCTCTTTCTTACTCTTACTCTTCCATACAAATCTTCGTTAACGGAAATGTTGAAATGTAATATTTATTCTACACATTTTTGCAGCATTGGAAAACGTTCAGATTGTTTGTGTCATGTTTTCCTACAGAAACCATATTAAAACAAAAAATATATTTCCCTTCCACATCTATTTCCATTTTCAAACATTTTTGAAAAAGCTCCAGGGAGCCACTAGGGCGGCGCTAAAGAGCTGCATGCGGCTCTGGAGCCGCGGGTTGCCGACCCCCGCCTTAGACCCTACATGACCCACTCAATATGTTAAAGCTAAAGTCAGTGAGAATACAAAACTAGATATGTGCAGATGGTTTTGAAGGGGGACTAGAAGAAAGGCTTTTATGGATCAAAAAACATTGAAACATTGTCTGAGGCAAACAGCTTTTCAGCAGACACACCTCATACTACTGTAGCTGTCAAACACAACATTAGAGTTGTTTTACAGCCACGAGGGAGATTTTCTGGTCATGAAGTTCATCATGAACAAATGTGAAGCCATCTGCCCAACTGAAGCTTGGTCATGACTGAGTCATGCAAGAAGACACTGAGACGAAGAACACACGTATTCTACATCACATTGACTGAAAAATGAAACCATCAAGGTTTGGAATGGCCTGGTCAAAGTCCAGTCTTTAACCCAGTTAAAAAGCTTTAATGGGACTGATCTGAAGCAATTTTATGTTGAAGAACAGATTAAGATTCTACCAAAATTATATGCATGAGCGATAAAGGTAACTAATAGGGACCAAGTGAGTTTTTTTTTCTTTGCTCAATTTTTGTTGAATAATGACAAGGTAAAACACGTTTTTCATCTGTGGTTGGATTTATGTTGTACTCTAGGGTACCATTAATGAACACGCAACATATTTATACCAAACACACACACACACACACACACACACACACACACACACACACACACACACACACACACACACACACACACACACACTCGTCCTGCCTGTAGTTCAGCTCTGTCTCCGAAATTCATGGAGAACCATGAAGAAGAGAATCAGATGATAAAAACACCATTGACTGCTGCACAACTGAACGCATTTATTCAGCAAACAATTAGTCTTAAATTGCAACACTTAGCATCCTCAGTTCACACATAAATCAAAAGTGTCATGTAAAGCAAGAGCAACTGAACAAAATGCTCACAGCCTTGAGTAAGTTGATGAATCAAACACGAGATGTACTGTATTATCTTTTCTTTCTCTCACTCTTTGTAATTCCTTTAACTTTGTGCACTCGCTGATGTAGATGACTTATTATTAAAAACTAGTCAAGAGCTTCAGGTACTGGAAAAAGCAGGATTTAAAAAAAAAAAGGGGGAGCTATTTTTCAGTATTTTCTCGGGTCGTGCAGATGGACTTTAATGACTGGTTGAGTGAGTGCTGATATGAAAACATCCAGCAGGCCCTTAGGACAGCAGAGCATGCCTCTAAACTAATCACTCCATTTTCCGGGATCTTTATGTGGCATTTGTATTTTTTGCTTCTCCTTCTCCTGTCGTCCACTGGATTTCTTCACAAAGTAAATGCACACGTCCTCTCTTTCTGTATTTTACTTCTAGCTTACCTCAAATGCACTCCGTCTCTGCTGTGTGTCCCCAGGCACTGTTTTCCAAGTCGGTGATAATCCGCTTGTCTCGGGGTGTACACTCTATGCATACTTACAGTGGCATTGTTGAACATCTTAAACACAAGAATGTTGACTGCTCTGAATTTTACAAACCAAATAGCCTGCAGAAAGGTAAGAGATTAACAATGTGTCTTGGTTCGGTGCATGTTTGTTTCTATGCTTATTCTTATTACTATGAAACTGATATTGTGGAGTCTGCATGCATTGCATATTAGCTTGCAGCTCAGCAGGGATCATAATTCATATTTTGAAGGTATTTCAATAAAATTAATTTTCACCCATGTGTGTAGCAAGCAGGATTTTCAGAACTATTTTTTACTTAAAAAGTTTACTTTAAAAAGTATATGCATCATTTCCTCAGAAGATTAAGTGATTCATTTAAATAGGAGTAAAATAGAAGAATAGTTTTTTTTTTTTCAAATAGAATAAGAAAAACATTACAGGAAGTTTAAGTTATCCACATTTATGAATACTGGTGTTCTATAAACATGTAGAATCAGAATTACATCATAATATTTGCCTGTGGAGTTACTTATAATGTGTTAACATTATGAAAAGCTGTGTTTGATTGTAAAGTTTTCATGCTCATTTTCCATCTGTCTGTCCGTCATGTCTGAGCAGTCAAGCAATGACCAGTACTTAGATATTTATGACAGAAAGGCAAATGTTAGAAGCAGAGAACTGACCTCCTTTTGCATCTGTTGGCTGTATATTGTGTTACATCCGTGGTCGACTTGTCTGGACTTATGACAACATAGCAGTGATCGGACATAGATGCCTGTGTAAACATCCTTTTTATACACTCTTTGAACACGTACACTGTTAAAATTACCTTGTTTTGTCAGTGGGGAGAGAACCTACTTTATTAAAAAAGTTGAATGATATTTCTGAGTCCTGTCAGAGGAAAATAAAATAAAAACAACAATTTATTTTGAGATATTTTCATTTTGTTTTGGTCCCCAAAAGAAGTGTACAGTCTTATCCATCTAATAAAAACCTTAGGTTGTTTAAACTCCAGAATGATCATTTAAGGCTGATTTAATGATTGAAACGATTAGACACTACGCCTTGCCTGAGGTAGCCTGTAACTTGTACCAGATGAAGTAGAACAAATTCATCAAGCAGAAGATGTTCACTGTTGGCTAAAATTGACCTCCCATTTTTCACTATTTGTCTCTTCCAGATACCTCACTAAGAGAGCGGCTGAATACCAATTATTGGCCAATTTACCAATTATTATTTAAACTGGAAACTCCACAGTGAGGGAGATAGATACCGAGGAACTGATGTGTCTGGCCATGCCACCAGCTGCTGTGAGACCATTTCCAGTGATTACAAGGTCACAAAGGAAATACACCATCTCGTGAGATATTACCGTGAGACCAAGATGCACACCGTTATAGCGCATTCTCTACGAAATCCATCTAGCCAATCAAATCACATAATATTGGGAGAAATGGACAGCTTATTCACCTCTAATAGCATGGAATCAGAGTGTAGATGCAGATGTAATGTGGGAAATATACTACCCACTGCTATGTAGCACCAGTAGAGCAGAGCAAACACAGGCAGCAAATGAAAACATATGCCTAAAAAAGTACATATCACAACCCAGCAACCAACCCAGTTCAAGAAACTACTTTTGTTCAGTGAAGAATTTGTTTCATCGGTGCTCATAGCTTTGTGTATTCAAGATAACATTTTATTTGAAGCATGACTTCACTTTTGGTTGGTGATGGATAACCGGCTGCCCAGAGATTAGCTGAACAGGTCAGTTGGTTTGATTGTGCCAATTCTGAAAAATTGATTTCCTTTCCAAACACCTGTGGTATTCTTTCAGAATCATAGAGCGAGAGACAATGCAGCAGCAGGGCCGGAGATAGCACAAAGCTTTCAGTTGGCAACAGATGGGCATTATTTTGCTCCTTTATGTAGTCCAGTAAACTTAGTGGGTCTGACTGGAGCGAATTATGTGGAGTGGTTTATGTAAATAAAATATAAAACTTGAACTGCCTGCCTGAACTAACTCGGAGGTGTCAAGACATTTGGCTTATGTATAAGATTCCGCTTTTTTTTTTCCGCAGCTTTGACCATGTTTTTGTGGATTTCCTGGATGAGTCCTTTAGTCTTCTTGGATATACATATTTTGTTTTAAAATTGTTTGCTTTGCTTCCTTTTTATTTCACTGGCAGATTTTGTGTAGATCTGTTATTTAATATCCCAGTAAATATTCCAGACATTCCATAAGACAATAAATTCACTCTGTCACACCAGGTGAAAAGAACTAAGATGTATTTAGGGGCAGGGAAAGTTTCATAAGAATTGGAAATGACTAAATGTGACCAAACCGAGTAGCTTCATCCAGCTGAAGCATGCTCCAGATAAAAGGGCCAGAGTTGGGTACACGCTGGTAGAACTCGGTAACAAAAAGCCCGGGAGCAGTGATGTTGTTCTTTGCATGTCATATAACACGACAAATATGACGGTACCAAAGAGAGAATGTATTTTTAAATGAAAGGATATCAATGTGGGGAATATGTTTTGCATTAAAGCAGATAAGTGAATCTTCAACAGAAAGATGCAGAGTTGCAGAGACCATGACCAAAGTTGACCAAAATGTAGGTCCTACAATTGACCCTTGTTGGATCCCCTTGGAGATGTCCAGATAACTTGATGTCTGATGACCAGACTGGAGACACTGTCTTACTCAAAAAGGTATTTTAAAAACCAACCCACAACCAGGTTGATGAGCCCTATGTCCAAATGCCTCTGACAACATAGACTACCATGGTCAACCATGTCAAAAGCCTTGCACAGATCTATAGAACCGTATTTGGTATCCATCCTTTAGGGAGTATCAAGGAGGCAGGTAACTGTACTGTATTTTCTAGGTAGGCTAATAATACATTATATTTACTGGCACCTTGTACACACAAGGTCACCTCTGATAAGATTAAAAAGTTACAAAAGCAATGAAAAAGAAAAAAATGTATAAAGACTGTTGATAGGTAGTAGGGTCAAAGTGAGAAAACTAGTTTGAAAAGATGGGTTTTGATTTGAGATTTGAATGACAGAAGAAAATCTACTTTCTAAAGTTTCAGGTGGGAGAGAGTTCCAGAACTGGGGAGGAGAGCCGCATTGTGTTGAGATGGGAGATGGGAGAAGGGGACAGAAAGGTGGATGGAAAGAGGAGGGCCTGAGAGTACGGGAGGGTGTGGCGATGTGGAGCAAGTCGGACAGGTATGGAGGGGCCAAATTATGGATACATCTGAAAGCAAGAAGCAGTATCTTAAAGCTAATTCAGTGTTTTATTGGAAACCAGTGGAGCTGTTGAAACACAAGGATGATGTGTTCCGTGGAAGACGTGGGAGTTATGATTTGACCAGTAGAGTATTGACGGAGCTACAGTTTATGAAGGGATTTGTTGGGAAAAATAAAGAGAACTGAGTTACAGTAATGAAATGACAAAGCTGTAGGTGAGGATGGCGGCAGCACGTGGAATGAAGGACAAACGCAGTAGGTTAATGTTTTGGAGGTAGAAATAAGCAGAGCGGTGATGTTGTTAATGTGAGCTTGAAATTATAGTGTGCTGTCAAGGATGAGGCTCAAGGAGGATGGACTAGCCGTTGATGTCGATGGAGAAGCTGTGTGATCTTGTTCAGGTGGCGGTCGTGCCAAAGAGTAAAATAAAACTTCTGTTTTATTTTCATAAAGTTTCAGAAAGCTGGAGGTAAACCATCATTTGGTTTCCTGAAGACAGTCAAAAAGGGAGGTTAGTGGAAGTGGAATGGAAGTTGATATATTTATGGAATATTTGTCAGAGGGGCACAAAGTAAATGATGAACGGGAGGGGTCTTAAGACCAATCCTTGGGGAACGCCATTAGTGACAGCAGGGAATTTATTTGAAGTGTGAGACTTGCGTAAATTGTATGAACTGAGTGTGGCCAGAGACATATGATGAAAACCAGGTGAGGCCATCAAAAGGTTATTGGTAAGTTTTAATAGTGCCATTTTTGTGCTGTGGAGATGACAGAGACCAGTTACTGAGGAGTGTATGGAGCTGAGAGGCAACAACTTTTTCAAGAATTTTGGAGATGAAGGGAAGATTAGAGACTGGGCAAAGGTTATCGAGGTTGGATTGATCGGCATCAAGTTTTTTGGTAATAAAAGTGACAGCAGCAGTTTTGAAGGTCAATAGAAGAAGTCTGTTGTTGAACAGTGTATAACGGCAATGATGAAGGGAGACAGTGAAAGGAGACAGACTTCGAGGAAAACTGTAGGCCATGCTGGCAGACGGAAGATTTGGTTTTCTGAATCACATTCAATGAAGTGAACTGAAGTGAAGCTTGAGAATAAGTGAGTAGGTGATAAAGTGTTATTGGAATACAAATAGACCATAATCTGTTCACTGATGAGCTTTTCAAGAATTTGTCGCTGAAACAAAAGTTTTTTAATGGGCCTATAATTGTTTGGTGTTGAAGGATTACTACATTCCAATAAACGTAAAACAAAGGCAGTTTTCTGAATGTCTGAAATGACATTCTTGTTATATGGATATTTTGAAATATGTATAACGGGTTCAGCTATGATTTTCACATCCAAATGTAGGTTAAAGCGGGAGAAATTGTCAGGGCCAGCTTATTTTCTAATGACTAGAAGTGTGTGGTCTTTATGAACCTCCCTAGATAGTTAAGGAAGTAAAAAGGTCTTACTAAAAATGGAGCTACTGGATATATGGCTGGTAGAGACAGGGGTTGCAGAAGTGTCATAAAACAAAGAACTGGAAGCAACAACATATGTATAACAGCTGATCATCTCCGTTCTGTCTGACAGTGGAACAGAGCTCACATCCAGTTTAGATGGAAGCTTTCCTGATTGAAAATGACCTCACAAGGATTTAATAGTCTTCCAAATGTGCATGGGTCTTTGAAATTGTTTGTTGTTTCAGAGAAATAATTGGCACATTTTGCTTTATTTAATTAAAGCAGTAGATTTCTTACATAGCTGACAAAAATGTAGCCAGTCGGCATCCAAACCAGACATCCTCCCTATTGCCCAGACTTGATCCCGCTCATGTAAGAAGGTTTGTATAACTGTCATAAAATAGATCCAGGCAGCGTCAATGTTGGTTGGCCTTTTGCAACCTTTGTCTTTCTGTGACACAATTAGTACCAACAACCAACAGAAACTTTGTTTTTTTTATTTTCTTCTTTTTTTGTGGGGGTGGAGGGTGGGGGGTGTAAATAGTGACTGCAAGATCTCCAGTCTTTTCAAAATTATTAGTCTGTACCTTAAACCTCTTATGGTCTTCAAATGTGAGAGGGTGTCATGAGGGAGTATTTTCAATTTTGTTTAAACTTTTCATTTAGTACAAAGAACATATATGAGGGTGTGCTGGTGTACATGGTACTAGTGGTGCAACGATTAGTTGCAGTTGTCGAATCATCGATCATAAAAAAATTGTTGCCAACGAATTTAAATGTCAACTATTGTCAGCAAAAAAGAAAAAAAAAAATCAACACAGTGAGGCATCTCCTTCGTTCTTTGCTGAGAACTGCACATGCAATAGTGTTCAGCCGCTATGGTCACTGCATGTGTTTTTCAACATCGAGGCATCTTTCTCCTTTCCTATCTCTGCTGAGAGTTGCACATGCACAATAGAGTACAGCGCTGCCGCCAGGTAAACAGTATGGTGGCAGCGATGCAACACAGCGGCAGCTGGCAGCAAAGTTCATTTAAAGATGTATTTTTGAATGAAAAGTCCATCTTTCATGTCTTTTATTGTTAAATAGCACGTAATCTAAACAACCAATAAACAACATTTAAAAGCTGAGATCTAAATAAGAACTATTTAATAATTATGAGATTCATAATCTGATTAGTCGACAAATCGTTTCAATAGTCAATGACTAATCGACTATCACAATAGTTGCAGCCCTGGTACTGTGATGTGGGTTGTCGGCTGGGGTGGGTGTGGACTGGGATTGCCATCCTACAGATGTCATAAAGCCCCATCAGACTGGTATCTGGGCAGCACAGCCCTTAATTATATCAAAGGGCTATAAATGATGGAGAAGAACATTTAAAGAAAGTTGTAGAGTGAAATGGGATGAGAGTACCACATCCAGGGTGTGAGTTTTAGAGGTTTTTTCGCTCTGTTCCTCAGATTAAGTGAGGTAAAAAGAGTATAAAATCTAAGAAATTTAAGTTTTAGGAATGAGAGGGGGGCTTTATACATAAATATTAAAGCCTCCAATTAGAATCCTTTGACATTATGGGAATTATAATAAATAAAAGTTCTGAAAACTGAGAGAGCTAAAGCAGCTGGATTAGGGGGTCTATAGATTAATGTACTTAGTAAAACTGAAGGACCTGTGACTGACAAAGAAAGTACAACATTAAAGGAAATGCCACTGACTTGTACTAGAGTTGTACTTCTGACCGAGCATTTAGTGGAGAGCTGGACCACCACCTTTACCTGAAGGCCTGGACACATGAGAATATGGAAAACCAAACACTAGCTTCAGCCAGGGCAACAGTATCCCCTGGGGCTAACTGCGTTAGTGACGCAGCGGCTAAAAAAAACTTTTTGGTGAGAAATCATTTGGTGTCAGCACCAAAGAAACAGATGGGGCCATTCGGGGCGAGACGTACGTGCAGAGAGCAGAATTATCCAGCCTCTACATCTTTATCTTTAACTACAATTTATCATTATGCTGAATTCGATGTGTCTCAAAAATGAAAAGCTGATCTTTTTGGGGGGTTCTGCTTGGCTATCAACAGCAGAATCTTATTAGTATTTATATGCATTTGTGCGCAAAGGTTTTGGGCACTTCTAGTATTGTTGTTTTATCAAAGCTTAAATGACATTCATATTTATTTTCCAGAATTTTTAAGATCCAGGGAGAAAATGCCAGAACCTGGATGTTCATAAAGCACTTGTATGGTTGAGGTATTTTCACTGAAGCTTTCCATTAACATTTGATTAAGACCTCTGTGTTTTCAGCCAACTTATAAAACACAGGCAGTTCTCAATGAATGCAGTTATTGCACAGTTCCTTCTCAGTGTAACATGATTGGCACTGCAGGACCAACACGGTACTGAGAACAACCTTTTTCACACTTCAGCTGACTTATTATGGCAAAACTACTGTGACCTTATGACCTTAGTGGAAATGCAGAAGATGGAGGGCTGAAATACTGTACTTAATTAAGTCTTTAGTGTTTTTGGTTTAAAGGAGTCTTATCACAGCGGCAGGCAAGCCAAGGAGCAGTAGTGAAAACCGTAGAATATACACAAACCATGAACTCTTTAATAACAAAAGAGGAAATGCATAGGTGGATCTAAACTGAATCAAAAACCAGAACACCACAACAGTTGGTGGAGTTTATAGTATTTTATAGCCTCTTGAGTTAGAGAAACCAATACACATGTATTGAAAATCTAAAACCCTTCACACATCAAAGGAAAAATGAGCTTTTTAAAAATGTATTTATATATTTTTTTAGATAAACAGGCAAGAAGAGGTTATCTGGTGATTTAGAGCCCAATTCCAGCCACTAAAATTGGTTCGTGCCGAAGTAATACATCAAAGAGAATTAAAAGGTGATTGCATGTGTCCATGTTTGTGCAATTCCGTATCTGTGGCAAGAGGGAGAGTAGAAATGGTTGGATGGTGCCATGGTAACAGAAAGAGCAGGAGATTGACAGAGCAAATGGATTAGTTTGTGAACAGAAGAAGGAAAAGGAGAGAAGTGGTAAGGATTGTTTCACACTGTCATTGACCTCAGCTTGATTCAGGTTGCCCTAACACACAAAGCCCCAAAATCACCAGGTCAGTAATCCTTTAACCTCTAAGATTGTCTTATAAAAGAGATAACTTTTGAAGATTTTGCTGTCTATTTCTGTCCCACAAACGTATTTACACAACTGTGCACCACATCTGAAGCAAAAAAATCTAAAGACATGAGCGGACATTTGCAAATAATTGGGTTTATTTGGAACAGGCTCCGGTATGAACTGGTATGAACTGGCATGAGACGGCCTCCCTTTGAGAGGATGCAAAGATGGGCAAAGGATTACCAATCTGTGAGAAAATATGTGTAAAAATTGTGCAGTGGTTTAAGAATAAATGTTCCATAGTATACAATTGACTTTGAACACCAAATTGTTAAATATCTCATTACCAACCATGGTTAAAATCATCAAAATGCTTTAAGAATTTGGAGAAAACTGTGTTCATGGAACAAGGCTCAAAGATGAATAATGAATATTTGTGATCTTTCGACCCCTACACAACTGCACTGAACCCAACTTGGCTGCGTAGTTGAAATCACTGCACAGGCTCAGGAAAACCAGAAAAGCATGGTCTAAAAACATAGTTGCTCGTCTCCAAATGCAGGTTAAAGCTCAAGCATCCATATGTGAACATATGACCTGCCTGCACCCTGCACTGGCTTCAGAAACTAACCTTAACCAGAGTCCAGGCTAAGCTCCAGGAACATGTTGGACCACCTCACCCCACAGACTCTAGGGCTGCACAGCTGATCCTATGTCTGGGAACCAGCTACCTCTGAGCCATCATTACAATCGTTCTAGGCAAGGGAAGGGAGCAACAAAATAAATACTTTGAAACGCATCGAGCAGCCGGGATAATTCATTTAGCAAGTTTCCATTTGTTGAATAAAAAAGATTGCTGCTTTGATCTTTAATATACTTCACAGGACTCAGCAATATCACGTGAAAAACAAATGCGTCTGTTGTTCATCTTCTTTACTTCCACTCCCCTAAGTTACATCTAAGGAACGCACACCACCTCATGCATTCCTTTTTCATTTCTGTTCATTTCTTTAATGAAATAAATTAATGGGAGACTGCCTTTAACACCGCTTGAATAACTGGTTTTGCTGTTTGGAAGCAAGTGCTCAACTTAAGTGCCCAGTAGACACGCACACACTCGTTACTCGTGCTCTCCAACATCAGTTGCTACTTTATTGCACTTATTTTATTTCATTTTGGCTTTGCACATTGTTTACTTTTATCTATTTTTCCACATCCTTATTTAAAGTTCATATACCTTTATATCTTATTTTTCATACTTTTTCTTTTGTTACTTAATTGTTTTGTCTACGTTGTATATAGATTTTTATATTTTGTTCATTATTATTTATAGATATGTTTGTTTTGTTCACTATTTTATTTGTTTTTTAATTTGAGTCATTGTTCGCCTCAATACTTGCTGCTGCAACCCCTTATTTCCCAGTTTTGGGATCAATAAAAGTATCCATCTATCCATCCATCCATCCATCCATCCATCCATCCATCCATCCATCCATCCATCCATCCATCCATCCATCCATCCATCCATTGCAAAACACCACAGAGGCTGCTGGCAGTACATAAATGTGGGATCATTTTTACAGTTTGTGGAAAGGAAGCATGTATAGATGAGCTTATGGTGTTGGCTCAGCTGGGGAGCTGCATGTGTGCCATCAGTTCAAGTGTGAGTGACAGAAGATTCTGGACCAGCTCTCTTTTTTGATGCAGTAGCAGCTGGGAGCAAAGGGAGACCGGAACCCAGGGATGCTACTCAGTGGACCTGCACACGTTGAGAAGAGCTTACGATAGCCTACCTTGGCTGGACGTGTAAGGCAGAATTACCTCAAGTTTGGCAAATAGCGATGAGAGGTGCTGCTGTAAAAACGCCCTCATATCACAGCATTGTTTTCTTTTGCAGTCACGCTTCTCAAACACCTCACAGGTCGGATGGTTTTCCTCCTTCAAGCAGTGATTTTTCAGCTATTTCCAATAACCCAAAGATTCTCATATTGCTGACTTTTTCTTCTATCATTGGTGACCATGAAAGTCAACTAGCACCGTCAGTTCACGCCACCATGTATGGAGGGCTGTAAATGATTGTATGTATTTATTTCAAGTTTACTTTTGTTTATCAGTGACCCTCTAACCCAGATGTTGAAGTCCGCTAGGCGGAAACAGTTTAAAGCACGTCAAAATATGGAAGTGGGGCAAAGACAGACAGCGCGAAAGAGAGACAGCGTGAAAGAGACAGAGCAATAAGTTTAAGTTTCATTCTACAACTGGTCAAGGGCGCACACGATAAATAGCTTTCTTTTGTTCTGCACTAACTTTCTGTTTGATGTTAATAATACCCAGTGGTTGTGTGAAACCTTAATTTGCATAACAATAGTTTGGTTGCATTTCATTAATGTGCAGCTATCTATTTGCATTATAAGCTATTGACACATTAGCACATGATCCACTTTAAATGTCATTTGTGCAATACTTGAGAAGTTTTGGTTTGTTCATTATTCACTACAACAGATGAATTTCACTGCAATTGATCTAGTGAGCTAACAGTGTTTACGGTATGTTTACAATTTTAATTCTTACTGCTTACTAGGACATTTGTATTTTGTATTTTGAAAAGGAGTAACAGGTTGCAGGATTTAAATTTGTAGCCTATCTGTTTAATTTGTGTAACTAAAGAAGATAATGTTTAGAGGTTAATGTAACCTAATTGAGTTTCAATTATTTGAATATGTATAAATCTGCTGTCTGTCATGACAAATATTCACTGAGATTTTCATCTCATTTCCTTTTTAGTTTCCACGGTGTTCAATGGTGCTTAAACAACATGACAAGGAAAATATATACACTTTATTAACATCAGTATGAAGCGTGGACTCAATGATTGGCCAGGAAGTAGTTACGGGGGCCGTGCTCCTTTGTTCCCTCTCCACGATCATAACTCTGATGGAATATAAATAACACTGTGTTGAAACTATATGTCAGTTATTTTTAGTGGTTTTTGAAACCATGGATAATCTAGTGTGGAACAAGAAGTGCAAACAGAGGAAAAAGAAATTAAAAAATAATTGTTTTGTAACTGAAGGTTTTAAGATGTTTTCATGCGGGAATATAGTTTTTCTATCTTTTGTTGACGTTAACAAGTTAGAGCATTTAAAAATGCTCTAACTGAACTTCATAACCTCTCTCAAATTCAAAAGCAAATTACTCATTAAAAACACTTATTCCAAAAGGTGTCTATGGTCAATTCTAAGTCATGTTAATGTTATCTTAGTGATTGTTTTATACTCAATTCCATTGTCCGTCCATCTGTCCATTAATTTTTTATACCCGTTTATTCAGGATCGGAGGGATCTGCTGGAGCTTATCTCCACTCTCTTTAGGCAAAAGACAGGTACAACCTGGACAGGTGGTCAGTCCACCACCTGTGGGAGGAGGCCACAGTTCCTGGAAAAAAACTGCACAAGCAGAACATGCAAACTCCACACAAAAAGCCTGGGGAGAGGAACCAGGACCGTTATTGCTGTGAAGCGACAGGGCTAACCACAAGACCGCTTTGGTGCCCCAAATTTAAGCATTTTTAAACGTGTTAGCGTACTAGCTGAGCTGTGATGCCATGAACCAACCAAGTACAGTGCCAGTCAGTTGTCAAGAGACTGGACTGAATCTTTTATGATGCAGAAACAGTCAGAGTTTACAGGGATTTGCCAATTTTGACATATTTATCTGTAACTATAGCCAGAAGCCAATTCCCTTACTGTCGTCACACCCGCCGTAGTTCATGCAGACCATAAAAACACATTTAAATTCACATTAATGTTTCATTCCAGTTTATATAACCAAAAACCTGATGATGCATCCTGTCAGCAATCTCCAGAAAGAGACCAGTGAGATCCATAGCCCGGTTCCCTGTTTAGAGGCTGAAGTCAGGAATCAATCCATGATTCAGCCACATTCAGGACCACATTTTCTTTTAAACAATGTTTATTTGGGGTGTGCGTGTGTTTGGGGGGGGAGGCGTTAGCAGGGTGCATCATAGTCAATAGTATGAACTATAAACAAAGCTGCAGATTGTTAATGCCATCCAAATGCATTTTAACGTATCCAAAGAGACAGCCTTGGTTGTTTAACAATTCATATGACTGTTAAGATGACAAACTAGAGATTCACTGCGACAGCTCCATGTAGTGGAGAGGAAATTAGCAGAGTGGTAAGATCGCTTCAGAGTGGGATTGTGACTTTTCAGACAACCAGTCATGGGCAGAAAGTGAGACCTTGTTAACCAGAACCATAGAGGAAAACATCTGGACCTGTCCATTTATCTCAAGTTAGTTTACATAGAAATACATTTTGGCAAGTTCATCGTTATAATTTATGTATGTCACATTGAGTAAGTCTGTGTTTGCTGGTATAAACATCCGCTGATTTTAGTTTGTTTGTGTAAAATGTACACAACATAAGATAGTTCATAAATGCAAAGATACAAAATGCCAGCAACACAAACAACTGTAACTGTAATCTGTTGGAATTTAAGAGCAGTCACGTGCAATTGTTGAAGTTATGCTGTAAATTGTATCTGTTCTATTCGGATAAATAATCAAATGTCTTTTTACTGTATCTAATCAATATCTGTCCAATAAACAGGAATGGTAGGTACTGACGTGTATTGATGATACTTGTACCAAAGTGACATTGTATTTATACAACATTGATTACATTGACACCACATTGGCGGCATTTGTTTATCTATCCATAAAACAATTGTCCATACTTGCTTTGTCCTGTTTGGGGTCTATCTAACCAAGGTAAGCCTGGACGGGTGACCAGTTGATCACAGAGTTTCACAGAGACAAACAACTGAGCATGCTAATTATCACCTCTGCAGACGCGTTAGGATCACCAGTCAACCTACCGTGTGGGAGGAAGATGGAAACAGTGTTCTTTTTATTGGAAACATTTTCGACAGCACGTCAAAAAAGGAGTGATCAACATTCTGCTTTGAACAAATTTGTTTCCATAATGTCTTAGAAGATGTGCATCTTTGTTGTGAGAATCCAACTCAGATTTTCTAGCTCTAGCAGGATTACAGCTCTCCCAAACAGAGGTGTTGATGTGTAGGCTTTGCTGTTGCAGTTCCTTCAGTTTTTAGCTTATATATTCCAGATTCCAGCTTGAAATATTTTAGCTGAGTTTCTGGACATGTCATTGTTGAAGATGTATGTACTTCTCCAAAGCTTTGTCAATCACAGCTGGTTCAGAGCTCTCTGTTCCCTTCCAGACCTGATGACAACAGGATCTGTGCATGTTTATGAGGTTTCCTCGTCCCTCACAAAACATTCATAAAAATCTGACCAGTCAGAAGAGATTTAAGAGCCTCTAGCTATTCAACTGATCAAAAAACACTTTGGACATAATGCCATTTAAAGTTACTCATGGTATTTTGTCCTTATTGTTCTAATAACAAAGTGTCTGGCGGTATGATAGGTACAAAGCTAATGTTAAAGGGGACCTATTATGAAAAACCTGTTTTCTCTTGCTTTAACATATATAAAGTGGTCTCCCCTCAGCCTGCCAACTCAGAGAAGGAGGAAAGCAAATTCTGCAGTGTCTGTACAGCCGCCCGGATGAGCCATCCAGTGTGATGTGGCTTCTACGAGCCATTCATTCTGCTCCCGTCGTTACGTAACGACCGGAGCGATACGTGAAACCACGCCCACAACAACTCCACCGGCCGGAGCTTGTGTCATTTTTTTGTAGCGGTGTATCGTGATGGCGTCTGTTCGAGCTAAACATGCAAATTGCTCTATTGTTGGTTGTAAAAACCAACAGAAGCAATACTTTGTTCCCTCCGCTGCTACGCGTCATTCAGGCAGCCAATCAGCACAGAGTCTCATTATCATAGCCTCCCCGCCCCTCAGAATCCCGCATAGATAATGAGGTTAGAGATGCTAAAGACATGGCTCAGAGGCTGAATTTGTAATTTATTATCAAAAAAAATCTAAAGTTTGTTTTTAAGACATTCAAGGCCTGTTTAAAATAGGTATTAGATGCCATAATAGGTCCCCATTTAAATAAGACAAAAACAACTGAAATTGGCCATCTGATCTAAATCTAAATTTTGAGGAAGCAAGAGAGAGGATCCTTCTTGTGTCCCCTGATGTCAGAGATTCTACAGCCAGAACAAATCTGAGTTAAAATGGCCTGTTGCCCATAGCAGCTTCCTTTCCAGGTAACCACACCCCAGCCTACCAGCAAACTGTGATAGTTGCCGTCTCACTCTCTCTTCCCAGTCCAGTTCTCCCGCAGATGGGTTGTTGGGATCTACCAAGTGCTCAGGAAGGGCGACTGCTGCTTCTCCAGAGAAGGACCAGGCCTCAGCTCAACTGCCTTCCTAAGATCTGATCACAGACTCTGTCTACATATGTAGGATTCCTGGTATATCCAGCATCTCATTGAGGTTTAGGTTTGGACCAGTCCAAAGCCATTAGTTCTCTGAGGATACTTTCTGAAGCCATTAGTGGGGCGTTTATTTCTTTGTTTAGGGTCACTTTCACACTGCATCAAATAACTTTTATGGCACTATCATGCAGCAAATCTTCATAAACTTGGGGATTTATCTTCCTGTTTGGCAAGTTGTCCATGCCCTTAGGCAGTGAAGCAATTCCAAATCATGACAGCCCCTCCACCACACCCTTCTGTTTGGATAGTGTCTTACTGATTGTAAGCTGTTCCCTTTCTTCACCATACGTAGGTTTGAGTATTATTCCTAACAGTTCAACTTTTACTTCATCAGTCCATAAAACCTTTTCCCAGAAGTATTGTGGATGGAGAGCAGCAGCTTCTTCTGTGAAGTTCTGCCCCGAAAACCCTGTCCGTTCAACACTTCTATATGGTAGACCCAGAGAAGTTTGCCAGTTCCAGTGATGTCTTCAAGTCTGTATCTGTTACTTTGGGTCTTCCGCTTGACTGGGCCCCCACTTCTAGGAATTATGAAATGATGTCCATTTAAAGACACTTAGGGCCCGATTTACTAAGATCCTAAATAAAGAGTACTAAATTGCGTGTGCACTGAAAAAGTTTGCGCGTGCTGTTTGCGTGTGGTTTGCAGGTGATCAACTAAGATTGCGTGCGCAATTGATAACAGGTGCAAACCTCAGTATTTAAATGAGGTGTTGCGTGTCTTAAGGTTTGCGAGCGCAGATCTGCGCCATGGAGAGTCTGGATGGAAAGCACAGTCACGAGTCACAAGCGCAAAATGAAATTTGACGAGTTGGAGTTGATATTAGTGGAAGAGGCAAATAAACACATTCATGAACTACAGCAAAGAAATTTAAACATTACCAAAAGAAACGCAATATCGGAGAAAACCTGCGATAGAATAAATGCAGTTGGTAACACAAAAAACGGAAAAAAGTCTGGTTTTTCATATTTCAATTTTAGGCACAGATCAAAAATACGAAATAGAAAAACGGGCCACAGGACTGAATTTGATTTTAATATTGAATTGGTCGGGTTTGCGTGACCCCGCAGTGCTCGGCATGATCTGAGGAGAAAAAGACATCAGACACAGAGCTGGAGAGCGCTTTGATTCAATCTATTTATGAGTTAAGTTTTTTATTCAGATGTCCACAATAACAGCAGCAGCAGATTAGCACCTTCCTTTCGAACGTATTAAATACAGACGCAATCACAATACGCGCAATTACTTTCAGGCTTGGTAAATCTCATTGCGCGTGGTAAATGGAGCAATTTGCATCTTCCCCTCCCAGTATTTAGTGCTCTCTGCCGGGTACGCCCCATATTGATTATTCATCAGGGCAAAAGTACTAACTGAATTGCGTGTGCAATTTAGCGCATTTGAGAGGCGCAGTCGTCTTTGCACGCTGTTAGTAGATCAGCTGGCACTTTGGTTTGCGGGTGCTGTCAAGTTTGCACACGTTTTAACACACGCAAACCTTCAGTAAATCGGGCCCTTAGTCTAACTGTGTCTAACTGATCAATGGCTAGATACCTTAAATACCTTACCTTATGTAATTCAACTTTTGTTGATCATACATCTTTAAAGATTTCCTTTTACTTAGAACTTGATCACCTCAGAAGACGCTTCTTTATGAGCAGTTTAGTGTCTTGTAGAAAACAAAGTCGATCTAATACACACCTCCAAACTCATTTCATTAATTGGGCCCCAGGAGTGCAAACCTGCTCCAATTAACATTTGTAAAACTTTTAGTCTATTAATGTCACTTAAATGAGGATCGGATCAGATTTTAAGGCAAATTAAAGAAGAAAACATTAATTCCCAAAAGGGTTCACCTACAGCGAGCAGAACTGTCTAATCGAGACCGTGTGATCAGAGACAATACCACAACACTGTGGTCTGCTGCAGATATCAGGCACTACCAACAGAATGCTACAGTATGTGCTATGAACACAACCAATCATCTGAAAACTAGGACTCAACACTGTGACAAACATTTGAGCCATCAGCCAAAGAGAGAAAGAAAGAGACCTTTCAACAGCCCAACTCAAATTCAGTTTACACTGTTTCACCATCACCAATCACATTGAAATGTAAAAATCAATTTAAATCATGTAATCCCAGGTGTTTTTTTACGAAATCGACAGTCATCTTCGCAATTTCTGTTGCTGGGAGAAACCTACTGATTTGCAATCATGTTGATTACACAATCTTTTTCTTCTTCTGATTGGATGATGCTTTAAGTAATGGGAATTTTTGAACAGCCACTTATTGTGTTGGCTGGGAAAATTTCATAGGAGGTGTCCATCGTCCCAACAGGCCAATGATTCTCGACATATACCCCCACAAAAAATGAAGGTTACCCACATCTCAGTAACTGTTTCACATGGGAGCACATGCTCAAAGTGCAGAAACTGAAGCCCGTCAGCTGGTACTGACAAACATGTTTTGTAATTTACTACCTGAAAAATCTCAGTGGCGTGTGTGCTAAAACAACCAATTTGCAGAGGCTGTTTAAACAACTCTCTTCAGAAATGTCCCATAAAATCTCACAGCTAAACAACAGCAAAATATCAGACTCTGCACAGTAAATGGTGAGTTGCTATGGGATGATTGATGATTTCAAGACATGTGCAGTCCAGAAGTATATGTTGGGCATACATTCTTCTTTTTCTTTATTCACACTAGCTTGGTGAAATGTGCACTTAATTTCAAACTTACTTAAAAAAAAATGTACGAATGAACGAATCACAGGATTCTAAAATGAGTATTTACCTTATTATGATTATAATGGTAATTATAATAAAGCAACAGCAATGTATCATTAAAATACAATGTGATTGAAAAACTTAATTCAAATCAGTAGGTATCTGATAAGATAAGAAAGTTAAAAATAGTAAAAGGGCTGAGATCTGTGTTTGAAGGTCAAATACGACTCATTATCAGCAGAGAAGCCTGGACAAGTTTGAAAGTGACCGTAAGATTGTGTTAGAGTGTGTGCGCGTGCGTGCGTGCGTGCGTGCGTGCGTGCGTGCGTGCGTGCGTGCGTGCGTGCGTGCGTGCGTGCGTGCGTGCGTGCGTGCGTGCGTGCGTGCGTGCGTGCGTGCGTGCGTGCGTGCGTGCGTGCGTGCGTGCGTGCGTGCGTGCGTGCGTGCGTGCGTGCGTGTAAAAACATCTTTCACAAAGACACCTTTTCACAAAAAGAACAGAGCGGTGTTCCTGGAAGATAAAGAGATGAAAAACAGAATGAAAGCCCCATGAAAATGAATTTAACCAGAACAAAATAAATCTTAAAAAACAGCTGCAACCCAAAATAAATGTGTTAGACCGAAGGATGTCCAAGACAAATGAACATCGCACATCAGGTGAAGGGTTTGTGAAGGTGACCCACAGAAGGTCAGGACTTGGAGCTTCAGAGAACTGACCACTTCCTAGATGTGTGTGAATGCTGTGAGCTGGTTTTCTTAAGTCTTTCTGTCACTATTGACTCTTAGTGCAATACAGGACTTTGTGTTCATCTGTTTTCATTCAAGGACTTTTTTCACAATATTACTGATTCGGGAGTAGGAAATAAGTTTCAGTCCCAGATTCTAAGTTAGAAAAGAATAGATTGTTGTTTTGAATATACATTAGACACACACACACATATACATATATATATATATATACACATATATAAATACACACACATATATATTAGGGCTGTCAGTTTAGCGCGTTAATTAGATTAATTAATTACACTGCTAATTAATTTAATGCGCAAGCCATTGTTGGCCCATTGAGGGACCCGTAGGCCACTGGGCAGTGGCAGGTCACTTCCCTCCTGCTGCTAGTCAAACAAACAAAGCAGTGACAGACCTGGACGACTCAGGGGAGCGACTCAGCAAATCTTTATTAGGGCCTTTGAACGGCAAGTTTATGTATAAAAAGAAAGAAGACGGGACTATCAACAAGAACAATGTGATTTGTACATTTTGTAAAAAAGAATGTTCCTATCAGCGGAGCTGCTCCAGCCTGAATTATCATTTAAACGCTAAACATGTCCGGACAAGTTCCACTGTAAACGTTACAGGTACTAGTACTTGAATTGCTGTATTGAGTTAGCTTTAGTTTTAATTGAGAGTCTGCTTAAGTGCCTTTTTGAGACTCAGCCTTATTTTATTTCTGAATTTTATTTATTTAACTGTATTTGTATTGCATTTTTGAATAATGCACCTGGCCTAATTGGTTTGCTGATGTGCTTTTCTTTTGAATTTCATTTATGAAACACACTTCACCAATAAAAATGTGGATTTCAAAACTTCTCTTCTTAGTGTATTCAATTGCACTGCAATTTTGCACAGAATTCGAATTCTTTATTTGGGGACCTTTAGCAGATAGAGATTAAAATGTGATTAATTAGATTAATTAATTATAAATCCTGTAATTAATTAGATTTTTTTTAATCGCCTTAACAGCACTAATATATATATATATATATATATATATATATATATATATATATATATATATATATATATATATATATATATATATATATATATATATATATATATATATATGCATGCATATATATACATATATATATATGCATGCATATATATACAAATACTGTACATATACATAAATAAATTTCAATTCAATTTAATTTATATAGCGTCTTTTACAATACAAGTTGTCTCTAGGCGCTTTCCAGAGACCCAGAAAATGACCAATGAGCATGACCATGAGCAATTATTACATAAACATAACATAATCATGGCAGGTAAAAAAAAAACCCTTAGTGGGAGAAAAACCTTAAGCAAACAGGATGAAGCTCTGTTTAAGAGCAGCTGCTCTAGTCTTGTCCTGCAGCTGCAACTATTACTAATGGAGTTTACACTAAGGCTCTACTAAACAGAAACGTTTTAAGTTTGGTTTTAAAGGTGGAGGTGGTGTCAGCCTCCTTAACCCAGATTGGAAGTTGGTTTCATAGTGATGGTGCCTGATAGCAGAACGCCCGATGTTCCTAATCTTTGTGATATTACGGAGATGGAAAAACACTGTTTTACAAACCTGATTAATATTCGGTTTAAACGACAAATCCTGATTGTAAACAACACCAAGGCTTCGCCCAGTTGTACTAGAGGCCATCACAACACCATCTAGTCCCTTCCTAAGATGCTTTGGACCAAAAATAATAACCTCTGTTTTACCAGAATTTTTGTGTCCTTGATGTCCCTAAGACATGGCTGAAGATTAGCTAACAGTTCTGTTTCATCTGGTTTCATAGACAAATAGAGCTGCGTATCATCAGCATAGCAATGAACACTGATGCTGTGGTTCCAGATTATACTTCCCAATGGCTGCATGTATAAACTGAACAAGATTGGCCCCAGCACTGAACCCTGCGGAACACCATAACAGACCCTCGACTGTTCTGAAGAAACCTCATGTACATGAACAAACTGGAATCTGTCAGATAGATATTATTTAAATTAACCTAGAGATGTCCCTTTAATCCCAAAAACATGCTCTAACCTGTGCAGTAAATGGTAAAAGGTAATTTGTGACTTGAACCAGTGCTTTCTCTGTGCTATGATTCATTCTGAGAGTTGTGTGAAGAAGTAAAACACAGGCTCAATTTTCAGTTTTCATGTGTGTAAGTGGGGCATTTTGTTAAACTCATCAATGCTCTTCTTTGATTTGGAAAAGTCATGAGGTCATTTTTGGATAGCCAAAGTCGTTCTTCAGTATAAAGTTCACTCACAACCATGATCTGCATATCTTTTGTGTTTCCTATCAGATGGACGTGAATGGTGCTGCTGGGTCCTTTTATCACTCTGCGAGTTGAAAGCGCACTGTGAGCTGCGTAGTCAGCACTGAAATGAGCAGGAGTGCCTTTTTTTGGCAGGAGTCAGAGCAGAATGCTCCCAGCTATCTGCCAGCAATCTTCTGCCCAAAAAGAAAAAAAATCCTGATGTGGACAGATGTGTGTTTGACCACTGCTACAGCGTTTGACATTTCACTCTCTGTACTCATACATTTTAGCATTTTCCCAGTTGTTCAAAGATGGTTGAAACCATATAAACGGGCTCCAGTGTCAGAAGCTGTTTTAAAACAGCCCTTAACGTAGCCAAGAATAAAGAAAAAAAAAAAGGAAATTGGTGATTATGGGATGTTCCTGACACCCTCTGCTCTGAACCGTCCCAGCTCACTGTACCGCCTGCCCTCTCTGAGTGCATTTACAGCTTTTTAACTGACAGAAGGCAGCAGGCGAAGTGGGGATAGTTCACCTCGGACAGTCGGACCATCAGCACCGGTGCCCCCAGGCAAGTGTCCTCCCTCCCCTGATCTTCTCCCTCTAGTCTACACAAATGACTGCACCTCTTCAGAACCATCTGTGAAGCTCCTGAAGTTTGAAAGGCAGCACCACTCCCATAAGTCTCATCCAGAATGACGAGGGCTCTACAAATTGACAGGAAGAGGATCAGCTGGTGCAGTTAGAACGATCTGGGGCTGAACACACACACAAAAACTGCATCTAAACAACCAGTCACAAGGCTTTCAGCAAGAAAACACATCTAATAAACACTTTAAAACAGCTCAATCTCTTTATTGACTGCTTCTAAGTCCTTTTAAATTACCTGTGAGTTGTCCTGTTCAACTTTTATTCAATTCACCTTCATGTATGTAGCGCCAGTTGTCGCCCAAAGTCATCGCACAGCACTTTACACAGACGCCAAGTCCAATACAGTCCAGTTCAGTTCAATTCACTGTGATTCAGTTAACCAAATTCATTTCAATGCAACTTTGAATAGATTCAAAGTTGATGATAATAGATGATAATAATGCCAGCTGATAAAAACAGCCTAGTTCAGAAGCCCCTCACTTTTGGTCCCCCCCCTCCCCCCAAAAAAGACAGAGACAGTTAATAAGAGTGGATGAAGGTGTTACTCTCTCTTCTGCCACTGAACCGCTGTTCCACAGCTCCCCCTACAGCTCAGCCCAAACCATATCCCGCCATCACACTGCCTATAAGACGTAAAAGAGAACAATGCTGATTCCAATAATAATGATACAAAAGGAATGACAAGAATAGCGTGAGGAAGGAGCCCAGAGCATCGTGGAAGACCCCCTGTCAGTCTAGATCTATTGCAGCATTAGAACAGGGCTGGATCAGTCTGGGTCTTATCGTGGTTTTACATTTCAGCCAGCTGAAGTGAGTGTTATCGGTCTTTATGTTCCCAAGCAAATTGAACCCTCATTTTCCAATTAACCTCACTGATAAGTGGTCATAATGTGAGTTCCCTTCACATTGTGCGTGTGGAAATGCTCTGACTTTCGCTATTAAACGTAGCTGTGAGTTCTGCTGTTGTGTTTTTATGATTTTATTTCATCGAACATTCAAGTAGATTGGCCATCACTATCATTCAAGATTGTTCCAAGACCACATTTATTCCTCAAACATGATGAGTCCCCAATATGCTTCCAGTTTTTAGTAACGCGTTGCACGGTTCTCAACCCCATTTGAGTAGTTTCAGCAATATCCTCAGATGCTCCATGCATGGCAGTCATTTCACTGCTCTGAAACAGATTACCATCTTCTCCACGACCACAGGATGTGTCTTCTGACATGGATGTCTGAGAAATGCGAAGCTAATAACGTCATCAGTTGGGTTTAAATAGCTTGTTGCCAGGTGCAACATAAATCATCCATGCAGTAATGATGTAGTGGGTGGCTCTTACCTATTTGCTTGGTTAAATGTGGGTGGTGACTTTTTTGGGGGACAGGCCGTGTATTTTTATGGTGTGGTGACCTTTATTTTAAAACCTTGAAATCTTAAATTTGCATAAGAAGTTAATGGGAGGATCAAAGATCCATCTTCCTGTCAGACACTAGAGGTACTGCCAGAGTGAAAACAAAATATTGATAATTGAAGTTCACCTACAACTAAATTAAAATGTCTTCATACACACACACACACACACACACACACACACACACACACACACACACACACACACAACATAGCTAATTGGTCTCTTTTAAATCCCACATACACACAGATTTACAGGGACATACAACGGTGTGTCTCACTTCTGCAGTGTTGTCACAACCTCATCCATGATGTATGAGAAGCCTCAGAAATCTTTAGCTGAGATGATCTCGGCCAAATTAATTAATAATTCATGTTTGATGGAGTCTTTTTAATATCTCAGGCATAATTAATAAGCAGAGGCATCACTTTCCCTCAGCAGTGAACATCATAAACATTGTCATCAGCAGATAAATGAGACAGAACGTCCTACCCTGCTTCGCACTCGAACATTTACACACTCGTGCACACACTCCCCCACACACACAGGCACGCAGAGATGGATGAGACAAGAGGCCTGGGGCGTAGCCTGGATCACTATTAGTCAAAGAATGAGAAATGAGCATTCACATGCACAAACACACAAGTTTGCAAGTGATGCGCAGCGGTACAGATGAGTGGAAAAGAAAACATAGAGGAGGAGTGCACATCCATATGGCAGCGACTTCAAATCCAAATCTCAGTTAATGGAAAATTAATTCAATAACGGGAAGGTATTACTCTCACAACCAGAACGCAGCAACACTGAGTCTCTTTAGGACAACGAGCCCTGCAGAGGGACGCGTTGGAAAAAGGACAACATAAACGCAGCCCCATGAGTGTGTCACTGTGTGTGGTGGCTAGATATAATCAGTGTACTGTGATGACGAATAGTCCCAGAGTGCAAGCTACTTGCTCTAAATAGACCATAATCCTTTACAGAAACACCAGACATTTCAGTTGATAAATTCACCTCTGCCTGAAGCCGGGGAGGTCTGGCTATGGAGAGGAACGAGGGGGTAATGTTGGTTTACACAACAAGCTAGCTGAGCATCCGGCTCGCACCAGCGGCAGCAGGAATAAATAGAGAAGAGATTAAAATAATGTTGAGCAGGTCGAAGACTGGAGAAAAAGGATTAAAAAATCTTATCCAATGATGGACTGAAGTAATAATCAGATTACCAGAACAAAGATCACTACGCCTTTTTTCCCCCAAGACCATGTGAAGGTTTACTCATGCAATTAATATCATCATCAGCACCAGCATCAACCCGAGCGTAATCACCATCATCTGAGACGACAGTCAGCATCTCCGATCCTAAGTGGGGCCTGTTTCCCCAGTCAGTTATTTTCTTCATTAAAAGAAAAACAGTTAATTTCTTTTGCTAATGAATATAACTGAGTAAGCAGATTTTGTTATTCTGTTTTACATTAATTCATATATACAAGACTGAAGATTGCGTTTAAGCTTAAATAAACACAGTAAATAGCTGTTACACTATGTCACAACATTTATACTACTAGATAACCACCTTTAAATAACAGTACAAAAGTAAAAATAACCAAACTAGTAAAATCAAATAATGAACAAAAACACATATAAAACTAAAATTATATTTATATAGCACTTTTTTGAGGAAAATTATTTCAAGGTCAGTTTAAATAAGATACGATAATACTTCCATATATCCCACTTGTGGGACATTTCCCTGTTACAATGAATATCTGAAACAGTTCTTTTGAATATATTTAATGAGCCAAAGGTGAAAGAGGAAAAAGAGCAAGACATAAAAGCATAAAATCGACAGGAAAACTTAAATTATTCATTTTGATTAATCCAAGCTAGTGACCTTGAAAAGGCACTGCAAGTTAAAAATACATGAAATATACAGTAAACTGTCATGTGAAGGTACGAAACCTTCTTTCAATTGTGTGTGTGTGTGCGTGTGTATGTATAAGTAAAAACATGATAAAAACATTAGGGTCTGACAGAAACCACTATAGGAACTTGTAAAGGGTACATCCCACAGACTGTGTGTACACACACACACACACACACACACACACACACACACACACACACGCATACATATATATGCCATGTTGCTTGGGAAGCCGGCGGGAAGCCTCTTGGGTGTGTTGTCACGGGTGTGAAATCAAATGATTGAGACTAAAATGGTTTTTTTGAACCAGGCTGTAAATATGTTTATTTCTGCTCTAAAGTTGGACATTTTAATGTGGAGGTTGATGGAGATTGTCTCGCTTTTGCAGCTAGCCTGTAGCGATGTGTTGAGGAACTGCAACAAGCTTTAGATGGTTGGGGCTTGGTGTATCTGTGCCTTTCAGCCAGGAGATGGGATACGCTGCAGCAAACCCCTACGACCCTGAAGCGAGTATAAAGGACCAATTGATGGAAGCCCCTATGCTATAGTCTATCAATCTCAAAATGTTTTAAAAATCATTTCCAGAATAATTGGAGTTCAAAATTCTACAGTGATAATAATTGGCAAGTAATCTTTACGCAAGTATACATATCGGTAGAATTTTATTTAAATAGATACCAATAATTATCAATATTCTTATAGATACTCCTACAATTTGTTGTTGTTTGTCTAGAGAGGCACCGACTGATCAGCAACCGATCGCAATCAGCCAATAGTGCCCCTATTGGTTTTGATCGGAGTTCTCAAAATAGTTCAAAGCAGGTTGATCCGATGACGTTTACAACACCAAACCGCCGCCAGCGTGTGCGTTCCCGCATCTCAGACTCAGAGCTCCTAAGGGGACATGGCAGTCTCAACAAAACATCAACACTGAAAATGGCGTTGCCGGAATGGGAGTTTTACAATATCCGAAAAGGCAAGGTGTGTGCAAATGAGACACCCCGAGGAGGAATGTTACAAAAGAATTTCAACTAGAGTTGTCCCGATCCGATCACGTGATCGGAAAGCGGGGCCGATCACGTGATTGCAGACTCGATCCGGACTCGGACGTTATGAGCCGATCAGGAATCGGATATCAGGGTTTCCGTTGTCCGGTAATTGCCGGACTTTGTCCGGTAAAATATGCCGAAGTCCGGTATTTTATAATCTCTCCGGTCAAAATGTCCGGTGAAAATACTCACTGGCGCCGACATCCACGTGTGCGTTGATTTATGGTTCCGCGTCGCACCGACGCAGAGTCGGCGACGCGCACCCTACGCCAGACCCTACGTTGAAGGCTCTGCGTTGGTGTGACGTGGGACCATAAATCAACGCACACGTGGAGTAGTGGGCTCGGAGCGGCAGCTATACACCGCATGCGCTGAGAGCACCGCATGCGCGCAGAGCACGCCTGTTTGTTTTGAAGCTGAAGCAGCCCTATGCTATCATGTCTGTTGTTGTTGATGTAAATAACCAATCACTGAGATATATTGCGCACGACAGCCAGAACTCAGGTACCAAAGTCAACAAAAAAAAAGTGCATGATGAGTTAATTAAATTATGAGAAGAAGAAGAAAAAAAAGGAAAAGGAGAAGTTCTCCTTTTCAAATAACAATATAAATAAAATGTTACCAAACAAAATGATGAATAAAAATTACCTGTAATGGCAGGCAACACATCAGCTGCAGATGCAGTCTCTCTGCTCATTAAAATTTTTTATACTGACTTAAGAATGTTCAAGCTGCCTACCTCCTATGTGCTCAGTTTACAGTACACATGTTAAAATATAATAAAAGGGTCATCCTGCATAATTTTCTTTTCTCTTCTTCATTTTTTATTGTTTTATAAAAGTATCGGATCGGGACTCGGTATCGGCAAGTCCTCAAAATCAAAGGACTCGGACTCGGACTCGGGGGCAAAAAAACCTGATCGGGACATCCCTAATTTCAACAACGAAGCTGATAAGACATTTGATAGTTTCTCACACAAAGGAGTATATTAAGTTTATATTAAGCAGAAAAAGAAAAGGATGTGCAGCAACGCCGCTAACTCCGCTGAACGTAACTATAAACAGCAGCAAGAAAAAGAACTACATCCTATGGTAATGGATTCATCAGCTGCTTTCTGTTGTAGCAGACATCGGGTTTAAACGCCTCGTTAGCTAACCCACGGTACGCGCTGCTGAGTCGTAAATAATTCACTGATTAATAACCACCAGAGTTATACCAGATTATATACAGTCACATCCAACCCCAACCCTTACGCAGGGTGACAATCATGTCAGTTGGTTTCACGAGTGATGTGGAGTTCTAGTGTGAAGAGTTGTGCTTCACTCACAAGAGTTTTGTGGGTCACACGCAGTGGATGCTATCGCTAAAGCTTTCGCAAAGCTTTCATTATTTTTTTTATTTTAAGATTGAATTCCTTTTTCCATGGGAAAACTAAGATTTTATAGTTTACAACTTGTATCAATTATGAGTGAAATGTCTACTGTTGTCCGTGTTGGTGCACATGTTGTATTGTACACACAATTACTGCCACAAGAAAGCTTAAGTTAGTAAGCTACACTTACTCTTTGTAAGCTGAGTTTAAGAGTCTCTAGAGTGTGAAATATAGCACATTGGCTCAGCATGTATTAAAACAGTCAATTCATGATACTTTCGTATCTCTTAATTTTGATACCTAATAATACCATGTCAGTGTTGTGTACATGAGACAACAATATTGAAGAATTTATGGATTTCACGCTGTGATCAGTGATCGACAATATCGGCAGATACTGCTTTTGGTGATCGGTGATTAGCCCCCAAAATCCTGAACGGTGCCTCTCTAATTTTATCAGTTTACGCCTCCCAGAAAGTAAATAAATTAGATAAATGAGGGCAAGAAATTCATTGAATGATGACTGTGGATGAACATTTGAGGACAATGTCAATATACTGAAATTCAAAAATACTTTATTAATTGTTTTCATATTTTTCACGGTTTAAATGTCTTCAAAGAAGAGTCATTGTAGAGGTTTATAGCTGTGAGCGGGGAGGATCTTCTGTAGTGGTCTGTGTTGCTGTGGATCTGAGGAGGCCTCTGACTGTAGACACCCCGTTACGGAATCACTGTCTTGTGAAGAGGATGCTCAGGGTTTCCATGGTCTTCTTCATTTTATCCTCTTACAATCAGCTACAGAACAGTCCCAGCCTTCTTTATCAACGTGTTCAGTTTCTGTAGGTACCTGGCTCTGATGCTGCTACCGCCACAAATGACTGCAGATGTGATTGCACTCTCCACAACAGAGCGCAATCACATCTCATAGAAGATACTCAACATCTTGCTGTAAACGCTGAAGGACCTAAGCTTACTCAAGAAGTGAAGTGTTCTCTGACCTTTCTTCTAAACAGCCAGGTGAGTCCAGGTGAGCTGTCTACTTCTTTTCCCATGATGGAAAAACTATCTGACATCATCCTGGCTCTTCTAAAATCCTCAATCTTCTTTGTCTTGTTCACTTAATTATGAGATGATTGTTCCCACACCATGCCTCAAAATGGTCCACAAGTTCTCTGTTCTCTCTCATCCATCACTGATACACTCCCCAACTGCAGACTATTTCTGCAGATGAATACCTGTCTCTTTTCATAAGCAGTTTGGCTTGTGTGTCCAAAATGGTTGGATACAATTGTTTCGACCATGAGAACAAAGAGTTTCAGCAAGTCCGCACGTCCAGGACAACAAATCGTCTGGAAGACATGAAACCCGATTTAAAAATCAGTCTAAATATATTAAGAGCTACAGAATCTGCTCTGCTCAAGGTATCTAGCGACATTATGATATCTGCAGACTCTGGGAAATGCACTGTTCTGATCTTGTTGGATCCCGCAGCATTTGACACCGTCAATCATGAAATCTTGTTATCAAGACTGCAGGATTTGGTTGGAATGTCAAGACCCGTTCTATTGTGGTTAATTTATAAATTAATTTATCACGTAGGAGCTTTAGTGTTTCAGCAAACCAGTTCTCGTCTGACTGATGATTTGCTGCGCGTAGTACCTCAGGGTTCTGTTTTGGGTCCACTTTTCTTTCTATTATATGTTCTAGCCTTAGGTAAGAAAATCCAAGAGTTTGCTCATGTTTCATACCATTTATTTGCAGACGATATCCAGCTGTACTGTTATTTTAAGGCCTCTGAGATTCAGAGATTGAAGTCCTTGATGGACTACATCCTTCTGCTGTTAACTAACCCAACCTGCACTACAAAACAGGAACAAAATGGACCAAGGCCTCATTTTGTCATCAGCAAAAACAAAAACGGACAAGCCCTCATTACGTCATAACCCGGGCACCAGGCCATGACAAATAACGGAGAGGGCAAGTGCGGATCAAAATGTTTCCTTTTAGTAACTTTAAAAAACAAAAGAAATGGTGCTGGCAGGAAAGCGCACCCAGACACTCCCAGAGGACGTCTTTTATCCTGTGGCTCTTAATGAATGCCAGGTGCGTCCCATCTGCAGCAATCAAGAGAGACATGCATTACGGCAATCAACCCGTTTCACACAATGCAGGGCCGTAACAACAGCATCTTGTGAATATGAATGGAGTATCATATATGAAATTCATTAAAACATCCGTCCATCCATGAACTATTAACTGTTATTCCTATTTAGGGTCAGATCACAACTATAATAATGTGTAATTTATAATAGTGTCAAAAGCTGTGATTCCAGCTGTGCATGTAAACATAGTCACTGTGTTAAAATAGTGAAAATGTCTTTTAGAGGCTCCCTCATCTACCACCTGAATGTCACAATTGAATATTTATTTTTTTAAAACACAGACAACAGAAATGTAATTTAAAATATGTCTCATTGTTTATGATTTATTTGCAGTTAACTCAACTTCCGTTTATTTTGCTCATTTTGTCAACTATTCACAATTAGCCAAATAGCTGTGGCGCATAAATGTCCTAATTTGAGATTTGTCTCTCTAAAACAGTTAAAAAAGGTGCTTCTGAAATATTTGTTTTGAAAAATGTTGTGCATTGCAATAAAAAAAAATGTTTCTCCTTCATCAATCTGAGCTTGTAGGTTTTGCAGAAATGCTCATGTGTTGCCATAGCAACAGGAGACAACTTGTTTTCCACCCCTTCTAGCCTCACTTAGACCTTCCTGCCCCTTATGCACAACACAGCCGAGCTCTGACTCGATTTCAGCTATGATCAGCTGGGTTCTCTCTCCTCTCTCTCTCTCCTTCTCTCTCTCTCCCTCTCTCCTTCTCTCTCTCTCGTATGCTGCTTCGAAGTCAGAGAAATTGAGCATGTCCTGTTCAGTCCAGGACTCCAGCTCTGGACAACCAGGCCTAACAGCACTTTCACATTCTCACATTATTGATGAAACCTGCTGGCAGATGTTAAAGAGAGCTGCTGTAATTGCTCATGTTGTCTAAGCATTACTAAATGTTATTGCTTTTGGAAATGACCTTGTTATAAATTATGAATCTGAAAGTGCAAAAAGCTAAAAAAAAAACTACATTATGCTATGCAACATGTAAACAAAATATACAAGGATTTTTAAACCCAAATTAACATGAGAGCATAAGAAATGTATCAAATATTTTAAATAAGATCGTATCGTTTAATTAATTATATGAGCCTATTTTAAATTCACCAGCAGCTACACATGTCAAAAAAGTCGGGTCATGGACAACAAAAGTAAGTGTAAGTTTTATTAAAGCAAAACAACTGGAAGAACATCTTGCAACAACTAAGCATAAGGTTAACCAGCAGCAGGTCAGTGATTAGGTATACAAGGAGCATCTGAGCTTATTAGCTTATTAATTATGTTTGGGGCTCAGGAACACTTCCAGAGGTGTCTTAACACCTCGCTTTACCATCCACAAATGAAAGGTCAAAGTTCTGTCATGCAAGCCAAGTGAGAACATGCTTTTAAAAACAGAGGAGTTGCAAAGTGGAAACTGTTCTGTGGTTAAGTGAATGAAATTGTTTTGGAAAATACGTATAAAACTAATGCTGCTTAAGATATTGAACAGTGGTGTCTCCAGAACTACAACTCTAAAGTGAAGGAAGAAAGCACTCCAACGAGTACTAGGAGGAATTATCTAGATGCAATAGTCTTCCTTACAGTTAAATACAATTTCAGTCAAATGTGAAAAAAGTCAGATGAGAGTCAGAAGCTGCAAGTGTAAGGAAACACTTCTCTACCAGAAAATTGGATATTTTTCCCATCCAGTTGGGATCCAATCGCTGTTCCAAGTGATCGGATCCAGATATTTCAGGGCTGTCATGATTGAGATCGCAATGGAGCATGGACGTTTGTGGGAAGTTTGGTTCAGCATCAGCATTTCCGGGAGAGAGACACTGGACAAGGAGGCATAGCTTTGCATTTGGCAGTCAATCAGCATTCTAGTCAGTACAACGAACTTGGAGCAGAGAACCGTCCAAGTAAATTCCCTCCACAGAGGGGCTAAGCCTACCAATAGAGATAAGGTAATCACTCAAAATGTAGCTCTTTTGCCTTATGAAGACAGTTGATGTGGCTCCAGCTCATAAATGACAAGGATAAACAGAGTGCCGGTGGAACAGTGAACAGTTCATGCTCGTTTGCCTTGTATTTTAATTCGAGGATGGACAGTTACAGGCTGACATTCACTCCAGATAAGACACTTTTCACCCCATATCTGGCAGTGAAAATCAATAGTCTTTCTCTTCTAGGCCAATTAAAGATTCACTTTACACTACATTTATACTTTACAATTCTCAAATTTCTTCAAGTCAGACATATGCATACACGAGGTTAACCCTGGACCGCTTGATGACGCTGTTAAGAGCGGTATTAAGAGCTTCTGATAAAATCATTTTAGTTGTAAGATGGCATGCACAGTAGTTCACCTGAGGCCGTGATCCCCTTAAGCCGGGCATACACTGTGCGACTATCGGCTCGTTTTGAGCCGATTTTCCAGTCGTGCGACTTTTTTTTGATCGGGCCCGATTTCTACCCAATCGTTGCTCGTGCCTCGTGCAGTGTACGTGGGGTAACGACGAGAGATTAACACCTCACGACGAGCTCCCGATCACAAATCGTGAGGTCGCAAGAAAATCCAGCATGTTTGAAATTCTCGTGAGGTACCGCACAGTTGAAGCAGTGCTGCGACCCGATTTGTCTCATCCTTTTGCAGAGAGCATGCGCAATCTCTGATGTCACGTCAAAAACTATTATTTGTAGTTTAAGGGCCAAATCCACAAAAGGATTGCACGGCTTTTGCGGCCGCTAAACCGGTGCAAATGAGACAAAAAGAGAGCGTCTAATTCACAAAGCACCCGCAAAGGGGGAATAGCTCCACAAACTGCGCTGCCAAGCAAATAGTGGCAGTCTGCGCCTGTGCCATTTGCATGCATGCAAATTAGGTAATATTCATACATTCGGCGCAAAATTGCCCCCTTTCTATGCAAATAAGCCTCATTGCAAAAAGCGCCTAATTCATAAAGGCCAGGGCTATTTGCCACACGCAAAAATAGTGGAGCAAATACCGTCTTTCAGAAGCGTGTATTAAACTGCGCGCAAACTCCTCATTCCCCGTCTGTCTCTGTTTCTCTCTCTCTCAATGTCATTCAAGCCTGTGTGATACTGAATGATATTAAGGGTGAAATCTATAGTCAGACATGACTGTACACAGTCAGATCAAGTGGGGTTGTGGACTTATCTCGGATTTAAAAATAAAAATAACAGGAGCTCATGATTCATCCATGTACAGTAAGGGGCTGCTTTATTAGCCTACAAACAATTCCACCATATAAACATATAAATCTAGAATGTGTGTGTTTAACAGCTTAATAATGTCATCACATCACAACATATATCAGACTTATAATAAAATAGCGCTGATCGTGTCCCTGTGAAGCTCAGCGTCAGTCAGGACTCTCAGCTGCTGCTGCAGATGCAGCCGCTGGACGGGTGGGCTGCCACCCGTCCCTTGAAATACGGAATTGTTACGTAATTGGGAATTAGAATTCATATAAAACAGTTTATTCCGTATTTCACAATCGTCCCATGCGCGTCTGTCACATACGCACACACTAGTTAAGCCTAATTATGCTTAAATAATGGTCCGCGTTAAATCGACGCAGAGACTACGCCGTATGGTACGCGGCGACGCGCACTGTACGGTGCGCCAGCCCGTACAGTGCTCTGCGTCGATTTAACGCGGAACCATAAATCATCCTTGAGCAGCACGGAGGGAGGAGGGAGGAGGGGGAGCGGGGCTCTTCGCAGTGTCCTGATGATTTGTAATACAGGCTGAGCCTACCGTTAGTTCTTAAACTGTAAAAAAGCTGGGGGGGGGGGGGACTAAAACATGAGTTTGAAAAGTGGGGGGGCATGTCCCCCCTGTTCCCAGTGGAAATTGCGCCCTTGCGCCTCACGGCGTTTTATTTTCACTCGCTTTATTTTTTATTTCTGCAGTTTTCATTGTGGACCAATGTGTGTGCAGAAATATGGAGAACACTTGAAACAGCTCCGCTCACAGACAAGGGCAAATTGCACTCAGCCGCAAAACTTTATGGGCGTGTTTGCTCCGGTATATCATTAGAGCAAAATCTTTTGTGAATAGGACCTTAAAGCGGGGCAAATTGCGGGCGCTAATGCAGCGCAATTCACAGCGCTATTTGCGGGCGCAATCTGTTCTTTGTGGATTTACCCCTAAGTGTTGCAAATTCACATTACAAATCATGTTTTAATAGCAAAAAAATACCGCATTTCCACGTAAGGTGCGGGTCGCCGCGTACCCTGCGCCGTAGGCTCTGCGTTGGTGTAACGCGGAACCATAAATCAGCCTTACGGCGTACCCTGCACCGTAGGCTCTGCGTTGATGTAACGCAGAACCATAAATCAGCCTTCAGTGTGTGCGCTGTCTGCTGTTGGGAAAACCTCTTTTTTCTCTTCTCACTTTGCTGGGACGCCGGTCCCTCCGCCGAGACACAACTTTTGCGGTTTGCGTTCTTTGTTGTGTCTAAAAATGATGCGCAGTGCCCACCCAATCAGAAACGGTACAGATATTTTGGGATTGTTTTAATATATATATATATGTATAAAATTTAAATTATAAAAAACTAAAGGATCCCCATAACCTTTGATCAGGTGGGCAGCCAGGACGCACGTTTGGGCTGGAACAGCCTACCCCTGCCCCAGAACCAGCCTCGAGTTCCAGTACACAGAGGTCCGACGGGAGGATTATGAACGTATAGTGTGAGCAGACGGGTCGCATCCGAGCATCGGCTCGTACAGTGTAAGAACATAAATCGTGGGTTCTGAACTTTTGAACTCCGCGATCTAGTCGTGCAGTGTGAGATGGGGCAGTCTCATACGATTCAAAATATCGCACAGTGTATTCCCGGCTTTAGTTTCAGAACTGGTAGGGACCACTTGATTTTTCATGACCTGACATGTGAAGCCTACAAAAGCAAGAGTACGATTTTACTTTGCCACCACTGTACATGGAAACGAAAAATACAAAGGCAATTCAAAAAGAGTTTGTAGCGGGCAAAAGAACAGCATATTATAAAAAGTTTAAGACCTTGTAACTCCGTTTGTGCAAAAACACAAACGGGGTTACAAGCTTGAACAACAATTAAATTGAGCTGTTGATCCCAGAGCTCTTAAAGTTAACCTGCCAAACTTCTGTCATGTGTTGTTGTTCATCCCAGGTTGCAGTGACCTCATAGGGACCATGTGATTTTTGTTAACCTTAAAAAAAAGGCGTATCATTTTCACATGTATGAAGATTCCATGTTTATTTGCCCACACAATAATATGCAAACAGCACGAGGGACACAAGGAAAAGGCTTCTCTTTCTGTGTTGCAGTTTGGTTCAAAATGTGCAAAAGATCTCAGAATAGCAACAAGCGCTTTGTGAAGAAGCGGGCTCAAACCGCAGAGTATCATTATCCACAGTTTAACACGCTCTAAACCGACATAAGCTGAAAAACAACAGCCAAGGAAGACCACTGCTACAAAGCCTACAACATGGGCCAGATTAAAGTCTGCAGCTGCACATAGAAGTCTTATCTTAGTTTTCAGAGACAAGTTCTGTGGTCTGAGACTAACATTGGACTGTTTAGTGTTAATGATCATCATTGTCTGCGGAGGAAAAATGAGGGAGCTCTCCAGTCTCCAAGCACCATGGCAACCAAAGTATGGGAGTAGGAGCATGATTTGGTTGGGTTGCTTTTCTGCAAGAAGGATCAGTGTTCTAAAATACATGGCACAGGCTTATATCGGTGGAAAATCTCAAGACGTCAGCCAAGAGGTTAAAGCTTGGGCGTGGATGGGTTTAATGTAGACAATTATCCCAAAGATACCTCCAGATTAGTTGAAAAGTAGCTTAAGGTGAAAGTGGAGGTGCTGGAGTGGACATTATAAAAGCCCAGATGTCAACATTTGTGGGCAGGTAGAAAGGTATGTGTGCAAGAAAGTCCCAAACTGGACAGGTCTCTTTGGGAAAGGGACAAAAATCCAGAAAGACAACAGTTAAAGTACCCTAAGACCAATCCTACTAAATACTAACCAGTGTGAGTAAACTTCTTATTCTAAAAGAAGGTATGAAAAGTCTCTAAATCATTTTCTCGCTGTGGTCTAACACATTACGAACAAGGAAAAACTATTTCTTCTGACTAAACTCTACTGTCAGACAGACAAGTTTTTTTTCAGTTTTTTTTCTCTTGACCTGATGTAAACCTATGTGGGCAAATGCACGTTTCTGGAGTGTGGCTTCAAAAAGAAAAGTCTGTCATTTACAAGTTGTTTGGCTGAACTCAAAATTGAGCTAATTACCAGTTGTGACAGGCTGTTTCCGCAGTAAATAGAAGATCTGCTGTCACAGGGTGCAATGGGGGACAAAAGCCAGTAACAATGAAATGGACTGTCATCAATTAAAAGATTATCACATGTCAGCATGTCTTCACGTTGCTTTAGTAGTGCTCAGCATATGTCAACATTCCTTCTCCATGTTTTCACCTGATGTGTCACTGACATGCTGCCAGTGAATTTATTAGGACACAGGAAAGAAAGAAAGAAAGAAAGAAAGAAAGAAAGAAAGAAAGAAAGAAAGAAAGAAAGAAAGAAAGAAAGAAAGAAAGAAAGAAAGAAAGAAAGAAAGAAAGAAAGAAAGAAAGAAAGAAAGAAAGAAAGAAAGAAAGAAAGAAAGATGAGAGCGGATGTGGAGCCGTGATAGAAAGATGACAGATCAAAGGAATGTAGTATGCAGGAAACACTGACGTTTATGAGGCATGGCCGTGGTGCAGACCACAAAACAGGTCCTGAATCCTACCAGGAAACCAAACTTAACCCTTTTTCCCCATCATTTGCTGGGTAAGAAATGTGACAAACAGTTCAGCACATCTAGAACACACATGTTTAGACACATGTGGAGATGCTGCTTCAACAGAATTTCAGCCCCTCTTTTTTTAAGCGTCAGTTGTTAACAATTTCCAGGAGGTGAATGAGTGAGAATCACTAGGGGTCTCATGTACAAAGAGTGCACAACAAACGTGCGTATGCCACTTTCTAAGCCCACGGTCGGATGTTCAAAAAGTGATTTGAACATGGAAAGTTGCGGTCTTTCACGCACAAATCATGTCTGACGTACACACTTTTCTGAGGTTTTGTCCATTGGCAACACTCGCTGGTGATGCAGTGAAGTGCAGAATATGAGGAAACGTAACGTCAACAATAAGTTCATGACCACACAAGGACACAGTCCCCACATCAGCAGATAAGTTACACTCGAGTGGAGCTGCAACAATCTCACAATCAACCACATGAACATATGAAAGTAGGCGCACAAGGATGGAACCTGTCAATCATAACGATGGAGCCTGTCAATCACAATGGCAGGCTTGGCTCTGTTAGAGGAACCTGCTGATGTAGGATCAGGAGGGAGTCTTCAGGGACCAGACTGACCTGCTGGTCCAGGACTAAGACTGGTCCATCAGCTGGTTCAGGTACCAAGAGGATCTTCTGGATCTCTGCACTGAACTGGACCAGCAGCTCCGGTTCAGACCAACATGAACCTTTCAGCTGGAGCTGCTACAGGTCGGACATCTCTGTCACCATGACGACCGTATGGGACGACTACTTAAGATAAAATCCAGATCATAAAACATCCCATAACTGTGTCTGAACAGACAAACATTAAAACACAATTTGCAGCTAAAACCCAGTTCTGTAAAGTTGCCTTTTCAAATAAAACTAGCATGTCACTGAAAGGTTGGTTGGTACGAACTGACTCAGCAATATACTGTATGAATAGTTTTTATTGAATGTTTAGGCGACTTTCAGAGCCTGATATCGAGTCGGCTGCAGGTTCTGCAGGATCCAGAAAGTGTTTCTCCGGTGATGGACCGGGACCGAGACCGGTCTCTCCTCCTGCGGATGCAACACTCAGAGTTACAGCAACTTTGCTCTTTATTTCTCACGTTTGCACCTCGATATAATCACGTTGGAGAAACATGTCTTTATTTCTGCAGCAGAGGAATAAGATCATGATGCTTCACGTTTTAAATATAAGTTTATGTTGTTCACATCGTTATACTTATGAGAGAGGTGATCGCGGACATCCACAATGCCAACTTTACACATGTACGTTGGGCTTAATCCGTCAGTATATAATATGCGTGACAATAAAGCGGAACAAGGAGCCGTTTTTTGTCCCACCAACTTGAGTTCTGGTTTCGGTTCTTAAAATACAAACAAGAAAAGGAGAGTGTAATGATGCACTAACGCTGCCCATAAACATTCACAAACCCTTGCGAACATAATAAAACCACAACTCTTCACGGAACGCAACACAAAGCAAAGAACAACAATACCCATAATGCAATGCAGCTTAAATTGGAAGAAATGCCCCCAAACAAATTATTTTTCCAGCCTCAACTTCTGACAGGAGTGTCTCCAGCTCACGGCCGATTTTTCTTTTTTTTATTTGTTTCACTTGGTTTTGCAAGTTCCTTGTTAGGATGAGCGGTTTACGTTAAGATCCACGCGCTCTTTGTGCCCCCTGGTGGTGTCGTCACGGCAACAACAGCATCAGCTACATCTGATGTTTGTTGACTTTTTTCTATGACACAGATGACGCTGATCTTCAACTGCGTGTATGTTGAGGCATGTCAATCAAAACACATTAAAGGTTGCGATTTTATTCAGACTCACGGTCTTATGCCAACATTAGCCTACATGCTACTTATATCAAGGCCCCCCACTTCAACTATAATACATATACACCTGCCCAATCTTCCATAAACAGTTAAAGGTGTGTGAGAAAGTGAACATGTCCACTTCTCCAGGAACGTCTGGTCATAGGTCGGTCTCTGTCTTGGGGTGAGATTCTGTTTTAAAGTTGGTCAATTTGGTGTGGTACCCACTATTTGACATCCTCCATCTTTTATTTTGTTATATTTCCATAAAGCAGTTGTTCATTTAATTACCTTAATGCTTACTCTGTATGTCTCTGCCATGAGGAGATCTGGGAGTTACTCAGCCTCAGAGTCGAGGACGCAATAAACCAGCGTATGTCCAGAACCTCAAAGGATGGGCCATTATTTGAACAACTGGACACGAAGATGAAAAACCTGGCCGAAAACACTCATTCTGATGTTCTTCCATCATCGTTTTGAAAATGACACCCGTGTGACATCTTACTGATGTGGGGACAATACGTCTTTCTACACGGCCACACAGGTCACGTTATGTTACCTAGATAGCGACACCGACTCGCCTTCCTTCCCCTCAACTCGCCTTGTTTATATTACTGACAAAGCAAGGGGAAGGGGCCAAGGCGGGGGATGTGACAGGGGAAGTTAGGTAGATGATTCTTATTCATTTATTATCATTGTGCACGCTTGGTTTGTGTTTTTTAGGTTGGGAGGGGTTATATAAATTGTATGGGATGGTCTTATTGTGCTGAACCACTTCATGGGATTATGTTTGTTTGTTTGTTTATTGGTACAGAGCATCCCTCTATGGATGGTCGCTGCCCAATTAAAGCAATTTGGGTGGTGCCATAAAAGAGGGCGGCTGGCTGCTCACAGGGAGTCCTGCGTGCCAGGAGAAGGAGTCTCCTGACCGCCTCCTTTAAAATTGTTTACACTGGCTAAAGAAAGAACCAACTGTCCTCTGAGCTGAAACCTTTCGGTCCTTTAATCCAACTTCCACCTGAAACTCCAACGCCACACAAAAGCTAGTGGGCTGATCGCGTGGCATCTCACAATGTGAATTACATAGTTTGAAGTGGGATGCTGGTAAAAGTAAATTCAATGGTTGACTTTTCTTAAATAAAAGTCTGTAAGATTCTTAATAACCCACCTACCACCACCTGCCGATCCTCACCACTTTCTATAAGGGCACGATCGAGAGCAGACTGACCAACTGCATGTCGATCTGGCATGAAAGCTGTACGGCAGCCGATCGATAAGCCCTGCAGAGAGTGGTGGATGCTGCAGCCAAAGTCACTTCCCTCACATCCATCGAGGACATCGCACACAGTCGTTGTCTATCAAGGGCAAACAAAATCCTGGCGGATCCCACTCATCCTGACCATGGAAAGTTCACCCTCCTGTCCTCAGGCAGAAGGTTTCTGAGCGACAGCTGCAGAACAGCCAGACTCCATGACAGTGTTTTCCCCAACTCCATAAGACTTTTAAATAAACAGAACCCGTTCCCTGTCTACCCTCGACAATGACTGTCTACAGTACTGCACCAAGCACTTTGAACTCTGGTTATCCTTATGCACTTTTGAGTATGCAGCGTTTTAGTTTTTAGCCTAGTGTCCTTATCTTTTAGTGTTTCGAATTTTTAGTGTTTTAATTGTTTTTATTGCTTGCTTTTAGCCAGTGGCAATGAAATTTCGTTCCACTTGTACTTGGACTTTTGGAATGACAATAAAGTGAACCTTGAACCTTGAATATATTTCTCAATCATTTTTGCATAATTTCCATAATTGTGTGTGAGTGTGTGTGTGTTATATTATATCTATTTATTAAGTAAGTAGTATATATTAGGCTTGTGATTGTTCTGATTTGAAGGTGGGGTTTAAGGTTCCGAGGGACGTGTCCCCACAGCACACCTGGACCTCATCCAAACACCCCACTACAAAAAGCCACCTCAGACCTGCAGTCAGCGGCACATTGTTGGTTGTGCTAATGCTCCCCGGCTCCTCAGGCAGTTGCTATAGGGAGTCTCTATCACACGCTAATACTTGTTGTTTCTGTTCTACCAGAGATCATCCTGTCTGTCATTCTGGAATATCATGCTATCTCCCGCGAACACCTGGTTTCATCGCTCCGTCATCCAGGCCGGTCAACTTCCCATCCCGACCACAGATCCATCCAGACCGCTCACACCGCTTCCTCTTCCTGGCTCGCCAGACTCCGTACCAACACCCTTCACTCCTTTGATTCCCCGCAATCTAAATAAAGCCATTACTCAACACCCCTCTTGTGTTTACTCTTGGATCCTGTTCCCCATTCCTCGACATAACACATGCAGGATGAGAAAGAATCAATAAGCTTACTTATTGTCCCACTATTTGTAGATGTGATTGTAATTCATGTGAAGTCCCCACACCTCCCCCCCCACCACCTTATTAAGACACTGCTGTTTGTAAAAAAGTGCCAAATGCTGAGAGCGACATATTTTTCCGATACCTTTTGCACATTTTAGAGGCTCTGGCTTTTCTATTCTTCTTTCAATCATATATGATCTTTTGAGGCAGATGTTATTTGTGCATCTCTCATTGCTTTGTCTATGTTTGTGTTTCAAACTCACATATTTTATCAGAACATAGTTTTCAAGGTCAAGAATAAACCGATGGAGAATTTATGAAGATATTGCTCCATAATAAAAGATTTAAGCTCAACAGCAGTTTTAATTGGCATTTCTGAATGTGGCATTCATATTGTAAAGCTAATCCCTTGTCCATGTGGTTATATGAGCTCTAATGAGTGATGGTTCTTGATGTGGAGTCATCTGAAGGATCAGAGATCACGACTGCCCAGCTGAGGCTTGAACCCCTACATACTAATTTTAACTTCTTCATTAAATGGTTTAATGATATTCTGCATTGTAGAAGGAGACATGCAAATCCATTCCAATATTTCATTCCAATAACGTGGAGATCCTCGCCCAGACTCAGCCTTTCATGGAAACCACCCCTCCCCCTTCTTGTCACACCAGGAGATCTATGTGCCACTTTTCTTTCTTATTCAACACATTATAAAATGCTGACACATTTTATCTATATTCACAGAGGTCCATGTTCTGAACATTTGGCCTATTTATCAGTTTATCATAAATCTTTATATGCATCTTTCTTTTCCTCCCTTCAGCCAATCCCTGCATGCATCTCTACTGTGCTTCATTTCAGTTGCTGGTATTCCCTTCATTGCATAATTATGTCCCCCATTAAGGGAAACAACACAAGAGCTGGAAACTCCTTCAGCTCTGATTTTGCGGCTGGCATCCTGGATATGCCTCCAGGCACAGGATGTGCCGAAAAACTCTGCAGAGTACATTGAGGGACATTACTGTCAAAAGTGATGTCCTTTTTACACTTAAAACCCCCAGCTCTTCAGTACACCACAGTGTGAAAAGAAAACAAAATCAGATAGCAGAAACTATACCTTCCAATGAATTAGGTGTATTCATGCCACGAAAAGGCAGCTAAAGGCCTTCTACGTGGCAATTCATGACCTTCCATGAGGCATCTTTAAAATCAGAGGGTCACTCCCGTTCAACACTATGTTTATTCTGATTTTTCCTTTAAACCCACACAGGGCTTTCTGGGAAATGTCTGTTAGGGCTTTTCAAAACAATCACTCAGCTGACATTCAACAGATGACATTACTGTGTACTCTGTTCTGTGTGTTTTATGCTTCGACACAAAGCCATTAGAATGAAAACTCTGGGATTATGTAAAGCAAAAAAAGGATACGTTTCATGAGATGGAAAAACAGGGTAACAATAGCATAACCAGTATAAACAAATAAGATAGCATCACTACAGCATTAGGAAAATAAAAACAACAATAAATCACAAACATACATGTAAAGACTGTAAAAGTGCCAATTTTTCTTACAGGCAACAATTCTCCAAGGCATGGCATAAAGAGAGAGATGACTTAAGAATTGCTAGAAAAATATTTAAGGTTTAAAGCCAACAAGCAGAATGCAGAAGAGGCATTCATTCTCTTAAAAGGGACCCGTTTGATTTCAACTGTCCGTCCATCCATCCATCCATCCATTTTCTATACCTGTTTGATCCTTTTCAGGGTCTCTGGGGTCTGCTGGAACCTATCCCAGCTCATCACAAGCGAGAGGCAGGGGTCCACCCTGGCCAAGCTGGCAGGGACTGTCGTACAAAGGAATTACCGGAGGGCTCACCCAAGACCACAGCAATTAAAAACACAGGTACATTTCAGTAACTGTTTGCATATTCAAAAAGACTACAGCATAAATCTCAGATTAAATACTCATTAACAGAACGTAGTAAAGGAAGATGTCACCCAACATACAATTAAATCAAGAAATAAATCTTACTTACAGAAATTTTACTTTTGACGTTCATATATCATTACATGTATATCAGATAATTTTTATAGTTTGGTAGGCCTACGTGAAAAATGGTATTGGAGTGTCTTCAGAGGGCTTTGGTACAGGAGAGCGGCCAATGGCAGCACCTGCTGCTCACTGAGAGATGAGTGAAAACAATACAGTACATGCCTTCACGTCATAGAGGCCTGAAAACCCGCTAAATGTACCATTGACATGGTACATTTGGTACATGGTACAAGCCCGCAGTGCCTGCGGGCTTGCTCAACCAATGATTCATCAAAGTCACCTTGTGATAGGTTGAGGAGGAAGGCAACGACAATGCAGCCCTTGAGTGCATTGAGAGTGTTTGAGAAACTCTGAGGAAAATAGGAGCATTTCTTTGTGATACAGCTCACGAAATAACATGCATTATCAACTGGAAATGAGATTGCATGCATGTGTGAATTGAGATCACAATCTTTTGACAATTTAACGTGCAGCCCTACACTAGGTATTAATTCCTTCTAGATACAGTATAACTACTTTGGTTACGGACAGCAGCTATTATGCTGAGCTTTGGGTAACACTGCTTATGAAAGGGTAATATCTAGGAAGAATATTGGCCAGTTTGGAGGATTGGCACTAGTATGTAATCTTCACAGGCAACAGAATCAATGGAAAGTTCACAAATATGTCACTGGAAGCTTTGGCCAATCTCTGGTAGGTGAAGATTCTACGTTCAACATGATGGCAAATCAGTATCCCTGCTTATGTAAATGTTTGTCAGTAACAGAAAAGGTGTGAGATAGCAAAAATGATTTCAATTTGGTTTGTGAATTGAGTTTTACTCATTGTGAGAATATGACACAATGACAAAACACCAAAAGTAAGACTGTACCAGCTTTGTTCCCGTTGCTGCTTGGTGTTGAAAATGTGTTTTTGTTTCAGTGGAAATTGTGTGGAAATAGGCTTGGAGCTGAGCCCTTCCCCATTAAATATTTTGGGATGCATGCTGTTCTATCACGCTTTTATGCTTAAAAATGGCATTAATGATCTCTGCATTAACCTCCTCATGTGCCAAGGTTGTGAAGTTCAGAACGTCAGGGCTATTTTCTGGTCAAACAGCGTAAACCTGTTGGAGGTCAGTGAAATGTAAACTATTTTATCACAACAGATGAACTGATGGCGCTTACTGCTGAAAGATCAACTCAGTCTGTCATTTACTGGAAAAGCTGATTCCATTTTATACACACTTGATGAATAAAATGTGTCACCAGTTCAGCTCAAGAACTTCTTGAGCAGTGTGGGAGTCTCTTCATGGACGTGAAACTATTGCATTTAAGGTTTTTTTTTTCCTCCATACCCAATCGGTGGGTTTGATGCCGTATTAAACATGCAGACATTGATGTTATTACAGAGAACAGTTCAATAAATCATTACCCTTCACACCTAACATGAACAGATTAATTTGTACCTCCATTTCTTTAATTAAAATATATAAAATATGCAAGATGTGTGTGTATACTGTACATGCACTTTTATCAGCAGCTACTGTATGTGCTGACAATGACAGGGTAGAAAAGGCAATAAAAAGCAGCCCCCTCTATCCTCTTCTGTCCTTTAGACTGTTATTTCTGTTTCATAGATGATTTATCCATTGTATGAATAGTCTAGATTTTCTCAAAAAAAGAGTGGTATCGCTCCCCCCAAGGGACGCTGGGGGGGTTTGTAAACAATGAAGCTGAAAGGGGGCACTCCTTATTCATCACAACCTTTCAGCTTCCATCAGTACAAACAGTATTCATTTGAATTTTAAATTAAATATATTATCTTTTTATGAGTGACTGTATTCCAATGTTGCCAGTGCTCTAACTTTTTCTCATATAAGGACAGCAGCGCCCATAAACTAATCCCCACCAGCAGCAGGAACAGCTATCTGCTGTGACAGCAGTCAAGTTTCCCGAGTTTCCTGAGTTAAGATTGCATGAAGCGATAAATGCACACAAGCACAATTGCATTTTAAAACTTTAATATCGAAATTCAAACATGGTGGTGAATGAGAAAAGTGTAGGCAGTGCAATATGCTTATTTTTGGTGAATAAACCAAACCATATCGTTGCCTGAAATGACCTGCTCATTTCACAGCTGAGCTCAGTTGTGAAGGAGGTAGTGAGTCGAGTCTGCACTACCTCTGCGCACAAATGATTGTGATGAATTAGTGTCCCCACGTCCCCTAAGACAACAGCCAGTGAAGTTAGAGGACAGGACATCATGCAAAGTGATCACACTTATGCTATCACAAACACGCAGCTTTTCATTCCCCCTTGTTTTAGCACATATCACAAATTAAATGGTTAAGTGTCGTTGGTTCAGCTGTGTCCCGATCAGTGCTACATTCACTGAACAGACTGAAATAACATGTTGTTGAATGTACCAAGAACCAACAGTTAACCTGAGTCCGTAGTGATAATTTGAACTGTCAGAATGAGGCTCAACAAATCCGAGGACAATGCCGGCCTGTAGACCAGTTAAAAGCACTTAAAATGATTTAAAACCAAGATTCATCTCCGAAATTCAGCCCTGGCCATGTTCATAGTGTGAAGATATTTATGAGGAGACTGGTGTATTTGTCAAAGCAATAATACCCGCAATGCCCATCGGTAGAGTATGAATGGAGGGAGTATATGCATTTCCACTACCCATAGATTTTTGCAAAACCTAAATATTGAAAAAGAAATTCTGTGTAATGGAATCCCTTTTTACACATTTCCACGTCTCTGGCAGCACTGCATTTGACCTAGAAGGTCGATGTATCGGTATGTAATCGGTACACACCTGTATCATATCGCAACTTAAAGAAAAGTCTCCTGGCGCCATGGCCGAAACCGAACAGGAAGTCGGCCATTTTCAATTAATCGTGTCATTTTGGCACAATTTATGCCATTTCTTCGGCCGTTAATGCGGCCCGAACCGTAACGTGCACCCCGGTGTGTTATACTTCAAAATGTGCGTCTCGATCCTGCGACGATGCGCATTACTTTTCTCAGTCATAAGCGTTACCGTGGCGACAATAGACGCCAAAAAGCGCCCCCCCCCCTTCATCTGATTGGTCTACTTTCTGCCATAACTTTTGAATGGTTTGACATAAAGACTCGTGGGTGGTGTCATCGGACATGGTTTTGAGTCCTTCACCATAATTGGTGCAAATTAGCCCCGCCCCTTCTTCTGATTGGTCGATATTTGATAGTCCCTATTTTCTGCTATAACTTTTAAATGGTTTGACATAGAGATATGTGGTGTCATCGGACTCGGTTTTGAGTCCTTGACCATAATTGGGGAAAATTGCACGCGCGAGGGCCCGTTCATCGCTGCTTGCAGCTTTAATTTCCAGCTGTTTTTGGTCTTATTAATATAATCAAAGGTCAAATTTATCTATATAGCTCATTAAAAAAAGCAAGGTTGGCCAAAGTGTTTTACAATCAGATAACAATAAAACAAAAATCATAATTCAAAAGCAGGGAAATATAATAAAAATAATTTAAGAAACAATCAAAACAAAATAGCCACACAGTCTTATATCTCTCTGTGTGTTATCCTCTACTCTGATTTGAAAGCCAAAGAGAAGAAATATTTTTTTTAAGTTGACTTGAACTTCCATAGTTATACTATAACACTACTTAAACTTTATACATCACGTAAAGGGCATTGCCTCTGAATAATCATTCAAATCATCATCTAACTGTTTTCTCAACAGTGGTAGAAGCAACCACAATAATTTGTCAAAGGCTAAAGATGATTTTGTCTATTTTCTTCAACGTTGACTTTTCTTTTTGCTGTTTCGAAGGGAAGCGTTTGAAGCAATTGCATGAAAAACAGGTTTATAAGAAGAGCTGTAAAATAAATGTGTAAATCAGCTGTCTACCTTGACTCCTGGCCCGATGAGCCCTGCTTGACTGCTCAAAAAAAGCAAACCCAGAAATCAAGGCCTGGGCGGCTTCAACTGGCCCTGTTAAGTAAAGGAAGTAATGATGGGAAAGTCAGTAGCATATGCTCGGTTTTAGCCTGATAGTGGGAAAGCTGCTAATGAAAACATTGTGTTTAAATTAGCATATTATGAGAAAGAAAGCAAACAAACAAATATCTTGACAAGCCATCTAAATATGCTGAATACGTTTATGTCTTCAAGGAGCAGCATTTTAAACAAATGCTTGCCAGTCTGTTTTTTTATAAATTAGATCTACATGGTGCCTTGCATCGCCATACCTGCTCAAACACATCATAAGTAACTCAGTGTAGCATCAGAGCCATGAATAAAATCAAGCTTCTTCCACTGAATGGCCGACTTTTATTTATTATTATTATCTGCATTTTACAATATATATCTTTACACTGTCTTTTCAATCAGGTCCCACAGTGTTGGTCCTGTTTTTTTTTTTTGTTTTTTTTTTTTTTGGGGGGGGGGGCAATAGCAGGCTACACAGGAACAGGTGTACAGCTAATGAAAAGGGGGCAAGTATTTGATTATAGGCCTAAAGACTGCATGCCAGTGGGTCCATAGAAACTGTTCAATACCCTTGATAGTGTTCATAAACATATTCAATATATCCACCACTCAAGGCCTTTTCAAAGCAGCATTCAAAAGTAACTAGTGTTTTCAGTCATCCATGAATGGTGGTTATGAGCCTGTCTACGTTGGAGGCTACCAAGAGCATTATCAAGATAAGTTTAAGAGCCCTCTTCTCCACTGGTATAGGCCATGGAAATCAAATGTGGCGGCTCTGAGACGACATCCTCACCAGTGCAGCTCCATTTTGAATGAAAACAATCTGCATTATTCACAAAGTGAAACAGGGTCTGAAGCAGATCATACGTGTCTGTTGGGATAATATAACTCAATGAGAGCATTAAGGTAAGCAAAAAAAAATGGCCCTTAAGTGCTTAATATGGAAGAATAATTTTAAATTCTATTCTGCATCCAAACAGTCAAAGCGCTCACAATGGGTCCATTATTCATTCACTCCTCATTCATACTTGGTGGTTCATATTACATGCGTAGCCACAGCTGCCCTGGAGCAGATTGACGGAAACGTGGTGGCCAATCCGCACCTCTCTGACCACCACTGGAACATTCGTACAATGGGATTTACCTTATTTAGCAACGTTAATTGGCAAGCCCCTTACTACTGTTGCCCATATTTATTTGTTTATTCTTCTTCTTCTCCCGCTTCTAGACAGATTTTTGGCACTTTGCACGAACCTCAATTTTGACAAACGACTCGGACACAGTATGTTATGACTTTTGGTACATATCCATCAAACCGTATTCACGATATTCCCAAGAATATTTTTTCTAAACGCAACACACACTGAATGTGATTTGGCTGAGAGTCTACAAAAATCCCGCCCTCGATGGAGGCCTATTGCTCGGGCCATACGTTGCCATAGAGACACTATTCCAACTCTAAACGAATCAGGACACTTTGGACTACAACATATTGAAGACGGGTGTCGATGCGGTCTACAGTGTTTCAGGAATGGCTGTTTAAGTTTTTCCAGACTCACTTCACACCTGATAAGGAGCTCCACTCTAAGAAAATCTAATCTTTAAAAATTCTCAAACATACCTTGTTAACTTCGACACCTTCAAATCAATCCCCATAAATTACATGTCAAAACAAAGACATTTTGGTTGGCTTTCACATGGTATGACTTTTGTGGCACTTTGCTTTTTACTTTAATATCAAATAACCCGAGGCATCAGAGAAATACAGTAATGTAATCTGTAAAATTGTGAAACAAACCTCTTTATCGTCCACCCTTGTCAGCTGAGAACGTTCCGACAATCAATCAATCAATCAATCAAGCGGAGTAGGGTTGTCGCTACCAAAGTCGCACTAAAACATTTTGACAAATTTCTGAGTGCAGTGTACCACATGCACAACAACATTCATACATAATGTGCCCCTGATTATAAGACACACTGCCGATTTTTGAGAAAAATCAAGGATTTTAAGTGCGCCTTATACTGCGAAAAATACGGTATTTAGTCTGCTCTGTAGTACACCAACTAACCACGTATCAGTAATTATATAAAACCCTGTTACTAATATATCTATTCTTTTGTGCCACTGAATATAGATGTGCCTCTCCTCTCTCTGTTCTTCATCCTCTCTTTCCTATCTCCCTTTTCCTGTTCTACCTGGCTGGCCTTCAGCAGGACGGTCTGCCCCTGATCCAGGTCCTGGTCAAGGTTTCTTCCCGCCTAAAGGGGAGTTTTTCCTTGATACTGTTTGGCTTAAGGTTTTTTCTCACTAGGGGAGTTTTTACATGCCACTGTTCATGTAATAATTGCTCGGGGTCGTGTTCTGTGTCTCCTGGATACAACTTGTATTGTAATAGACGCTATATAAATAAAACTGAATTAAACTGGACCCCCTGGCTTCTGTACCACACCTTGTGTGTTCTATAACTACAACTGCCAGTTCCGCTGCTGTCATTGACAGCTGCTCTTCATTTGCCTATTTAATGTGTGTTTCAGACCAACGGACTTCTGTCTGTTTCACAGGAATTGAAGGACTGCTCTCTCCTTACTCCTCATCCCCTTTGTCCTACTCCTTATATATCTTGTGCTCATTTCTTCATCATTCACCTATGCCTTCTCTTGCACCCTCATCTTTCTGATCCCCGATCACCCTTGTCCTCTTACAATCAAACAAACAACAGATAAACCAGAAATGTCTCTCTCTCGTACAGCAGTGACCTGTCACACTTTGACATTTCGCTACATACACCAACGGGCAGTGGCATTGGCATCCTTTCAAAATTTCTTCAGAAATGTTCTAGTTTTCACAATAATATGCAGACATTCCCATTCAAGCTCCAGAAAAGGGTTTTATGTGTGATTTAAAGGACAAATAACTCCAAGGCTCCTCAAAGTGGTACTAGATGATGAAGACAACCTCAGTCTTAGCCAAGTTTAGTACCAGGAAAACAGCAGTCATCCATCAACAGTGCGGGTTGGTTTATTTTAAGACTCTAATCAGACTATTTGTTATGTATAGTAATCGAGAAATATAAACCCACCCACACAATTTCACAATCATCAAAAAAGATGGCCTTTTAAAACCATGCGCAGACATTTGCACTAATGCATAATGGAAAAAGAATTAAATTACAGACACAAAGGTTTAAATTGTACTGTACATCCGAGGAACTGGTTAGGCCTGAGGAGCCTGCACGAGGTTAATGAGAGAAGCTTGTAATTCCATGGTCAATTTAAAATGTTTGTTCAATTAAGGTTACAGTAATTAAAATAATAACTTAAATCAAATACAGCTCTGTAATTGCTTATGTTTTCATTATATTGCATGTAAATTACAACGTATCTGTAATTCTGCCTGAAAGCATGCCCAGGACACTTGTATAAAAACAAGGTTTAGTCTCAATGAAACATTTCCTGATTAAAAAGAGACAAAAATGAACAAATAAAAAGACCCCCTCCCTGTGATCTAGCAGTGACTTATTCTAAAGGTGTACAACCGTCCTAAAATCGCATTTAATTTGCCAGAACTGTTCCTGGTTTGAGTCCACCTCTCTGCTCAAGCAGCGAAAGAAAAAGCCACTGGAGGCTGACAGACCTCTGGAGGAAGTAATCAAAACAAGCGTTCCAAAACGTGCGCTGACATGAGAACTCTCTGGAAAATATACTGCATGTGACAGGTCCTAATTAGGAACTGTGGAAATGTAAAAGTCTTTGGAGAAAAGAGAAGGCGTGTGGGTGAAGACAAGGTGAGCCAAAAAACAAGCTTCGGCTGCAAAACAGAAAAAGCACCAGAGATAGCGAGAAAAAAGCGATATTTCCAAGCTCTCTTACACCACTTAAAGAGTTCTGACCCCGAGGATGCCGAGTGATGAAGAGTGTCAGATGTTATTTTGTCCCATTCTTCCTGCAAATGTGTTTGGAAGTGTACAAGACTACAGGATTGTCAATGTTATGTTTAACTTCTCCAAACATCCTCTCCTGAGGACAGATCATGACTGCAGCCAAGCCAGTTCAGTACCTGTACCCTCCTCTGCATCAGCCACGATGTGCTTTTACGTTCTCTTACTCAAAAATACACAGACATCCCTGGGAAGGGGTGGTCTTGAATGCAGCTAAATCCTCTAAATTCTTTGTGTTTTTCTGAAATGATGCTGCCATCTCAGAAGAGCAAACAAGCTTTGTCAAGGGCACTGATACGACATAATACCATCACAGAGCCACGCTTTGAGCTTGGTGCTCTTTGTCTTTGGTCCGGAGAAAACACAAATGATTTCCTTTAAAAAAAGAGCTTGAATGTGAACATGTTTCCACAGTGTGATGGTCCGTCGCCAATACCTCTGACCCTGGACACATCAAAGGTACTAGACGAAGGTCAAACACAATATACCCTCAATATACCCTCTAGTATAGCGCTGCTAAATAAATTATAGATGCATTATTCATTTCATAATACACTAGGTTTGGTGTGAAGCACTTTAGGATCATTGTGTTAGGTTATTTTATTGTATAGTGTTGTACTACACTGCACTTAATCGTTCTATGTCGAATTGTCTTGTATATTGTTCTGTTTTTTAGTTTTTGACCATGTATTCTGACACAGATGCAAAAAGAATTTCCGAAAGGACAATAAATTGAAACTAACTAACTAACTAACTAGAAAAAAGAAGAAAAAGTATGAAAATCTTTTCCAATGTTTCTCAGAGGAACATTATATCTGAACAGCTCAATGAATTTCGGACTCATTTGTTGACGAAATGGAAATCCTATGTTCCTTTACTGCTCCTCAAAGAGAGCCTATCACGGACACTGGGGCTGTACGAAATCATTACAATCACCACTCATTTACATCTTTCTTTCCCTTTATCTCCTTACTGGCACTAAATGTATTTTTTATCAACTTTTTTTAGAATATGCTGGTGGTCTTAAATGCAAAATATGTGTGTACATGTATAAACACACACACATACACACACGCACACATGCACATGCACACGAAGAAAAAACTACTAGATGTCTTGGGTTCATACTGTCTGAGAATAAATAAATCTGAATTTATCGACACCTTCCCAACCTTTATCACAAGTGCAACATCACTAAACTCAGTTTTGTACAACTCTTGTGTAACATTAGCCACTAAGAACCCTGTTAAAGCTCTGACCAGCGTTGTGGACTGCCGTCTCCATCGTGTTGTTGCACTCTTAGCTGAATCCTGACATCCTTCTTATGTAAAATCTGTGATAAACCAGGGGGCAGCAAGGGACCACTGGTGGATCTCAGCATCCGCTGCTGTAGTGGAACTGTTTTTATCCACAAGCTCAGGCGCTCTCATAGGCAGTACCAGCTACCAATTAGTAAAATGAGTGCATGAGAATATTGAAATAAATAAAGTGAAAGATCATTTGAAGCCTGAAGCTGGATTGCATTTTGAAAGATTAATGGTGCCCCGACAAAAAAAAAAAAGTAAAAAAGAAAAAAAAACAAGTCTAAAGGGACAAAGGAAGTAACTATGCAACTTTTTTCCCTTCTAAAGCACTAGTGAAATAATAAAAAGGGCTTTAAGACACCTCCAGGCCAGACAAGCTCACAGGAGTGGAGCAGGGAGAGGAGCAAAGAGATGGGGGAAGGGAAAATACCAAGAAGCGGTTTCAGAGCTGCTTTTACACAGAAATACACAAGTTAATGTCATAATTCTACAGTTTTATCTTGTAAAACATTAAAATTCAAATTCCACTGCACACCAGCAAGCCTTGTAATGCTTGTATCCTGACTACTTTTGTTCAAAGTACTAAGTGAGTCTGACATGTCCAAGATGAAATGAGAGAATAGATGTCCTTCATGCATTTACCAAAGAGGTGTGCTATTTCTTTTAGGAAATACTGAGTTTGCATTGAAAGCTATGGTGAATTAAGACCTTTAGCAAACACCAGCTTCAAGGAAACATGACACATTTGACTTTATTTTGAAGAACCAAACTAAAGGACCTGAAAACAGTGAGTGGGCTGAGGTTAACCTTTTTTTTAAGTAATTTCACTTCAATTTATTCTTGTATAACACTAATTCACAACAAAAGCGCTGTAAAAAACGAAAGTCTACAGATCCATTTAATACAGCCCAGTTCAGTCCAATTATAAATCAGTTAAATCCAATTAATTATATTCCATTTATAAAATTACATTCTAATTCTTATTCATATGATTACAATTTTAAAAAAAAAAGACAAAACTGACACCCAAGCTCAAGAATAAATCTTTACATCAATGCAGTCCCCTGTGTCGAGGCGACAGTGGAAAGGAACATCCCATAAACAAGAAGAAGCCTCCAGCAGAACCAGGTTCACGATAGGCAGACATACAGTACATGAACATACAAAAATCCTTAATTAAGAAGATGGGTGGGAAATTCTCTTTCAACTGAATCTATGACTCTCCAACGGAATGAAACCATCTGACAAAAATCATGTTAGTGAAGCATCACCCTGCACTAATGATCATGCACAGCACTGTGCACATAAATGAGATTATGGAATTCCAAAGCTGAACCACTGCTTCAGCTGCAGTGGCCCACTGCATTATGGGATAAAGTGTGCAAAGTAGACTGGTCAGCCGCATGCTGGAAATTATTGGCTTTTTTCCATCCATGTGAAGTGTTGGTAAACTGCACATACTAAAACCTTTAAAGGTCACTACGTACAAACACTATGGACGCAGTTTGGAGATTGGCTTCCATGAAGGGATCCAAATACTTTGTGGTGTGACTGTGTATAGAAAGCGGTAAAACCATTACAACTGTGCCAGGATTACATGAGCCACACCCCCCTGTTTTCCTTCTGGATGGTGGTTTTTGACGAAACAAACATTTGGGACACCCACTTGAGTTGTAGAAATGATGTTTGAAAAAACACATTTCTTGGACAAACTATTTAATCTCCTCTACATGGGACATTCGGCACAACATTCTGGAGGGTTCCAGACCTCTCAAACAGCAGTAACGCCTATAATTCAGTGTTTGGAATAATCCTGGTTTAAGTGCAAGAAAAGACATAAAAAGAAGAAGTGACTCTTACCTGAGTAGGCCCAGTAGGTCTCCTCATCGGTCGCTCTAATGAGTCGTTTCCCAACGGCTCTTTGGATCGGGCCTTGGGGCTCAGCATGGTTTCCTGTCCGTGCTGTGGGGAGAACATGGTGACAGGGGAGTTAGCATGGACAGCAGAACCTGGGAATGAGTGACAGAATAACCCTGTAAACCTGCTTGGATACCTTATTCTATGAAGTTATGATCCTATTTTCAAAAGAAAAACCATGAAAAGGTCAAAAATACCAATAGAATGGCACTGGCATACAGAAAGATGCAAATCCTCAAACCACTGGTAAATTGCGTGGCTAGAAGATATTGCAAAGTATGGCTGTTCTGACAAAATATGGCGTGACGATAAAAAAGTAGTAAAGAGTCACTGCAACAAGATGACCAACTGGACTGATACTGAGCACTGCTGGGAGAGCAAAAAAGACATTACATAACCACAATGTTGTGTGCCATTTGTTACTGAGAGGTGCTCGCAGCAACTTTCCAGCTAGACGTCCAAGACAGAGTTCCCAGCTAAAAGAACTGGGGCCTCATGTACAAAGGGTGCGTACGCACAAAAACATGGCATACGCCCTTTTCCACGCAAACGTTCAGATGTATCAAGAGTGAAATGACCGTGGAAATGTGCGGTGCCCGACGCCAACTTCATGGCTGGCGTACGCACGTTTCCATAGCTATTGGTCCGTTGGCGACACTTAGTGGTGATGCTGGGAAACTGTTAATAATGTGAAAACAATAAGCCCTCAGAGTGATGTGCACATCAGAGACACACTGATGAACAATTAACACATTCACCTGTCTGCAATTACACGAGTGGATATAAAAGCATGCGCAAAGTGGTGCAGAAATACCGTTAACAACAATGGCAGCTTTGGCAGTGTTAGAAGATATCGCAAATGGCGCAGTAAGAAGAGAAAGAATATTTAGCCGGTTTTCCTAATGTAATCGGAGCTATCGACTGCACACACATTGGTATAAAAGCACCATCACTGGATGAATATGTGTACGTTAACAGGAAGCATTTTCATTCCATTAATGTACAGATTATATGATTAATTTATGTTATTTGTGAAGTTATTTATTGGAAAAAGGGGCAGAGCAGATAAGATTCTTCTTCTTTCTGCTTGCTTTTCATTCACGAGTTAAGAACATTTGTATTTGTATTGAATTATTTTATTTTTTTGAATGAAATAAAGAATATTAAAAAAAAAATAAAAAAATATGTCACAGGTGTCAAACTGAATCCCAGAAGGGCCGGTGTCCTGCATGTTTTAGATGTTTCACTGCTTTAACACACCTGATTCTAATTAATGATCGTCACCAGCTTGTCATCAAAGTCTGGATAGTTCTGTTGATGACACAGCTCCTTGTATCATGGTGCAATTAAACAGGGAAACCGGCCCTCGAGGGCCTATTTAAATACATTTGCATATTTAAATGGGGGCGTGGACAGGGAGGAGTCTGGTACTCCTACATGTGCGCTCAATTCCACGTTGATTGGGATGTACAAAAGAAATGTGCTTGGATTCATGCCTACGCACAGTTTCATACATCTGGATTTTTTTGTGCATAGGACGTTTTCTGGATTTAAGCGTACGCCATGTTTCAGTAGGAAATCCATGCAAGTCGTTGTACATGAGGCCCCTGGACTCCACCAGGTCCTGGCATAATGCTCATCCAGAAGCTAAAGAATCTAATTCCACTCCTTTTAATATCCAACTGCACAAACAAACGAGTTGCCCACAGATGGGACTCAGCCGGGATGGCTAACCCAAGGTGGGCAATCCAGATCATGAAAGAACCCATTAACAACCCTCGAATGCCCGGATAGTTATCTACCTCTTCACACCACAGAGGCTCAGGTTTCACTGCAAACTAAATGAGAAGGTGTAACACATGATCTGGACCCAGAAGGGAATTAAAAGCAACACCAGAGGAGTCAAAACACCAGCTACTTGTCAACATAGTTGTACAATCAACCAGATGAATCTGTGCACTACCTTGTCTACTATCAAAAAGAAAGAAAAAAAGAATAAGTAAAAATCATATTAAAAGGAAATAATCTATATGCAAGTAATATGTTTCAGAGATCCCCAAAAAGGCCAACATCAAATTTGAAATAATAAAATTAATTTAAATAGGATGAGTGAGCTTGGAACATTAACGAGGACCAAGCCAGAGTATCGGATATGCAGTGTTATGTTTCACCAAGACGTAGCTGTAAAAATATATCCCCGTCTATAACGTCTCTGTCGGGCTTTTAGAAGATACAGGCTGGCAGGGTTCTGAACAGGAGCATCAAAAGTAAAAGACATGGGAATAGCAGGGCTTGTCAAAAATACAAAACTTTGTCTCTGCAGTCCAAATGTCTAACTGTTAGCTGTAAGTTTACATACATATTATCTAACGAGAGATTTCACCAACGTTAACTCATCAGCGCCCCCTGCCCCACCGTCAACTGTGTCGATGCTGTCACATACAGGTAGGGGTCGGGCAATATGGCAAAAATATGATAATGATTTATTTTTTTTATAAAATCACGATTTCGATTTTATCACGATCTTAAATTGAAAAAATTAATACAGACAATACATGTTGCTGAGGGTGATAATAATTTAAAGAGACTGTAGCATCCCAGTCAAAATCAAAGCAAGTCTGGACTGAAGGTCTCATCATGTAGTTTATTATGCGTTTCTGTGATCCATAAACCACCGTAAGACCAGAGGTGTCAAAAGTATTCACATTCATTACTCAGGTAGAAGCATAGATAGTAGAGTTTAAAAATACTCCTGTAGAAGTTGAAGTATCAACTCAAGTTTTTTACTCAAGTAAAAGTGTTGTGGTTTGGTTTGCTAGGACCCAAGTGCAGGAGACAGAGGGAGGCTGGAGTTCTCAAAAAACAAGGGTTTTAATCCAAAAAGGCAAAAACAAAGCGCTGCAGAGCAGGATTAACCAAAAACCAGGAACAGGAAAAACCGACGAGGAGACATGGAGGAAGAACCAGTACGGACCAACAGGGAACCAAGGAATGACAAGACAAGATATACTGAGGGGATAACGAGACATGACGAGACACAGGTGCAGACACAATCAGGGCAGATGGGACACAGGCGGGGCAAGACAGAAACTGAAAGTCACAAACTGGGGGGGAAGTGTCAAACCCTGACAAAAAGTATAAAAGTACTGGTTTCAAAACTACTTAAAGTATAAAAGTAAAAGTAATGTAAGCGGGGGAAAAGCCATTAAGGACAAAAGCCATTGAAAATGAATGCATCTTAGTATAATGCAAATATATTAAAGAACCATATATGTGTACTATTGAGCATTAACATGTGTTTCAGAGAGCAGGAGATATGATGACTAGTTGCCTATAAGTATTGTAATGGTGCAAAAAGTCAAACTTCAGAGGCATGTTATCATTTATCCTAACCTTTATTGGAATGTACATCCAAGTTTAGTTGCAGGAATCTGAGGGAACGGATGTAAGAACAAAACTGGACAAGAACATCTGAAACAACCACAACCAAATTCACTCTATCCGGATGGAGCAATTTAACTGGATAGTTTTATTTAAAGGCCGAAATGAAATAGAGTAACGAGGCTGTTTTTAAAATGTAAGGAGTAAAAAGTACAGATAATTGCGTGAAAATGTAAGGAGTAAAAGTAAAAAGTCGTCTGAAAAATAATTACTCCAGTGAAGTATAGATAACCAAAATTTTTACTTAAGTAAGGTAACGAAGTATTTGTACTTCGTTACTTGACACCTCTGCGTAAGACCAACGTAAGAGCTGCATAAAATAAAGAAAACAATACATTAACAGTTAACTTAAACTACGTTGGTACCAAAACGTTCACAAACTCACACTGACAGACAAATACATCAAATAAACTACCTTGTTGCCCTCTCGACTGGAGCTAACGCTCCCTTTTGTCCTTCCTTTTCCGTGTATTGTGTATTCTTATCTGCTTTACCGTTTTACCGTGAACCGTTATTAACCCGTTACTGTTTACATTCCTTTTTCATCAGTTTAGTTTTCTCTCTTCAAAATAAAAGCACTTCCGTGTTGAAAGAATATAACAAAATAAAAGCAGCATAACAATAGAAACATGAATTTTTAACTGTAAACTATTATGAACTGGAGTCCTTTACAGAGGCTACTAAAATTGGGTTTAAAGCCATCCGACACGTTATTAAAAACAAGGATAGCAGTGTACCATTGTCCTCAATGCAGAAATGGAAAATGAATGACTGTAGTTGTCAGTTTCAATAACTGACGTTTTGTCTGTGTCAGTTTTCATGTTTTGCCATTTTTTTCATTCGGAGTGACTATTTGCACCAGGGTACAAATAGCAAGCCCCCACTAGCTGAGCTATTCACACCCTGTTGAAAACAAATGCATTGCCCATGCGCATGTGCACCAACGTGTCTGCAACAGACAGTGGTGGACAGTAACGGAGTAAATTTACTTGAGTACTGTACTTAAGTACATATCCAGAGGATTTGTACTTTACTTGAGTATTAGATTTCTTTGGTACTTATTACTCTTACTTGAATACATTTCCAAGACAAATATTTTTACTTTTACTCGAGTAAATTTCTAGGAAGGCTGAAAAGTACTCGTTACTTTCAGGTCTGCTCTTTTTTCTTCTTCCCTAAAATCCTATTGGACACAAGCTGTTTTTGTCAAAGGAGGAGACCTATCACAGTGGACGCTCTCCACTGGGATGTACGTAAAGCGGAAATACGTCAAGCCTCCTCAAAACGATACCGCCAAAGTAGCCTGCGTTTGTCAAGACAGAGCCGCAACAAGTCAAGACAGAGCCGCAACAATGGCTACGCCTGCGTCAGGAGAAGAAAGACAATCCGCTGAGTCGTCTGAGTCTGATAATGAGCCGGACTCGGAGCAGGGACTTTCACAAAATCCTTGGCCGTATCTTAACTCAATGTTTGAGTTCGACCGAGTAAAAAACGAGGGCACAGTTTTTTGTAAAGCAGTGGTCTTTGAGGGGGATCCAGACTTAGTTGGATGGTGCAGGTTCATTTGGTTTCAGTTCATGATTGTTAATAAACTCTGCATCATCTGCTGGCCTCTTATGATCCCATTCATTTGATTTGTTTTTGGTGTTTCTGCAGGTTTTATATAACATTGTGGTTCTAAAAGCAGCACATCAGTGCAGCTGGTTTCAAAGAGTTAATTCTCAGAAACAAGAGTTAAAAGATCCTTAAATTAATTTAGAAAAAATATAGTAATTTACTGATGTGGAAAATAAGAAATTTACTCTTACTCTTACTTTTACTTAAAGTAAATTTAAAAGCATTTACTTTTGGATACTTAAGTACCTTTAAAAGCAAGTACTTTTCTACTCTTACTCGAGTAATATTTTGACTGAGCTACTTTTACTTGTAACGGAGTAAATTTTGACCAGTAGTATTTGTACTCTTACTCAAGTACTGGGGTCGAGTACTCTGTCCACCTCTGGCAACAGAAGGTGCTTTTTCACTTGCCCATGCGCATGTGTACCTAAAATTGGAACCATGTCAAACAATAGAATCAGAATCAGAATCAGAATCAGAATCAGAATCAGAAAAGGGTTTATTGCCAAGTTTTCACACGAGGAAATTGTTATGGGGATTGGTGCAACACAATACAAATATAAAAAACAAATATATAAGAGATAAAATAAAATGACATGTATAAACAATAATAGAAAGTATAAACAGTGAAATAAAATGTAGACCGGAAATGTACAAAATTAGGTTTTAAAGTGCCGGGTGAGTCTGTACAAAAGTGACTTAGAAACTTAGGATAGGTAAAAAGTATAGACAGAAATGTACAATGAGGTTTGTAAAGTGCTGGATATGAGTCTGTGCAAAAGTTACGGGATTGGAGTTTTTACGTTAATGTAACGTAGAGTGGGATGGGGGGGCAGTCCGTGGTAGTCGGGGGGGTGGGGGGGACCGGGGCCTTGTTGATGAGGAAGGCTGCAGACGGGAAAAAACTGTTCTTGTGGCGTGAGGTTTTGGTCCTGATGGACCGCAGCCTCCTGCCAGAGGGAAGAGTCTGGAACAGTTTGTGTCCGGGGTGAGAGGGATCTGCTGCAATCTTTCCTGCACGCTTCAGGGTCCTGGAGGCGTGCAGGTCCTGGAGAGATGGGAGATTGCAGCCAATCAGAGCCAGGCAAACGTCTGCTCTCACACTTTTGTACGAACAATTTTTGCTCTTATGTCATTGTAAGATATTTTGAAGAGATTTGAAGAGATTAAAAGAGGTTTATCAAAAGTGGTGTGAATACCTGTCAATCACCTGTCAGAGACAGCTGATGGATTTTTTTTTATAAATAATTTTTTTTTCTAACAATACATGGGTGCAAATAGCATACATTGATATTGGTAGCCGGGTGTAAATAGCCTACGCATCAGTACTTGCACCAGGGTGTAAATAGCCTAAGCCTAAGGTTTGTGTAGAAAATCTTTCCTTCAAGCTCATTAAAGTAAAGATTTAATTGCATTCTGACAGCTCAATTAACTTTAAACCTTCTGCTGAATTTTTACCAGCACAACTTTTTTTGGGAAAAGTATTTACGGCTGAGCAGCTCGTACCCTGTGCCAGGTACTTACCAGGCGTTTGAACACCTCATTTTTGTACTGTCTTTAACGGAACTATATCCTTTGCGAGATAAAAGGCATCAGCTTCTGTCACCTCTTTCCATCTTGACTTGTCAAATGCCTGTTTCTGTTGTCTGTTTTGGTCTCACGCTAGCTGCTGCCTCCGCCTGCGGTGCCGCCGGGCCCCTCGCTGTTTCCCTCTCAGCAAACTGCTCGGGGGGCTTCCTCTTCAGGGGAATAAACAGATTCGCCCTGTTACCACCCGACGTGCAAACGGTTTCTGTGCAAACTTTGCAAATTATATTAAAGTTAAAAAGAAAAGGCCATGGAAAAGAGGTCCCAGTGTTTGACTGCTGTTTGATTTTTCATTGATCTAGCGCAGTGGTTCCCAAACTGGGGGGCGCGCCCCCTAGGAGGGGGCGCGGCGAGGTTGGAAGGTAGATTTGAAATATCTAGCTCCCATTGGTCGTTTATATCGTTGAAAGAAAATAGAGGTTATAGTAGGCTACGTGAAAAGGAGTTCTTTGTATCTGCACTAGATTGCTGTTCCTGCGGAAGACCCGGATGTCTGGCACAGTGAAATTGAAATTGAATTGCAAGAACTGAATTTGAATTGTGAGAACTGAATGTAGATTCAGTTTTTCAATGCAATGATTCAAATTAAACAATACAAATTCAAATTATGTGATTCAGATTCAGTTTTTTGATGAAATTATTCAAGTTGAGCAATTTAAATTCAAATATAAATTATTCAAATTCAGTTTCTAATGGCACATATTTCTGCCCATAAGAGCCTAACTATGTTGGAATAAAGCAAAGTAGCCTAATAATGGTGCTGTAGAAACCAGTTACTCTATAAATACAGTATATACTTGTAGTGCAATCTCTTATTTTATTAATGCATAACCACAGCAGAGGCAGAGGCATCTAGAAGCTGGTGCGGAGGGGCTTTCGCCCGCATCTTCACTCCTGAAAAATGTAAGTTGTTGTCATCAACCTTTACAGTAAATTTGGGTCATAGTCAAATATAATAAGGTTTATTTGTATAATGCATACCTCATATGGAGTAGCTTGACACAACAGACTTTGTGCAGTGGTGTAACGGTGGGGATGTTTGTGTGTTTGGATACAGCTACAAGTCAGGCAACAAGCAGCAGGTCGACAAGTACAACATTCTTTGTTACAGCAGCCGTCATGTTTCCAACGTCAGCGTGGTAAAATCCAAACATAACACAAGTATAATTCTATCAAATCTTCAAATACTCTATCACAATATTCACATCAGTTACCCTTCTCCTCTTCACACGTCTCCTTTGTGTCACAACAGGAAAGATCACAGACCGTGGGGGAAGTGGAGAAGAAGTTCAGTGTGGTTGTTAACTTCCCTCAAGGTTCTTACATATTCCACGAGAACAGAGAAACGTCTTCTTTTTCTTGACATAAAAAGAACCAGAACAAAGTTTGTTCTGAACAGGACATTTCATGCTTGACGAGAAACTGAAGTGCAGAACTCCTAGAAGTCCTCGCGGGCCCCGTCTACGGCAACACTGATGTGCAGCTCAGGTACAGGGTTTCCAGATCATAAAAATAAGTCGTGCGAATGCTGAAAACACTAGTGTGGAGAATTAATGTGGTTATATATCATGAAAAGAGTCTGGATCAGTGTGGCGTTTCAAACATTACTACAAGAGTCAAGATGCGTCAGGGCCACAGATCAGGGAGGGGCTCGTACGACTGAGCGAGGATCATTTCTTGTATTTTTGTGGTCATTTTGAAATAATGTCACATATCAGTAGCTCAGAGACAAACACTATTCGTGTTGGGTGTATAGCGTGGATACAGAAGATAGAGTGCAGTGTGTAAGACTTAAATGCCTTTATGTAATGAGCTGTCAGGTGCTGCAGCGATTTATGTCATTTCCCCTCCTAAAGTTTGCTTACTTTACAAGCGCGGTCACGTTGGGTTGAAGCCGCACCTAAACACTTTACACAGGAAAAATGAGAGGCAGTAGATATAATCATGCCCGAAAACTAGCCACAGCTGTTGTTGATAATTCTGTGTTACACTAATTCACTAAAACTCTGAAAAACAAGCCCAAAAAACCCCCACAAGCTGTGACTTTTGATATTTCAAAATAAAATAACTTCATTAGAAAAAACAAGCCCAAAGTTGTTTATCATAAGCAGAATTGGCAACCCCTCGCAGTACTGTGAGATAAACAACAAAAACAGTGACAGCACAATGACACTGACAGAGATGACAGATTTGGGTTGATGACGAAGGGAGGAGAGGAGTGAAATGTTTGAAGTGGAGGAGGAGGAAGATTTGTTATTACTGTTTGCGACTGATGAGGAAAAGGAGGGGAGAAAAAGAGTACTTGTGGAACTTCTACACCAGCATAAAAGCAGGATGGTGTTTCTGCTTCCTTGCCTTAGCCACACCCACTTTACTTTCTCATCAATCACACAACAGTTCTCTGTCGCCACACGGGAAGAAAGTTGTGCCCAGATGATGTGTCAAAAATAAGCTGCAAGAAAAACATGACCTCACTTTGTTCTTGCCAACCCGAGAGCAAGATGTCACGGCTTAGGGCTTTTGAGTTGGGTTTTGATTTCTTATACTGATTTTCTGAGATTTTCTCATCTTGAACTCTACTAGTAGTTCCTGTTTTAAGTTCATTCCACGTCCCATGTTGACTTCCCTTGTTTCCATCTATCCTGATTGTTTGCACCATAGCCTGTATAAAACAATGGACGAAGCCCTAGGTCACATGACCCATTGGTTTCTGAACAGCAGTTTTAAAATATCTGCAGAGCTGCCATCCGACGTTCACAGCAGAATATATAAGATAACATGTTGACTCGACGGCAGAAGCAGAAGCTGTTTTTAATAGAAACTGATATTTCCCTCACTAAGCACAGTAGCATGAGTTAGTGACAACAGCTAGCCATTGGCTGAGCCGACTGTCAATCAATCATATTAGAAATAAATGTAATGCTTTATAAATGGGAGCACGGTGGCTTAGTGGTTAGCACTGTTGCCTCACAGCAAGAAGGTCCCCGGTTCGACTCCCAGGCCCAGCAGGGTCTTTCTCTGTGGAGTTTGCATGTTCTCCCCGTGCTTGGGTGGGTTTCCTCCGGGTACTCCGGTTTCCTCCCACAGTCCAAAAACATGCATGCTAGGTAAATTGATAATTAGAAATTGCCCGTAGGTGTGAGTGTGAGTGTGTCTGGTTGTTTGTGGGGACTGCGGGTGGAAACTAGCATTTCTGCTAAACCCGGTGTATTTACACTGCTTAATGTAGTGTTCATTAATATGCATTGTCCCGTCTAAATAAATGTTGAAACTTAAACTTAAAAGTCCTCCTGGCGTGGTACAAAAAACTCCACCCTCCTCAGAGTTGTCATGGATGTGAAATCAAACAATTGAGACCAAAACGTTTTTTTAACCAGGCTGTAAATACTGTATGTTGTATGTATGTTTATTTCTGCTCCAAAGTTGGACATTTTTACAAAGGAGTCAATGGAGATTGACTCGGTTCTAGCCTGTAGCGGCCAGTCGAGGAACTGCAACAAACCTTGGTTCCCCAGGAACCTCATCCCGGAAGGTTAATGGTTGGCTCTTGGGTTGCACATGTGTGTCGTCAGTCCTATCTGTATATTGTCATAGCCTCCCTTCTTCACTCTTGGTCTGTCTGTGTCCCTGACTGTGTTTTTCCTGGCTCTCTGCTTTTCCTCATATGGATTATCTTTATTTTTCGCCTGTGCAGCACTTTATGTTCAATCAAAGGGCTTTGTTTGTACTCCTGCCACCTCAGTTTCCTTCATTCTGATCCTGCAACTAATATCATAACACAACAACCCTCTCTTTTCCTGTGGCGAATGTGTCAGCCTTAAGAGCTGAAGAAACAGAGTGACACACTGAGCAACACCCTGAGCTGTAGCAGACAGTCAGACAACTCACAACTTTCCCAGATTTGCCGGAACATAAGATGACGGTCTTAGAGCTTCTCAGTTTCCTACAGGAGGACAGACTCAAGGTGTATTATACGTGGAAGGCCCTGACAATTGCTGTCACTATTCTAGTGACAGTTGCTGCTGAAAAGATGAGCTTCTCCAAACTGACGCTTATCAAAACGTACCTAAGATCCACAATGTCACAAGAGCGTCTCAATGGATGCGCTTTAATAAGCACATGGTGAGCAATCTTGCCGCAAGGAAGTCCAGACATGCACAGTTTAAATGTTCGCACACACACATTGTCTGACCATAGAATAATTTCCAATTGTGTGTATGATCAGGAAATAAACCTTTAAAGTCTGTCGTACAGCTTTTGTCCATGAACTGTTGGACTTGGTGTGACGTGATGGGGCAACAAATCCTAATCTTGCCTAGGGACAGACACAGCTCTGCACAACCTGCTCCTGCAAAACCATCTGGTCTTTCTGTATGTAAACCCGTCGTACAGAGATGACCTATGGCCAAAATGAGCCGTTAGGAGGTGGCCACAGGAAGCTGGAGAAACCGGGGATGTTTGGAGGATACAAAGTAGGATGAAAGTCAATTTCTTTGTAATTTCGGGGGGGTGGAACACACTTGTTTTACTTGACAGTCATCTGTGTCGCATCATGATGCAAAAAGAAAATGTGCAAAAAACATAATTAAAAGCAGGATGCAATGATTTGCAAGTGTCAAACCTATTTGTTATTCTAAATAGAACATTACTAAAGAAAAGATTGAGTGAGTGATTTGATGTCAGAAACAAATCTCAAAAGGTGATGTTTACCACTGCGTTTTAGGGGAGGGATTTTGCCTCAATCTTGTCTGATCAAAGACTTCTAGGACAAATGTGATAATAGAGCTTCGTCCACCATTTTGTAAGTGCTCTAAGCAAAACACTCCAAGTGCTCCATCAGACTTTGTGCATGTTGTCCCTCCTCTTGTGTGATTCTGGCCCGGCAGTCTTTCTGCGCAGCAGATTCAGTTATGGTTATGGTTCTATAGATATAAATATAGATATAGATATATACCGTATTTTCTGGACTATAAGCCGCACCTGTATATAAGCCGCATCAGCTCTATTTTTAAAAAAACTATAAAAAAAGATATATAAGCCGCACCCGTATATAAGCCGCATCCGCTCTATTTAGAAAAAAAGATATGCAAGCCGCAGATATTTATGTTGTTAGATTAGATATTTACTACATGTACAGAAGGATTTTGAACTGTAAATGATGTACATGTTTGTACCTAAATAGATCCTTTCCTAACAGTGTCTTTTAACACGGCAGCAACTTTGCTGATTAAAACGGGACAGAACCAAGAGAAAATAACCGGTATTTATTTATTTGTCTATTTGAAATCTGCTTCTACTTCTATCTGCTAAAGAAGAAGTAGCGTATTCTTCTTTGCATTTATTTTGTCTTAGTTTTTATTCTAATTCCGGTTAGCACTCCCCCTAGCGGTGGAAGAAAAATCCACAGAATAGCCGCACCTTTGTATAAGCCGCATGGTTCAAAACCTATGAAAAAAGTAGCGGCTTATAGTCCAGAAAATACGGTAGATATGATGCTGATTTCCCTCTCAAGTGTTTTTGCTGGTGTTTTCAGATTCTTTGACTATTTAAAAAACACTCACTTTTATCGCTTGATATTGATATTCTGTCCTATCGGAAGTTTGAGTTTTGTTTTTTTTTCCCCCACAAGTAGCTTTCCTTGAGCCCAAGCGAACACTTGTGGTAATCCTGAGGACACGACCACAAGCTGTTCCTGTGATCTTCGTTTTAGTGGAAAAACAAACTGCTGAATTCAAGTCTTTTGGCCTCAAGCGCTTTAAACGCAAAGCCAGAATAAGGCTCAGTGTCCTGGCCTTTTGTGTCCAGACACACACATTTTCCTTTTGAGAACAAAAGTGGACAACACTAGTTCCTCTCATCCATGAAAGGCCAGTAGCCTATTTATGGAAATTGCAAAATGTTTGCTCAAGCATTGATTAAAATGCACAGGTCATGAAAGCGTTTCTTGATTTAACTTTGATAATCAACCTCCTTAAACGCCACAGAGTTGCTCTTCCTGGGGAAACACATTGTTTGGAAGCAGCAGCTGTAGTCTAGCAGCAGGCTGCCGGTGAGGTGAGAGGGGGGAAAGAACTTTGCTGCATCCAGCTGGAACACCCTGCTAGCTGAAAGTGAAGGAGGCAGGCATGATGCTGATGAAGAGATGTTGATGTCACAACCATGTTCTGAACTGAAAGACAACGAAAGTACTTATCTCTGCCTCTGACACAAACAATAAAACAATCACCATGTTATCATTTATAGTTATGACGGGGTGGAAAAAATACATCAAGATAACAGTGCAGGTCGGATCCGACTCACTCTAGGTCCAAATGAATTCAGAAGAGCGTTTTCACTTTTCAAATTACATGTACACTCACAGTAAGATGTTTGCTGGTCTCCAGAGGATATTTAAAGAAACGTGTAACCTGTGACAACCACGTAGTGCGTCATCAAAACAACCCAGAGAGCGACTGGTTTACAGCTTTCCACTGTATGAAATCTACAAAACAATGCACAGAGCTGCCACACCGTCTTCTCCACTTGCCAAGTCGCAAGTACCTCTGAGTTTTGAATGCCTGTATGAGCAAGCAGGAAACCAGCTTATGTTTTTGCAGAGCTTCTGTCCCTGTCAGATCTCTCTTATGACTGGACTCTTTTTCACGCAGGGATCAAAGTGGAATAAGAAAAAAACTCTTTTGACTGAACTTTCAGTCATACGCTGTTCACCATCTTCCTTTTCAGAGCACCCCTTCTGGGCGTACAGGTGTGAATGTAAAACAAGGTGAAAACCATTGAGAAAAGAGGCTATTGAGTGTTCTTTCCTGCTGAAAAAGACTTTATTTCAGAGCAAAGACTACACCATGTTATTCATGGGCCACAAGTAAAGAGACAACTTCTAGTGGACAGTTATTTTTTATCTTTGCCTAAAATGAAGCACCACGGCTGGAGAGACTATGTATCTCGGCTGGCCTGGGAACGCCTCAGACTCCCCTCAGAAGAGCTGGAGGAAGTGTCTGGGGTGAAGGAATTCTGGGCATCCCTTTTGAGACTGCTGCCCCTGCGAAACGGTTCCGGATAAGCAGCGGAAAATGGATGGGTGGATGGATGATTTGACACTTGTTTTCTGCAATCGAACACAACGGTTCGAAGACGGAAATGGTTTTAGAACTGATGACAAAAAAATTAAATATTATGTTGATGTTGATTTCTTGGTTCTAGATTCTGGGTTTTGGTTCTTAGAGTTTGGATTTCGATTTGGGATACATTTAGCGTTGCATTGACACCATATGACACCATATGAGTGCCAGAGGCATTGAGGGTTCTGCGCAGTATTTTTGGTGTTCCAAGGCCTGTGCTCTGCTGGATCAGGATTGCTGATGTTGTTCCTGGGTTCTGCTGGAGCCACTCTGCCAGCTCCGAGGACTCAGCAAGTGCTCCAACTACTACTAGAACCACTGCTTTCTTCACCATCCAGATCTTTACTATGTCTTCCTTCGACCCTTGGTACTTCTCCAGCTTCTCATGTTCCTTCTTCCTTGATATTGCTGTCGATTGGGATAGCCACATCAATCACAACTGCTCTCTTCGGGAGTTTGTCAACTTCCACAGTGTCTTGTTGGTTAGCCATCACAAGGTAAGGTAATGAGCAAAGATCTTGTTGCTCTTTCATTCTCCACCAACAGTGGAGGTATCTTCCACCTTGACTTGACTTCCAACCCAAGCGCAGATGTTCCTGTACCCTATAACCACGACCATGAGTCTCATGGTGTTGGATGAAATCATCTGTGCATCATGAGGAGGTTCCACATTTTACATCAGTGGGTTCTATAGGCCAGTTTAATATGCCAGCGGGGTACCTTTATCACTGGCAGAGCATAAGTAAGTGTGTGTGTGTGTGTGTGTGTTTGTGTGTCTGTGTGTGTGCGTAGGTGCATGTGTGCGTGCGTGCGTATGTATGTATGCACATATGTACGTACGTATGAATGACTGTGGTTTTAAGATCTTTTTTTTTTTAAGTTTTTTTTTTAGGTTTCTCCCTTCGAAAGACATCACACTGACTGCCTGCAGCAGTGACACAAGGATGTCACTTCAGACAGAATATTTCATTCATGTGTGTTTTTCCTGGGCATTTTTCCCAAAGATAATGTGATTTTTATTTATCCACTAATTTCTTTACTCATTTTTTAAGTGATGGTACTTTGTGCATGCTTTCTGTCTCGTAAAGTTGCTAGAGCCAGCATCATATCCGTGCTGTTGTTATTCAGTCAACAACACACACTGAGATAGAGCAGCAGTCTGAGCTGCCTGGCTTTCAATTGAGAGAGGTTTATTGTGTCATTATAATCCAAAACATTTGTTAGTCCCCCTTTCTCCACTCCTTCAGAGAGCAGTAAGGAATTTGTATGAATACACACATTTGCAGCTAATAAACAAACAAGCCAAGACCTACAGCAAAACTCATGTTAAGCTACTGGTGCAGCTTGTGTCGTCACTGGAGAGGAAGAGCTGAATGACATGAGAAGACCTATTCAATCGACAAGACAGATGCAGCCAAGAATCCACTTTACATTCAGTGAAAGTAAAAATAAACAGGACCATTTGTAACAAAACAGGCCACCAGTTGATTTACAGAGAAGCACAGGAAGCAGGCAGATATGGACACACACAGCCCAAACAAATGTGTTTTTTCTTTTTTTAACTAGTCACCTGTGCCATCCCCATTTCTTATTTAATATGTCTTCACATCTGAATTGATCTCAGTTGTGCCATCTCTGGAAACATCTGGCAGAAATACGTAGTATAGATGGGGAACTTTAATCTTGTTTAGTGTGACTCGTTTATATTGAAGAAAAGCAGCTTTGCAAAGATGAATAAGAAATAAATCGCTTTGAATGAACATATTTTTCTCAAGGAAATTAGGCTCATGCCTTTTACTAAAAATGTGTGTGTGTGAGAGAGTTTCAGAGAGAGAGAGAGAGAGAGAGAGACAGATAATGCTGTCTTATTCGTATTCGTACTAAACAATAGTTAGTGACGTTTAAATTCATCCCTCTTGGATCGTAGATGCTACTGTGGCTACTCTTCCTAGAAGTAAGCATCTAACAGATGATTCAAAAGTAACAGAGAAAGGAATGAAGACATCACTGAAACTGTCAAACACCTCTGTACATGAATCTGTCATATCTGAATCACTGAATGTGTCCATAGACCACAAGGAAAGCCTCTGCTCCTAAAAAACAAAAACAAACTCTGCTGCCCCCCAGAAGTTTGCGAAAGAGCACCATGGCAGTCCGCAAGACTGGGAGAATATTTTGAGGACCAATGAACCAGAAGCTGGCTTGCAGGGGAATAATACTCTTCACTGTAATGCTCAAGAAGGACAGCTAACAAACATCAAAGCATCATCGCCACCATGAAGTATGGCGGACGGTGCGTCATAACACCAAACACGACCTGGTTCTGGATAACGTCAAGGAGCTTGTTCACTAGTTCAAGGTTGGAGGATGTTGTGTGATGCAGCAGGACAATGAGCCTAAAGCATAGAAATAAATCCATCACAAAAAGGAATTCTTTGCCGAAGCAAATCCAAGACCATAACCCCACAGAGATTCTGTGGAACGAGCTAGAGATTTCTTCACCCCAGACAGCCCACAAATGTGTGAGCTGAAAAGAAATGTCAGAATGCCTCCTGAATGTTGTGCATGTCTGATCCAGAGCTACTGAACACGCTTGCTTGAATACATTGCAGCCAAAGCAGATATCAACGTCTTATCCATGCAGTATTATGAAAGTTTAATAGTTGTGTTCGATAAAAAAAATGTTTAAAAGAGGCAGTATGATGTTAATTACAAGACTGTCCACCTGATCATTCCAGTGCAATGCTTTTGTCATTTGTCGGTCTCACCTCTTGCATTGTTTAATCAGCAGCTTTTCATTGTGTGAGATAACGGTTGTGCAACACAAAAAGAATGAGCCAAAACTGATGACATATCAGTAAGAGAGTGTCCTATTTCATACATGAAAATCCACTCAATGGCCATGAGACTCTCTAATGACTTAGCTGGGGTCAGAGCAATTTCTTGCTATATGCAGACTTTGCAAATGCACATGGCTCCACGTGCCACTATGGGGGTCCCACAGATGAACGTTCAGCCTCACCTGAAGATGATCAATATTACCTGTCTTTATCTGTTATCTGCGTAGACATAAATGTAGAAGATAAGAATAAAATAAACCACAATCATAACCTGTACCTAGTGTTTTTGTAACACAATCAAGTCAAAATCATGGGACTCCAGTGTCGTGCAGTGAGTGACGCCCAGCAACAGGTACGATACGAATGATTGACAGCTGCCTATCAATCCTGTTAGTGAGGATATCCATGAAAAACAGAACGGCATCAAAAAAAAGTTACTTGAGTGATGCAGAAAAAAACATAAGAAGAACGTGGAGGAAGGAAGATTTTGTTGCTTTTATTGTTTGCACATTGATATCTATGTAAATATTAGCCTAATTTATCTTCTGCTGCTTGGCACATCTTGTTCATTTATTTGATTCTTATTCGGGGAGTGAGAATTTGTTTTGCTGTTTACTTGTTGCTTTCGAAATGTAAATAACTTTTTTTTATTATTCAATTTGTTTGTTGCTGTTTTTGACATACACAGAAGGTTGTTAGAAGAGTGTTGTTTTACTGGTATTATCATTTTTTGTCAGTTATGTAGTGTGAGTGGCTCTCAACTAAAGTGAATTTTAATGTGAGAGGTTATAATTCATATTTTTGCTCATAAAGCATAATAGATTGTGGTATGTCCATGAGTCAGGGTCTTCAACCCTGGTCTTCAAGATCTACCGTCCTGCATGCTTTAGATCATCATCACACATGTTTCTAAATAATGATCGTTATCAGCTCGCCATCAAGGTCTGCACAAATCTAATGACAGTCATTTGTGTCCTTGTGTTTTGAAGTAGAGAAACATCTAAAACAGTGGTTCTCAAATGGGGGTACGTGAAGGCACTACAGGGGGTACGTGATATTTTAAAATATACATATATTTAAAAAGAAGTATCCATGCAAAAATCCTTTAAAAATAAATATTTCATAAATAATTGAGGAAAATATAAGTCTAAATTCATAAAATGAATTTTATCTTCAGGAGTAGGCTATTCAACGTATTATCCTAAAACCGCAGAGTATCCCCCACACCAGGATGGTTCCACCTAACCTGTCAAATGCCACCTGGCTTCACCTGTCAATCACTTGGACCAACGATGGAGTCGTGGTTGAAGCATAGCAGCAATATTTTTATGTTTCATAAATCAGTTACTGATGGCACAGTGCTTGTGTTTTGAAGTAGGGAAACATCTAAAACATGCAGGACAGTAGATCCTGAGGATCAGGGTAGAAAACCACTCATCTAAGGGATCAGGAATCTCTTCATCATAGTTTGGCAAACTAGGGCCCCCCCACGCAGCACTTGCATAGGGATGGATGCATGTATGGATGAAAACTATAATCTGACATTAAGATTAGAATGGAAAATGAGAAAATCACTGGATGACAAAAAATACATACTGTTGGAATATAGGAAATGGAAACAGATAAACAGTTTAATTATGATCAAAGGGTAAGAACAGAGGAAGAGAGAAGATGCTATGAAAAAAGAGAGAAAAGCAGTTGGTGGTCAGTGTTGTTCAGAGTGGAAAGTGTGGACTGCAGGCTTTTGTGGCTGCCTGGATGTAGATCAGAGCAACGCAGAGAGAAATCACTCATTCCTGGAGTTCACCCAGCTTAACTTCATGCTTTCTACAGCCTGATGCAAGGACAGACAAAGACATTTGCACTTGCACAGATGAACATACACTTACATGCACACATACACACTGACGAGTGACAACTCCCACAAGACACATTAGCAGCTATATAGCATAAATAGATGGAGGCGAGGTTGTTTGAGTGCAGCAGAGACAGAGCGGTCACCACAGATAACCCAAACCCCTCTTTAATGTGATGAAATATGCGCTCACAGGCAAACCACCTTCTGTCCTTCCCATTCTTCCTCATCTTCCTCCAGCCTATTTATCGTATACACACTTTCAGGCAGGCTGGTGTTACTCACCCTTTTCACTCTAGCACCTGCCCTTTACCTATAACTTGACTATTTGTTAATTGATAGCCACTCGTCAGTGAGGCAATGTCCCTAGGGGCCAAAGCACGAGGCCACAGAGCTGACGGCTCAGCTAACACAAATCGCTCTGATGTGGAAGTGGAAGATGTCCCATGTTTCCACTCCACTGTAGTGGCAGCTCGTTGAAGTAAGTATTTTTTGTCTTTTTGCCTTTTTATAAGTCTGCTTTCTTTCAGTGAAACACTCCTTCCATGCTCTTTGTTGACACGGTGGTGGCTGGCAATCCTCCTGTAACTGTTTAACATTTATTTAGACACAGAACCGGAGAACTGATTAAATGTGGAATCCGCTGCTTGCGTTCTCTACAAATCCCCAAACTGTAAATGCAGGAGAAAGTTGAAACAATTTCTCTCTTTTCTCTCTTAAGTGGTGAATAATAAGAAAAATTGACCGCCACGGAGCACTGATGAAGACAGTGGGAATATATGGTGTTTTTATGCCCACACACACATTTCTTTTCTGCTGAAGTTTGAAAACAAAAATCAATCAAACATGTAAGTTATTTATGATCAATATTCTCAACAGTTCAGTCTTTAAATGAAAATGTTCTTGTATTTTATTTGTAGGTTATTATGTTTCCTCAGAAAGAAACTCAGAATCAGCCAAAACTGGATCTGGGGGATCAGACTTTTAAATACTGATAATCAGAATAGTTCAAGAAGACAGCAACTGGTGCATGTTTGTTAAATAATCTTTTTATTATGTGAAATCAGAATGTGTAAACTGACAGAGCAGTGCACTGGAGTTTGCATGTTCTCTGTTATTGTGCAGGTTTTCTACAGGTCCTTAGCTTCTCCCAGCGGTTCAAAAACCTACCAGTTAGGTGAACTGGTGATTGAAAAGGAACAACAGCAGTGAGTGTTAGCATGCATGGTTGTTTTTCTCTTTTGTCTCCGTGTGGCCCTGCAACGGTGCTGCCAGAGTCTCCAGGGTGCGTCCTGCCCCTGCAGGGATACGCTCCAGACGACCTCTGCAACCCAGGAGTATGTGTGGAAAATAACTGAATTAATGAAATCACATATGCCAATGCACTTTATGGTCATGGGAACACTCTTCAGTCCAGTAACCATGACAAACGGAGGAACTATTAGCTTTTAAGGTCGGAAATTCACAAAAGTCAGATAACAAACTCTGCCAACTAAGTTTCAAACGGTACCTCTTTAGTATTTTGAATCCATCCATCCATCTAGTTCTGTCTGCTTCACTGGCTGGATCTCGTCCCAGCTGCTGTCAGCTGAGAGCTTGAGTATCGGCTCGACATGTTGCCAATAAAGTGAAAGCCTCAAATTTGTACCTTGATTGAAACTGCACCGCTATGTGAGAAGCTCCAGAAAAGAACAGTTGGACGTCTTCAGGTTGTTCTGGATGAATGTTGAGTTTGTCAGAGTGCCCAGCAACACTGGGGTGTGGCACTACTCCTAGTCTGAGAGTGTCGACGTTTTGTTTGGGTTTAAGGAGTTTTATCCTTTTTTTAGGAGATAGTCTGCTCACTCTTATTTGTCTTTGTTTTTTTGGAATACTTGATTTCTGTTTTTCATTTTAAAAGAATCTTCATCAATTTGTCTTTGGCATCTTAGTTAGGTTTATTCTGGTCTCAAGTCTTGTTTGCTTTCTGTTCTAGAGTTTCATTTGCCGACAGGCACGCATCTGGCATTCATTGCCTTGTCTGTTCATGCGCTCTCTGCCTCTCCGTTCTTTATAGTAGAAAGAAATTAAATAAATACAAGCTAAGGTGAACAAAACAATAAATATTAAACCATATGACTATTTATCAAAAACTAAGCCCAAAAACAGAAGCTGTGTGTAAAACACAACTCATTAAGGTAAGTAGCAGGTGACAGAAGCTCTTAATCACCTGGTAATCACTTTGATTATTTGAACACCAGTTAATTAATTAGGTACCTCAATCAGAGGGGAAGATTTGTCTTTACGCTTGTCTGGACCGTTCAGGTATGAGTTAACACAAAGGCCTGCAGGAAAGGCATCGTCCATTATCTTAGAGAAGCAACTGTTGCTACCCATGAGTTTGGAAGGGTTACGAGGTCATTTCAAACTATTTGGAGTCCATCTTTCTATAGTTAATAGATCACTATAACTCAACGAATATCGTTCAGTTGTAACTGAATACAGAAAAATACATTTTAAATCTTTTGTCTTCCACGAATCCACAATTAAAAAGTGGAGGTAAGTGTCATACTACGTCCTGTTCTCTGATTATTTAATTGTTGCCAGCGATAGCGACACCTGAAGTTAGTGTCAGGTTGGAACAACGTTGTATTCCAACTGAATTATGATATAGATTTGAAAATTGGGTTTGAGCTAAAAACCTGACATTGGCTTGACGTAGTAAGGTAACATTGACTAGATGTTGGATGACGGTTGCTTGCCAGCGCTACATAATTAGTTATCTAACGTTGTCTGACGTTGCAACCCGTATCCAACCAAGGACCAACTTTAATGTGTCACCTGGGAATGGTCCAACAAGCGGCTTCGTCGCCACCAAAGTCACACTGAAACTGCAAAATTTCTGAGAGTAGTGTACCATATAAAACCGGTTCGAGGTCTGTAAGAACAACATTCATACATAATGTTCACCTGATTATAAGGCGCACTGCTGATTTTTGAGAAAAATGATTCCCTCCGAATTAATAAAGTTTCTATTTGACGGCTATTCAACCGGCTTTGGCATCAACAGTCTGACATCTGACATTTTTCTTCAAAAATTGAACAGATGACAGCACTTTAATTATTCCTTTGCAAGTTAGATTTATTTGCCGAATTTGCTGACAGGCGACGGCAAGAGTTTAATTTATTCTTGTAGACTGCACACTCCCCCGCTGACTATTTTTTTGTCACTCTGAATACTTCACCTTGATCATTGCTCTGATTGGTTGTAGCGTTAACCAACTGCGTGCACAGGCAGTTTAATAAGCAGCCGCTGGTCCCAACTCTTGGATGGGGAGGCCTTGGGTTCGTTTTCACAGCCCTCATCTTTTTAGACGTGGGACTGATATATCAGGGTTAGAAACAGCAGCTGCACGGGGAAACTTTTAAAGTGATCCAAATAGAGCAGCCTTATAAAGCCTCTATAATCGCTCTTTCCTCATGCAAGTGAATAAAGCTTTGTGGGTTTCTATACATAGGGCTTTACATTTTATATATTCAGAGTGTGTTCACTGTGTCACTGAGAGGAAATCACATTTTAGCCAGCCCAGTGGGGAGTTGCTCTGATCTGTATGAGCCCTGTCACAGTTCCGTCCATCATTTTAATTGGCTAGATATGTACATCTTAGTAGGTCTAAAAAGTAAACAAAGACTGTTGGAACTGGACACACTGCTATGTTGAAGCAGAGATAAAGACAGCATGACGGTGTGCATAAAGTGAAATGTATACTCATCTCTACTTTGCATTCACAACGTTCAGCTGAATGCCACTGAAAGGTTTTCTAGCTATTTTTGAATGTCTAAACGCAGTGTGGCTCTGCTGAACTTTTCCCAGAAAGAAGCCTTTTTCCACATAAATATTCAGAGCAAGTAACATTGGGTGATCTTTTCTAATGTTCTTGGTGGTGCCGAAGTGATATGTTGGTGTCACCTTGTCACAAAAAAGGGTAAAAGAAACAAATCATATCTATGAAGACTTCTTTTTAATCTGTTTCTTCCTATTTTAAAAGGAAGCTTGAAGGTTGAAATGATACATAGCAGAATATGAGGTCAAACGTTCCCTATGAAATGGTCCTATATCTTTTTTTTAAAACTCACAATTTTCTCGTGAGGCATTTTATTGTCCTTCCGAGTCCAACAAAATGTCAGTGAATTTGGTGGCTAACATATTGCGAGGGCATCGTGATGCTCAAGTAGCCCTGGGCGTTGCTTGGCCCTCTTTTGTGATTGCTCTGTGGACACATGGACATCATTTAAAGACTGCAGTCATAAATAGAAGTTGCAATCCTTACGTTCTGAGGTGTAAGTGAAACTAGAACATTTCAGGAAATTTTGATATGGGCATGCCCTACCGCCCATTCGTCCCCTCTCGCTGCTTTGGTTTGGGGCTGTAGTGGTTGTGTTCGAGGTGGTTATATTTAAGTTTGAGGTGTTTACGGTTGTATTGCATTAATTCCTGTGCTCCCAATAGTTATTAATGGCGTGCGCCTTTTTTTGCGTCTAGCATCCCCACGGTAATGCTTATGACTGAAAAAAGTAATGCCCATCCAGGCACGATGGAGACGCATCTAACGATGTATGCCATGCATGGGTGCACATTCCGGTTCAGGCTACGTTAACGGATAGGTTTCTTTTTCACCATGGTAAGAAACTCCATCCGAATAAATGGGGCCATTTGGCATAGATTTCGACATAAATTTTCCTTAAATCACAGCTTCATGAAATTTGAATATGTTGAAGTCCACAGCGTGCCGAGTCAGGGAACATTTGTACGATGTCTCTACGATAATCTGTTGCCTAGCAACAAGCGTCCAAAGTCAAATGAAAATTTAAAAAAAAATAATAGGTCAGTATCGCAAAAAATTTAAATAATGGCATAATGAGTTTCTACGGACCGTTAGTGCTAATCGGGCCGAGTGTTTGAAAGTTTGAACGATGTCTCTACTATAAAGTTCGGCCGAGCAATAAGCGTCCGAATTTTCGACTTTTTTTTTGCTTTTTGGCAACTAGCGTTGCCACGGTAACCCCTATTACCGAGAAAAGTAATGCCCATCGAGGCACGATGGAGACGCATCTAACGATGTATGACATGTATCCGTAAACGTTACGGTTCAGCCTACATTAATGGATAGTTTTTTTTTTCACCATGGTAAAAAACCCCATCCGAATGAATGGGGCCATTTGGCATGGATTTTGACATAAATTTTCCTTAAATCACAGCTTCATCAAATTTGAATATGTTGAATTCCACAGCGTGCCGAGTCAGGGAACATTTGTACGATGTCTCTACGATAATCTGTTGCCTAGCAATCGGGCCGAGTGTTTGAAAGTTTGAACGATGTCTCTACGATAAAGTTCGGCCGAGCAATAAGCGTCCGAATTTTCGCCTTTTTTTTTGCTTTTTGGCAACTAGCGTTGCCACGGTAACCCCTATTACTGAGAAAAGTAATGCCCATCGAGGCATGATGGAGACGCATCCAACGATGTATGGCATGCACGGGTGCACGTTGCGGTTCGGGCCGTATTAACGGACGAAAAAAGAGTGCGGAATAATAAGAAAAGGGAAACCTTTTCTGTATACCATTATATCGCCTTCATTTTCATGTTTTTCCTCATTTTTTCGGGCGTGTTTTATTTTTTGGGGATTTTTTTTTCCACATCAGAGCGGGGTCATGCTGTACACCCGCTAGTGTGACGTGGGACTTTTGCGACTTTAGCTTGTTAGCAAAATGCTAGCAACATTGCCCTTTGGGCCATTCTGGACGATTGCAATATGGTCATGCCATTACTTGGCATGCCCATAATTAAGCACAGTGCAATACTTTTTGGGAGTAGTGTGGGCCATTTGACTTCACTCTACCTGTCATGGGATGATCTCTGTTTTGAATGTCTTTATCAGATCAACTTGGCCGCGTTCAGACTGCCAGCCAATATCCGATTTTTAGCCCATCCAGATTGAAACTGGATGACTCTTTTGAAGTCTGAACAGTCCCAAACCGCATGAGATCCGATTTTTGCAAACCATATTGAAACCACCTCCGGGAGGTAGTTTCATATCGCATTTGGGCAGATGCGTCTCAGTCTGAACAGCTCCAAACACTCAGATCAGTTTTGACTGTCCGTGACGTCACTCTACGCGACGCCAGACCAGACCCATGCACCAAACCACCCGCCCATTTCGAGTTGTGGAGCTACGTTACAGGTATGGAGCAGTCGGAAGATGCCAAAAACAGCAGTCCTTGGACAGAGGAAGAAAGAAGAGTTTTTGTTGTCGCAATTACATGACGTCACACAATACACGCGCTGGGTGACGCCTCCGCTCCGACGTCGTTGCTATGGCAACCCATCAGATCAGTCAATGATGTGGCCCAGTCTGAACAGAGCCAGATGCGATTTGGACACTTGCTAAAAACAGTGTGGACAGTCAGCCCTGAAAATCGGATATGAGAAAGAATCAGATATGAATCAGATTTGCCTACAGTCTGAACGCGGCCTTAGTCTCCTGTCATTTCAGATCCTGCCACCCTCATCAACCAGGGAATTATCTCATTCCACTCTCCTGTGCTTCCCCTCCCATCTCCAAACCTGGTTTTCATTGTCATCAGTCATCCTCCATATACCAGCCCAGTTCCACATGTCCTCTACCAGATTGTCTAGTGTGTTTGCCTATCTCTCCAGTATTTCCTGGCCTCCTGACACTGCCTGCCTGATATCGAGCCTGTTTCCCCGTTTTGGGGTTTTGCCTGCCCCCTTGGTTCTGTCTGCCTTATCTTCCTGGTTTTGACCTCTGCCTGTTTTTTGGACCTTATAAAAACATTCTTGTTCTTCTTCTCTAATCTGCTTGTTGTTGTGCTCTTGGGTTCCCTGCATTTCCAGTTGTTACATTACCCCCATCTCTCTCTTCTATAGGGTAGGCCTCATATGGGATCCTGTCCTACAGATTTGTGTCATTACCTTTTGAAGTGCATTATTACAATATGAGAGAACGTGCACTCCTTAGCGTAAGAACCTGTACCATCATGTAGCAAACTGATTGCTTGAATGGGATTTTTACTCTCAACAGTGCCAAAGGAACTAATTTAACAGAGCTGCACACAATCTCTCATTAGTTTATCCATCTGGTTAGGGAGCAGAGGGCTAGAAACTGTAATCTCCTCCCATTCTTCACTAAATAGTATCATGTTCTTGAAAAAACAACTAATAAACCAATACTAGTACACTTTTGTAGTACTGTCCGTGTCTACAGCGTTTGTGCTGGGATAAAACCAAGTAGCAAGGTCTTCATCACTTTCATGATTTCTTGCACAAATGTTTAAAGTGGCTTGATAATTGCATAATTGAATGGAATTGAAACATATATCTTTTGAAGAAGTCAGTCAACAAAGGCCCCTAAAAAGGAAGTCGGATTGGTGTATAATGTGTACAGCTCTGAGAAATAATGGAGTAAGAAAAACTGGAACTGAAGGACAATTGTTTTTTTCTGTAAAAGCGAGTATTACAGGATGTTGAAGAGGTTAGGACGATGATATAAGCTCACTTCAGTTACAGGTCCATGTAAAGGACTTGGTGAATAAAAGTTCAACAGCATTACAAGTACTTCATGGATTTCTGTGGTTGGCCATTCATACTTAACATCTTAAAAGCACTAAATAAAACAGGAGCTTCCAGTTGCTCTGACTACATGTATATTAAAAACATAACCATGTCTAATTACATATTAATCTCAGCAAAAACACTGATGCATCTTGAAGTGTATTGAATCATGCAGGTGAATTGCATACTTCTAATATAAAACGACGTGCAAGTGTAAGTCATCCTTAAGAACGCTAGCCACATCCTAATCACTGTCCCACCCTGTCTGGCAGGACGAACCAGAGCATAAAAGCATTCCTCTAAAAGAAAATCGATAGCAGCTCCCTCCCTCAAACACTGAGAACCCTTTGTACTCGAAGCACAACATTCCCACTTTCTTTTCAACACTCCACAGTGCAATTTTTATTTTCGTCATCATTATCAAGCAGAAATGTTTGAGCCAATAAAAAATAAAAAAATCTGAGCAACTATGTGGTGTATCTGCAAGGACATTTGCAAAATACATTGCATGCATTCTAGCTGGACTCCAACACTAACAAATTCCTGTGTCTCTTTGATTCTGACTTCGAAAAGTATAATACGGTATATGACGATGTTACAGATATAATGGGTGCAAACATCTTCCCTTAAGGATCCGAATAATGAGATGTCATGGTACGTTATGCACTAAAGATCATGGTACACTCAAAGTAAAAAGCAGTTTGTGTACATAATTCAGACTGGGTTGATGCTTTCATTCAATAGATGTGTATCTTTGCTGGGGGTTTTTTTTCTCTCATGTGGAAATGATCTGTTGTGGTTGTGTACATCCCATCATGTCATGATCATTTATTGAGAGACACTCCCACAGCAAAGTAATTCTTTCACACCTGCTTACAAAAATTGGGAGGAACAGGATCTAAGATCAGCGTTGCATGAAAGCTCTTTTGATAGCACTCTTCACATAGGCCCTCGGGGGAGAAACATTCATCTTTTGAATGAATTGTGATGCCGATCATGAACAGTGTGCAAGCATTTTCCTTTCTTTGAAACTTCCGCCTGAGTTAAATACAGGGGCTTTAAACTATATATTGATATAAACAGTGAAAAGGGGTGAAACTCAGTGTGCGGTACAATAGTTGCATATCGATTTTACCTCTCAGCATATTCATAAGCTGCTTACAGAGCTCGATGAAGAGAAACACGGTCTACTACAGCTGAAAATATGAACACAGCATTTTCAAGTCACACTGATGTCAGTCTTTCACTTCTAGAACATATTAATTCTCAATGTTCAATCAAAATGGAGAGAGAACTTTAAACAACAACCCTAGGACTCAAGTAACTACAGTAACTGGTACATTGTTCAAGTGCTACAAGAGTTTGGTCATATTCTATCTAATTGTATTTTCTTGAATAGTCTGGACGCTCCTTAAGCAACTTCTGCTGGTAATTCTACCAGTTCTCATCATTTTGTTTGATTTAGTAACCATGACAACCAGAAAGATGTCTACATGTGAATGAGTCGATTCAAAACTCTCCACTCTCCAAAGACCAGAAAATGCCCAACATTAAATCTCAAACTATTTGAAGAGGAGACTTGGATGAGCCAAATAGGAGGAGACATTTTAAAGCTGTCACATCCACTCCAGCGCCATACCTGCCTCCCTCACCTGCCAGCTCCGCCTCCTTACGTCACTATGGTTTCTCCCATTTTCCACACCTGCTTTGCATCTGCAATCAGCCCTGGGCTTCTACTTAAGCACTCCACTCCTACCCAGTTACTGCCTGATTGTTCTTGTGTCATGCCTGACTTTCCAGCAGTTTTCCCTGGACTGATTGCCTGTTGCCTTCCATTGAGGAGGCAGAGACTGTGGACTCTGGGATGTACTGGTCCATCACCCAAGCCGAGGTCACTGAGGTAGTTCGTAAGCTCCTCAATGGCAGGGCACCAGGGGTGGATGAGATTCGCCCTGAGTATCTTTGGTATCTGGATATCGTAGGGCTGTCTTGGTTGATAATCTCTACAACATTGCATGGAGGAAGGGGACAGTGCCGCTGGAGTGGCAAACCGGGGTGGTGGTCCCTCTTTTTTTAAAAAGGGGGACCGGAGAGTGTGTTCCTACTATAGGGGGTTCACACTTCTCAGCCTCCCTGGGAAAGTCTACACCAGGGTACTGGAGAGGAGAATATAGTCAAACCTCGTACTCAAAAGGAACAATGTGGGGGTTTTTTTTCCCGTCCCGGTCGTGTTCCTCGTGCCATTCTGTGGGGGGATCAGTGAGTATGGGTTCCGGGGCCCTCTGCTAAGAGCTGTTCAGTCTCTATATGATCAGAGCAGGAGTTTGGTTCGCGTTGCCAGCAGTAGATCAGACTTGTTCCCGGTGCATGTTGGACATTTGGCAGGGCTGCCCTTTGTCACCGGTCCTGTTCATAATTTTTATAGACAGGATTTCTAGGCACAGCCAGGGGCCGGAGGGGATCCGGTTTGGGAACCACAGGAATATCATCATGCTTTTTGCAGATGATGTTTTGTTGGCTTCATCAAGCCGGGACCTTCAGCATGTGCTGGGGCAGTGTGAAGCCGTGTGCAAAGTGGCGGATGAGAATCAGCACCTCCAAAACTGAGGACATGGTTCTCCACCTGGAATGGGTGGCCTGCCTTTTCCAGGTGGGTGGCCAGGTCCTTTTTCAAGTGGAGGAGTTCAAGTATCTCGGGGTCTTGTTCACGAGTGAGGGAACGATGGAGCTTGAGATTGACAGACGGATTGTTCTAGCGTCCGCAGTTATGCGGTCGGTGTACCGGACAGTCATGAAGAAGGAGCTGAGTCGAAAGGTGAAGCTCTCGATTTAACGGTCAATCTATGCACCCACCCTCACCTATGGTCATGAACTTTGGCTAATGACCGAAAGAAAAAGATTGCAGATACAAGCGGCTGGGATGAGTTTCCTCCGTGGGGTGGCTGGACGCTCCCTTAGAGATAGGGTGAGAAGCTCGGAGTGGAGCCGCTGCTCCTTCACATTGAGAGGAGTCAGCAGAGGTGGCTTGGGCATCTGTATCGTATGCCTTCCTAGAGAGGTTGTCCAGGCATGTCCCACCGGGCGAAGACCAAGGACACGCTGGAGAGACTGTCTCTCGGCTGGCCTGGGAACGTCTCAGACTCCCCTCGGAAGAGCTGGAAGAAGTGTCTGGGGTGAGGGAAGTCTGGGCATCTCTCATAAGACTGTTGCCCCTGCGACCCAGTAACGGATAAGTAGAAGAAAATGGATGAGCACCTGTTGCCAACCGTGCACTGTCACCGACCTGTTCACCTGTCTCCGTCCTGGTAATCACCTCAGCCTTCTGTCCCTGACCACGACTTCTACCTGAGCATCTCTGGTTTCTGTTTGCCTGCTCCCAGGGCTGCCTGGCGATTCCTCTGACTGACCGGTGTTTCAGTTCCTGTGTTCCGGCTTCCAGATCTACTCAGCGTTCACACCAGCTGTTTGGTATTCGCTCTCCTGCCACTCTGAGCATTACCATGATCCTGAGGACTGAACTCTGCTTAATGGCCTGCTGTGAGGTTGACTTTAATAAAGACTTTTACTGAACACTCCATGCTGTTGTGCTGCATTTGGGTCCGCCACACATCCCTGTCAAAAGCATTTCTCATCATGAAGCATATAAAATTGACACCTAAAATGGAATAGTACCCTCTTTGCAGCCAAAATCTGAACTTTGGTGCATCAGTTTCTACCCATGTTAGTGCGCGGTTACACTGTACTTGAAGGGAGAACGTTCCCACAAAGATAACTTATAGGTGCAGAACCATCAAATTAACAAGACATTTTGTTGTCCTTGTTTGTTCAAGAGTCTTGGATAACTTTTAATTACTTCAAGTAATGTGGCTAAAAATGATTGAACATTTCATTTGCTTTCTTGGCCTGTTGTCTGAGTTTGCTGCTGGCTGGCTGTCCAGCAGTTCACTGGTTCAGTTCTCTTCAGAACTATAAGTTCACTGTACAGCCATAATATAAACATAATGGATTATCATTGTACATTTTTTTTTTTTTTTTTTATCAGTACATGCTGAAATATTTTCCTTGTATGCTAATCTCTCTCAAGCCAAGATGCAGTGAGGAGTGAGCTCTTCCACTTGGACCTTCTCCTATATGCAGGTCAGTTACTTCTGCTATCCACAACTGTTTCTCCCGGGCCATTAAAGTTTTCACTCTCTGCTTGTTCTACTCATTCCTTTTTTTTAATCAATATCATGAAGGCTGAGCTTCACTCTGAAGAGTTTTTCCATTTTGACAAAGCTCCAACAATACTAGTTTAGTAAACAGATTAATGTGAGATTTTGCCTCCAATAAAATATGGGCTTGATTGCTTTTTCTGTGACCATGCTCAACTAAGAGTTCGGTGTTTAACTTTATTTGAGAGAAAAAGTTCAACTGGAATGGACCCTATGTTATACAGAAAGACAACAAAATAAAACCGAGTGAGGAACAGAAATGTTCTTATCTGAGATCTTTACTGCTAAAGAAATGGCTGCAGAAGGGAAAAGCTCTATAAAACTACTGTAGTGCAAACTGGAGAGACAAAAGGAAGGAGCTGGAAAGAAAAATCAGTCACATAGTTCAGCTGGTGTCAGAGTGGAAGACAAGGAAAGGCAAGCAGATGCATGACTTTGAAACGATAGCCTCGGAGCATGCCGCTAACCCGAGCTAACTAGCGCTCAATCAACACGTTTCTGATATCCACACTAAGTCCTTCATTAATAATCCATATTTAGTGACTAAATGCTTTAGTCATTGATCAACAAACTGTTGTTTTTTTTTACCTTTAACCCCACAAAAAAGAAACAGCTTTTTCCAAATCTGTCAGTCGTATTAGAAGCCGTAACAGAAAATAAAAATAAGAATGTTGAAGGAACTCTATCACTGAAGGCAACCGTCACTAGTTCTGTAATCAGGATAACAGAATAACCGTATAATTAAACAGACAATTGGGGTTTGAAAGTGAAAATGAAAATGTTCCCAAGTATTATCCAGCACAAAATAACAGGCGCTTGTTTTTGGGGTCTGGACATCATTTCTGCCCCTACCACATGACAAGAGGCTGAAGATGCTCATCTCATGTAGGTCAGACACATCAGGTTGGATTACTCCTACTTATTCCTAATTAACAAGTTGACAATCCTATATACATGCAAAACTATCATTATTACAATGCTACGGGCCGGCATCATTGACACAAACCCTGTCTCCTCTTTGTCTGGACTCCACGTAGTTTTAATTTTCTTAATAAGCGATGCTGCCTAGACCTAAGTGCAACAATCCTGATGGGAGGGATTGAGGCCTGCACAGACAATGGATTAAAGACAATAGATTATCCTTTTATTCGACTATCCACCGGATGGACCGCCAAATAGTCCAATCTCAGATTCAAGACGAGCAGTGTGGTCTTCATCCTGTGATTCCACTGGTTTGTCTTGAGCTCACTGTGGGAATTTACACTGCTGATTTGCTTCTCTTTCTGGACTTTGGCCTCAAGGACTCAGGTACTTACAATTTTTCCTGAAAGACTTTATATTAATGAATTTCAAATTCCAAACTTGCATGTGCACATTTTATTCTTCCTAATAAAAAATATAAAATGTTTTATTGCAAACAAGTAGAATGACTCTAACCACATAGCACATTCACATGTCGGTAAATATTTTCCTTCTAACATCCTAAATTATACATATGCGGATATTTTCAACTGCAGTTAAGCTCAACATGTCTTCCTTTTTTTTATGTTTGCATTACAACCATAATGCCGTAAAACCGTTTTGTTGCACCGTTGTGCAACAAAAGTAAACATCATCAGCCGACTTACTACCTGCGACTAGCACCGACTAGATCTTGCGCCACTGACAGCGTCGCAACCAGGAGCTAGGTTTGGAACCACAACTCAAGATCGGTCGTTCAACACCCAATTTTATCACCCAGTGCTCCTACCTAAGTGAACGGCCTGGGCATTGCTCCCTCTACCAACCCCCGGGAGGGCCCTACACTGATGCATGTTTTTGTGAGGGGGGGGGTGACGACATCCACTGCCAATCCAGGAAGCAGGAACACACGGAGACACACGTCAAGCACTGGAAATCTGCAACAAAAAACCACAAACAAAGCACGAAACCGGCACGGAGCCATCCAAAACACGAACAGCAATCGACCTAAATCTTGAGATCTGATCGCAGTCTGAGCTAAGCTATCGCTACCGCTACCTAAACCCAAAAACTAGAGAGCCAGCATGCAGGTGAACAAGCCAGTGTGTATGTCTATGTGTGTGTGTGTGTATGTATATGATCATGCATGTGTGTGTGTGTGTGTGTGTGTGTGTGTGTGTGTGTGTGTGTGTGTGTGTGTGTGTGTGTGTGTGTGTGTGTGTGTGTGTGTGTGTGTGTGTGTGTAATAAACCAAACAAAGCTCCACCTGAAGTGTATCTATAGTGGGGGAGGGGGGGGAGCAACCCCGCCACCCGCGAGACCAGAGGCCGACAAGGAAGAGCCCGGAACCCAGGCCACCGGCAACCCCACAGAGGGGAGACGTAGGAGGGAGGCAACCCACCGCCTGCGAGGCCCCCCCCCCACCCGGCGGTGGCCGAGGGGGCCCGCGGGCGGGGCCCCCACGGCGCGGAAAGAAGCAGCCAGGGATCCCGCGGCGGCGGACCGCGACCCAGGCAATCCCCGGCCACCCGGTCCGGGCCGGACACGCGGGCAGGAGGCCCTCACCCTTCAGGCCAACGACCCCCACCCGGCAGGGGGCCAGCCTGCCCGGAGAGACAGAGCCGCCCCGGCCGCCGACGCGGGCAGGCGCACCCGTCCCCCACGAAAGTGGCCCTCCAAGACCAGAGGGGCGCCCCGCCGTAGAGGCAGCGGGGGGGACCAGAGACGGGCCCAGAGAGAGGGAACCCCCCAACAAGGCGACACCCGCGCAGGCCCGACAACGGAGGGCCCCAGACCCAGGCATCCCATTCATTCATCCATTCACCTATCCGATACCTATATTAATAATAATATAATATACTATACATAATAGTAATAATAATACTAATAATAATAATAATAATAACCATCTTTGTATAATATAATATTGATAAATTATTACGTTTTGGATGTCCTGCCAATGGAGGCTCAAATCCTCCATGGCAGGACCCTTCCATACCGCATTCTCACCGACACAGACATACAATCACGCACCGTTTCCCCCTCCCCGGGGGGGTCCAGCACCGCCAGAAGGCACCCCAGGCTGCACGGCGGGCCCCGCCAGGCCCGGGTAACCCGACCCACCCGTCCCAGGCCCAGGCCGGCGAGGGAGCGCGGGTGATGTGGGACCCCCTCCCGCCCCTTGTGTTGAGTGCATGTGATTAATGCCATAAAAACAGGGAGGAGGGAGGGCCAAGTATCGATTGACACCGACCCCCCCCCCTCCCGAACTACGTGTCCTTGTCAAGTGTATTTATAAAGTGTTGAATGTGCAGTGTCTATTTTGCTGTTAAAACCGTGAGGCGGGGAGTGCCAGGCCCCGCGGGACAGTGCCCCCCACGACCCGGACCCCCCGCCTTTCGCCTATGTGCGTATGAATCGTGTAGGGGGGGCAAGAGGGGGAGCGGAGGCCGAAGCCAGGAAGCAGGACCAGCAAAGCCGGCCCTGATAAGACACCCGCGTCCCCCCACCGGCCGTCCAGTAGACGGGGGCCGGCCCCCCGAGCCGGGCAAGGGCCCCACCGTACCTCCAAGGGCGCCCCCGGCGCCGCCGGAGCCCCCAGACGGAGGGGGAAACGGTCCAACATCCTCCCATTCATACTGACAACATAAGACATAGATACCTGGGAATGGTGCCACCCCGCCGTCGCGCCCGCCCGTGCACCCCCCGGTCAGGGGAGGCCCGCTCCCCGGACCCGGCCCCACCCCCCCCCGAGGCCACCCCGGCGGACACCCCAAGGGTCCCGGAGTCCCCACATCCGCAGGGGCACTTGGCCCCCACCCAGCGACGGAGGACCAAGGCAGCAATGCCCCCCCAGCGCAGACAGCCACCCCCCACCCAGGCAGGGCCGGGCCCTCCGGGTGGGACCCCCACCTCCCCCCCGGGAGGCCCGGAGACGCCCCAGCCACAGCCCCCCGCCCGAGCCCTCCCCAGCCACCCCCCCCCCCACCGCCATGAGGTAACCCCCCCCACAGGCCCCCAAGGCCCCCACCGGCTAGGGACAGGGCCCCGCGGCCCCCCCCACCGCCCTCCAGGGGCCACCAGAGGCCCGCGCCCCAGACCCCCCAAGCCGACCCCCAACCCCAAGGGCTACGAGATCACCACCCCCCCGCCCCCACTAGGTAACGAAGCCAATAAACGGGGACCACAGAGAGTGCAATTCAGCCGAATGTTGTTCAGTGGAGGCAGACATTATCTCACTACTAATATGATCTGATAAAAGATTCCTAAAATGGTTTTTACATAAACTGGATTTTTGTTTCCAATTTACTAGAATGGTTTTCTTTGCGATACATAAGGCAGTGAGAACCCGGTGTGTCCAATTAGGATCTATTTGAGTGTCTCCCAGGTGACCTAATATACATACCGTGGGGCATTTGTGTTGCTTAACAGTGATGGTACTATGTAATTACCAACTTGTTACTCCCAACGCTCGAACTATGACGGTTGCTAATCTAGTTAGCAACATTATTTTTGGGAAACACACCACATTTCTTCCCCTTTCAGATTTTCCCCTTGAAGGGGTACCACTATTGATAAGTGTGTTTCACATTTTGATTTGGCATAGGTTTAATGTCAGGTGTCCTTTCTGACTCTCAACCCTCCTCGCTTTTCTGGACTTGGCACCGTGAGTGGCTGACAGAGCGGGGGTAAAGTGATGTTCAGTGTCCTGCCCAGAAACGCGTTGCTTCGCAACAGAGCTTAGGATCAATCTGGCGACATTCCAGTTGGAGGGCAACCGATTCTATTCAATCATGCCCTGACCACCCCAGGGTCATGGAAGGAGACGTGATCCAAAACCCACCAGTAAGTCTTCAGGAGCATGACTGGAAAATTAAAGAATCAAACTGTTTATGTGATCCAAAGACCAGACCTCAAATGGATAAAATGCTGAAGGTGGACCTTAAGAGACCTGTGCACAAACAATATGCAAACATCAATAACTTAAGCAATGTGGTAAGTAAGAAGGGGCCTGTGGCAGGGTGCAGGATTGGGGCGTGGTCTGCAGGGGAGAGAGGGAGTGCGGGGGAGTGGCGCACAGGTGACGCGGAACAGCTGATGGTGCACAGGTGTGTCTAATCACTCTCTGTGTATTTCAGTAGTGTGCGGCCCCTGGAGACAGGAGAGGAAGGACACAGAGCGGAGCTCTGCTGCGAGGACAGAGCTGAGTCCTAGTGCACGTCTGTGTGATATAAAATAAATAAGAATTTCTCCTCGAAACCCTGTGTCTGCTGTCCTGTCTGGTGACCCCGTAGCAGCGAGCCTTGCTACAGGGCCAAATTCCTAACAATTTTATGTAGAAAACAATTACATCAAGTTAATGCTGCTTATGTTTTTCTCATTTTAGTTTCTTTTCAAAGTTCTTAATTCTCTTATAAATGCCCGTGCCTAAGACAGCATTGTGCGATCACAGATGCTTTGTGATAGAGTTTTTATAAACAAGATTGCTTCTATCAGGTCTCCTCCCACTCTGTTGAATCCTGCATCTCTTCCTATTTGGTCTATGATCATTTTGAGCAGATGTCTCTCACATCGTTAACTGTGACTGTTTCTACCGGTCCTCTTAACATTGTCCCCTCTCGGCTCTTTAAGGATGTTTTTATTAGCATAGGGCCATGTTTTGTTGACCTAATAAATTCATCTTTGAGGTCAGGCTGTGTTCTAGCAGCCATCAAACATGCTTTGTGCAGCCTCTCCTCAAAAAGGAGAATCCTGACACTTCTGTTCCTTCAAACTACAGGCCAATTTCAAAGCTAAGGTAACATCAGTCATACCCTGACCTAAACTGCATTTTGGAGAAATTGCTGTCTGATTTTAAATCATTTCATTGCACAAAAAGAGCACTACTTAGAGTTTTTAATGACCTGCTTTTGTCTGCTGATCATGGTCACCTACTGTTCTGGTAATATTGGATCTCGCTGTTGTCTTTAACACAGTAGACCAGATATTTTACTATGTCGACTAGAAACATGTGTGGGTATTAAAGGCACAGTTCTTCACTGGTTCCAGTCTTACTAGGCAGACAAGAGTTTCTCTGTCTATTTGATCCAGTTTTCCTCACCCCCTCACTTAACTGTGGGGTACCGCAAGGCTCCAGTCTGGGGCCAATTCTTTTGTCTCTGTATATACTTCCTCTTGGCTCCATTTTTCAAAAGCATGGCATTGCTTTTCACTGCTTTGCTGATGGTTTACAAATGTATTTGCCAATATAGTCAAATGGCAATGAGTCTATTCAACCTTTGCTGAACTGTTTTAAGGAAGTAAACTCTTGGTTGAGGATAAATGTCCTCAATTTGAACAAGAATAAGATGGAAATGATAGTTTTTTTTACATGTTCAAGTCACTGTAATTAGCCCATTATCTGTGTATCTTCATGTGATTTTTTCTTTTACTCTGATTTTAAATTTGACAAACAGATTCACTCATTGATTAAAGCTAGCTTTTTTCATCTGCAATTTAGGTGAAAACATGCCTTCCTTTTAAAGACCCGGAGAGAGCTATTCATGTCTGGATTATTGCAACTCTCTCTACTTTGGGATAAAGCAGTTGTTGCTCTGTCGGTTTGAAACTGTCCAGAATGCAGCAGCTTATTCTGACAAGGCAAAGAAACGTGTGAGCACATCACCCTTGTGCTGGCTAGTGGCTTCCCATCACTGGCTACCTGTCCAGAACAGGATCCAGTTTACGATTTTATTGCTTGTTTTTAAGAGTCTGAACAGCATGACACCACCTTATTTATCTGAGCTTTTAAACTTTCATGATCCTGTCAGAGCACTGAGATCAACCAATCAGCTGCTCTTAACAGTTCCAAGATTTAACCTCAAAGGCAGAGGAGATACAGCTGTTTCTGTTGCTGCTCCTAAACTATGGAACAGTCTACCTCTTAGTATTAGATCTGCCCAGACCATCATTATTTTAAATCATTGTTAAAAACACACCTTTTTGCACTGGCTTTTCCTCCAACTTGAGCATGATTACGTGGCATGATAACTTGGCTTTTATTTGATTTGTTTAATACATATATGTATATGTAAGGTAAAAAGGTAAGCAGCATTCCCATAATCATTAAAGATGTTATAAATTGAAATGGTGCAGCAATGGTTTCAAATATTTGGGTATACAAATTGGCAAATCAGACGACCATATATTTAAACAGAACTTCGCAAAACTATTAGAACAAATCAAACTCGACCTTCAAAGGTCATTATTAATACCATAAAACTCACTCACTGTTGGATCTGAATATTTTATTTCTTAGGAGAACTCCTTTATGGGGAAATCCCAACCTCTCACACCACATCTCAGACACTGTATTACGAAAGTGGAAAGATAAAAAAATCCAAACAGTTGCAGATTTATATATTAACAGTACATTCGCCAACTTTCAACAACTAAAGGAAAAAATTCAGCTCCCTAAACATAGTCTCTTTAAATTCCTGCAAATTAGAGAATGGGTCAAAGAGAATACCAAAGACATTTTCCCAGACATTCCAGAAGAAACCCCTTTTGAAAATAATCTATATCACAAGCAGCACAGAAAAACAAAAGGACTAACATCTTCTATATACGCTATAATCAATGGCAATCTACCTGTTTATGATAAAGATGTTATAAATTGATAGATTTACCTGCAGAAAACACTTAGATGGCACACCATCTAAACCAGTGTCAAAAATGTTTTTAAAAGCCAATGTTTTAATGGAAAAAAGCTCTGCAGAATATCTGAAGATGCAAAGAAAGACAATGGCTCTGAATTCATGCCATATAAATATAAGTACAATGATTTTTATGAACATTAGTAAATGCAGTTTACGGCAAGCGTGAAAATGAATATATTTTATTTTATATGCCTCATAACTCCACAGTAAGTAACTTTTTCTTTCTTTGGTCTACTGTCCGCACCAAAGAACAAATGATAAATATAAAGATTCATTCGTCTTTATAAAAGATAAAGACATAATTTGGATTCATTTCAGTTTGCCCACAGGCTGAAGCAGGAGGGCAGACGTGTTTACGAACTTCTCAGTCTGGCTTCATTTGAATATTATTGAGCTCATTCTATTTTCCATATTTATTCGCTGTATTGCATTTTTCTTTTCAGCTGTATACTGACGTAAATGTCTCACGCCCATACGCCTATCAGCCACTTTATCACCATCTTTCTCTCTGTGGTGCGTGGCATATGGAGATAAGCGGAATGACATCTCATTCCTGATCGGCTTCGACTGACAACAGGCCCATATTTCTCTATAGGTACCCAACAAACACACACGTACATACACACTGTCCCCGCGAACACATGCACACACACAACCGACCAGCATACTCCTTCAAATTTACCACTAAAGGACAGATAAAAATAAGGAGATGATGAATTTACTGGGGGAGTGCTTTGTCCCCTATTCTCTTCTCATCACCGATGACTGAACACAGGACAGGATGATAGATGTCCAACCACTCCTCAACCCCACAGCCTCGACCACACAATCTTGCTAGTGCTTAATGGTGTATTCCAGTAAACCTGCATTCAATCTACACATCACCGGTAGAGCTCCCACTTATTGACCGAGCCAGTGATTACTTTGTAATGGAGTCAGAGCTGATCTGAAAGTTAAATGTGAGGTGGAATCAATAAGCACGGGACAAATGACTAGTGGAGTAAATAATATGCTTAACTCTCCACGTTTATCCTCATGACACTAATAGATGGATTTGGGAACAAGAGGGGAGATTTTATATATAAATATGATTCCAGTGAAAGGCCATAACAGCAATCAGCATGTGGAAACTGGGATTATAAGAGTTCATCTTTGTGCTATAGCAGCAGCATTTTAGGGACATTATTCTTCTACACAAACATGTAATCAAAGCTCCTGTAGCAAATGTAATTAGCTATTAGCATAAAGTAGAGCTAGATTAAGGTCAATATAGAGCCATTCACAGACTACCAGAGAAGCATTCAAAACCATTCCACTCACTAACACCCTAAAACACAGAGAAATGTTTTAAATCATGTTTTAAATTACTTGTTTCTGTGCAGCTCTTATTGAGGAATAAAATCAGGTCATTTTATTTTAATTATTTCTACTTGTAAATGCCAATTTCCAACAAAGTAATCTCAAAGTTCAAAGTCAACTCATTCATTTTCAGGAATTCATTTAATTCCAAAGTTGTAATTTCATGTAATGTTAGTTCAAATAAAAACAGCCCAACTAGGAGAATAGATACAGTCCATCTCTTCCCTTCAGACACCGGTGAATAACTCATTATGTAGAGCTGGCAAGCAACCATCATCCAACATCTTATCAACGTCACCATTACTATAATTAGATGTCAAACCAACATTTATTTTCTACCTTCTATCCACATTGTTCCAATATTCCCTACTATCTGTGCAATAATCTCCCATCCTTTCAAGGGCAATATTATTCTCCCATCCATTTAAGTGCAATATCCCCCCACCCATTCATGTACATTTTTTATCCTCCCATTCACTCTTTTTTATAGTGTATATATATATTTATGTTTCCTTGTTTACATAGTCTTTGCATGTGTGCACTTTGACGGAGCTGCTGCCTAATTTCACTGTACCTGTACAATGATAATAAAGGCTTTCTATTTCTATTTCTATTTCTAACATTAGGTTTTTAGGTAAACCCAATTTTCAAATCTATATCCTAATCCATTTATAATCAAATGTTGTTCCAACCTCACACTAACTTCAGGTGTCCACTAACGCTGGCAACGATCCAATCAGAGAAAAGGACGTATTACAACGCTTACCTCCTCCACTTTTTATTTGTGGATTCATGGAAGACAAATGATTTAAAACGTGAGTGTATTTTCTGTATGTGTTACAACTGAACAATATTCTGAGTTACTGTGAATGAATTCGATTAACCTGACTGTTTTGTGTCGCTGTATATCTGTATTGTCATGGGCCTTATCAGGTGTGCCTGATGTATGAAAGTAGACCCGTTTATTGACATTGCGTCTTATAAAGCGGTGCACCTCATGGTCCACAAAATACGGTAATATATAGGTTTATGTGACAATCAAAACATTTTGTCAGATTATGTTTGGTGATTTAAAAACCCTGTCTACTCTGTATATACATACAAGAAGAGCATACACAACTTTTGGAGAACTTTCTGTAAGAACAGCTGCATGCATCTACAATCTAATTATCTTTATAATATGTATTTCTAAGTCATTTAATTATGGACTAATTTAGTAAAAATACCTCAAAGCTAACTGGATTAATTGGTTTTGCACGTTGGAGTGCAATAAATAAAATGAGTAAAGAAGTGAGGCTGAAAGACATTTTAACTGGAAGACACATTTCCAAGTTTGATGTTCATAAGATTCCAGGTTCTAAGGTTCTAGTGTCGACCACACCACGCAAAAAGATAAAATAATCTTGTGCAGATCAACTACTCCTGATCCCGTCTGCAGAGGACAGAAATAAATAAAAAGTCATTTGAAGAAGTTTAGGTGTCCATCAGTCCACAGTTAGACACATTGTTTATAAGATGGAGACAGTGAAGTACTGTGGCTGTTCCTCATCGTAGTGGGCAGCCGGCCAAGATGACTCCCGCACGCCAACACAGAATCTTTAATGAGGTAAAGAAGAACCCATGAGAAACGGCTAACGGCTTGAGGACATCATTGGAACTGACAAACATGTCACTCAACTCATTGATCGGGCCGGGTCCATGGGAGAAAAAACTATGAGGGAAGTCTCTGCTCTCCAAAATAAAAAGGGGGAAGGGGGTCCAAGGAGCACCTTAGTCATCCGGAGTCCTAATACATGATTTGATAACTAGTAAAACAAAACAACATTTTAAAAAATACACAGGATTAGGTAAGGTGTCCAAATGTCATCCCAACCAGGAAGAGTGTTTGGTTTGCTTGGAAACGTCAGGCCCTCCACCACTTCCCATCATGTAGAGGATGTACAGTACATTTACCTTGTGAAGTAGTGCTCAGTTTTTACAGAAAAGGTCAGAATTTTTAACCGTGGATGCAAAAGCCGATTGCACCGGCTGTTAATCCTCATTGACACTGTTCGCATCCAGATTGTGTCGCTGGTCTGTCATCATCTTATTAAGCCCTCCCAGGGACTCTCTCTACAATAACAGACTGATTTGAAAGGCTCCCCTTGACTTTTGAACATAGTTAATGAGCTCCATTTCTTCTTTCTGGCAGTGCATGTAGCTTTCTACGTTAACCTAAAAAGTATACCAAGAAATATCTTCATTTAGCGTAACAGAGATGTGCCTTTACTAATTTGGTACCAAATAAACCAAATATTTTTGGTGATGCTTATTTATTTGGAAAAGATATGGTGTTTGTTTGATTTAATGAAGGAATTCACAATTTTGACCCTACCAGCAAATCAGAATAAGAAAAGTTGTGTTGCACAGAAGCACATCAGGTAACATTAAAGTGCAGCGACTGGAAGAAACAGTCACTTTGAATCATTTTAAGACTACATTCAGATTTTTTGTTTTTACCACTGTATCTGGTAAAAAGCATCCATCATTCACACAAAAAGACCTAAATTCAGCTTTTTAATGGTCTAAACAGATGATTTCTAGTAAACATGCAGACAGACAGACAGACAGACAGACAGACAGACATGTATGGCTCCATAAAGAAATGAAATAACCAATAAAAGCCAACAAAATGATTTACTTTTTTTTAAACATTTGATGCATAAAATGTTACACAGATTTCAATTTTTAACTGTAATTTACAGACTCTATTTATTTATTTGTTCATTTATTTTTTAATTTCATACTTTAATTCAATAATTTCTTAACATATTTATTTCATATCCTCATATTATTATAATTTAATTATTTTGTCTTTGATTTATAACCGTAATCTAATTAATATCTGACTGTTACTTCTGTTTTCAATGCGTTTTTAATTAAATCTATGTAATTATTTTTTCTGTTATTTTCTCTCCATGTTTCATCGTCCCATTAATTTCCCCAAGCTCATTACTGTCCTCGTCTCACTTTCACATATTTGTTTTAGTTTCTGCTTCATTACTCAAACAAAGTAGGTTTCTTTCAAAGTGTGTCCTTTGATTTCACCCAAAAATTAAAATTAAAATAAAAAAAAAAAACATTCATGTGACCAAGAAAACACCCTCTGCATATAAATATGATCTGGTTTTCATCTGTTCTTAAAATTAGGTAAAAACAAGCAAATGATGAACAACACATGTCATGTTATACCAGGTAATTAATTTATTAATTAATTAAGTAATTCCCAAAGAAATGGGAGAAAATGTACAACTATTACAACACCATTAAACAACTGGTAAAATCACCTTTAGCAGCAATAGGTTATTCGTCTTTTTCTGTAAGACACCACCAGTGTATCACAGCGTTGAGGAGGAAGTTTTGTCTTCTTTGCACAATGCTTTAAATGAGGTTTGCAGACATTTGTTATACTGTATGTATCTCTTCAGGCACCACCTGAGCCTTTACACCAAGTTGAGGCTCGGACTTTGATTGGACCATTAAAGCACCTTGATTATTTCCCCTTTGTTTCCGTCACGCAGTTGTTTATCTGCTAAATTTCTTGGCCTGTTGCTTGACCACACTTCAGCCAAGCTTGAGCTGTCGAACAGTTGGCCTCGTGTCTCACTCCAGCTCTGGTATACAGACGAGGTGCTATGGCTGCAAAACAAGTGTGAATCATCCCTCCTTCCTCGCTGAGTTTTACAGCTGGGATGAGATGCCCGGGCTGATGTGCTGTGTTTGGTTTACAGTGCTGTGCACACTGACATGCACTGAGGTCAAACGTCTCCAGAAAACAATAGACGATTTGCAGAGGCCTTGTTTATGATCCAATTTTGCAAACCTTAGCCATCTTACCACGTGACCATCAGCCATGTGACCATCGGCCATGGTAACATTAGGGGCCGACCACTGACAGTGGGAAGGCCCTATTGTATCTGTAGGAATCTTTTTCTTTTTTTTTCCTCGTTTTTGGTTTCGTTCCTCGTTTTTATTTTTCCGACAAAATGAGGGCCTTTTTGCCCCCCTAAACGTGCCCCAAAAGTCACCAGATTTTGCACGCAAGCCAGGCCTGGCGAAAAATTGGATATTTAATGGTTTGCATTAATGGGCGTGGCCTAATGGCTCAACAGCGCCCCCTAGAAAAGTTTGTGCCTCAAGCCCCACAATACGGTTTGACGTACATGCACGAAAATCGGTACACACCTGTATCATGTTGCAACTTAAAGAAAAGTCTCTTGGCACCATGGCCAAAACCGAACAGGAAGTTGGCCATTTTGAATTAATTGTGTAATTTTGGTACAATTTATGCCATTTCTTAGGCCGTTAATGCGGGCCGAACTGTAACGTGCACCCAGGTGTGTTATACATCAAAATGTGCGTCGCGATCCTGCAACGATGGGCATTACTTTTCTCATTCAAAAGTGTTACGGTGGCGACGATAGACGCCAAAAAGCATGCCCCCCCTTCATCTGATTGGTCCATATTTGATAGTTCCTACTTTCTGCCATAACTTTTGAATGGTTTGACATAAAGACTCGTGGGTGGTGTCATCGGACTCGGTTTTGACTCCTTCACCTTAATTGGTTCAAATTAGCCCCCCCCTTCTTCTGATTGTTTACACAAATATAAAACCTTAAACGGAGCATACAATCCCCCTAATTTCGTGTGCAGGGCTGTAATCTGTGACTCATTACAGAGATGTAGGAAGATCATTTTTAGACTACAGTATATGTAAATAAGCTGGTCAATGTTTGAAAACTTAGTTCAAATCAGACTTGGAAGTTAGCAACTTTGAAAAACTAAATAGCTTGTAGAAACCTGCGTGGTTCAATAACCATAAACTTTCATAATCCACATTTTATTGTGTTACAATGAAGTGTAGTTTAGCTGCTAAAACACAAGCAGAAGCTACAAATGCAAACCTTTCGTTTGTGCTCTCTCTTCTACCTTTGTCTGGAGATTATAAGAATATTGCTCTACCTTGTCAGTCCACATATTCTTTTCTTCAGGAGTTTCTTTGTTTCGTACTTCCAGGTCAAACTAGTCTTCAGTTGGTAAACAGATTCACATGGACGCTGTGTCAGCTGGTCGGCTCAGTTCATGGAAAGGTGTGGTACCACCATGGAGCTGCAGGGGCTGCAGGGACCGAAGCCTGCTGAAGCGCCGCAGCGCTGCTTTAATGCAACAAAGAGCAAACTTCCAAAAGATCTGCTTTCTCAGAGGTCTGTGCACGTGCCACAAAGTGCTTTTGATCAGCAGCACCAGCTACTTACTCACCTCCTTAAGTGTCTAATGAAGCAGGTACCACTTAGCTTTGGAGAAAGTGCTTCCTTGTCCTGTCTTTGTTTTAGTTCAGTAAATTAGGACGCGGTATAACATGTCAGTTGGTTCTCTTGTTCATCTGAGAGTAGATTCATTTTATTTCGCAATTTGGCAAGGATTAAATGAGTTTGTTTGTCCTTTTTTTTTTTTTATATTTAGTATTTAGCAGAGGTGCGTAGTAACGAGTTACATTTACTCTGTTACATTTACTTGAGTACGTTTTGGGAAATTTTGTACTTTTAGGAGTAGTTTTGAATCACTATACTTTTTATTTTTACTTGAATAGATTTGTGAAGAAGAAACTGTTTCTCTTACTCCGCTACATTAGGCTACATTGACCTCGTTACTTTTTTTTTATCGCCTCCGCGCACGCGTCAATCTCATGACATCACTGAGTGATTCTTTGGGAAAAATGTTTGTTTTTGCATGTTTTGTCACATTTACACAGACTCAAACACACACAGAGTTTATATGAGTTCATGGTTCTAGTTCTTCCTGGTTAAAAAAGAAAAGTACAAAGGCTTGAAATTTTGTGTTACTTGTGCTTAATTAATTTTTTTATTCTGTTATTTTATTTATTTTATTATTTATCAAAGTACTTGAATTTACTTTAAGCTTATTTTAATTTTTTTATTAATTTTAATTAATTTTATTATTTTATTGATTTAATTTGCCTGAAGATGATTATTTTGTAATTTTATCTGTTTGAATGGTTGTGTTAAAAAAATAAATCAGACATTACTCAACAGTTACTCAGTACTTGAGTAGTTTTTTCACCAAGTACTTTTTTACTTTTACTCAAGTAATTATTTGGATGACTACTTTTTACTTCTACTTGAGTCATATTATTCTGAAGTAACAGTACTTTTACTTGAGTACAATTTTTGGCTACTCTACCCACCTCTGATATTTAGTAAAAATAGCAACAAATCAAAACAGCATTAGATTAGAACATTAGATTCATCATTGTCTTCTTTGCATGGCATCTACAAAACAGACTAAAATGGGGGATCAATAAAGTATATCTTTATCTTTAAAAGTTACATAAGTTGTATTAATTAAAAGCCCCTTTTTAACCCAGAGCATATTTTGAGGTTGTTTTATATTTAAGCAGCAGGTGAAATGGTGTTTTTAACTTTAACCAGAATTGTGTGGCAGGGAGCTGCGGCCCAGTGGTGGTGTAGCCGCGCTGACAGCGTGACCAGACTAATGACCTCCGGGAGGTGCACAGCACAAACACCAAAGTAATTAACATTTGGCACCACAGACACGAGCTCTTTGGAAAGAAATAAAAAAACTTCACATTCTGGTCCACGACCTGTCAGACTTTTGCATATCAGATGTTCTGAACTTTTGACAAATGAAGTCCATTAAAGTTGGCGGTGGTTGTGAATCTTGCTGAATCATGAAGGATGGACTTTTTGTTGCCAACACAAGAAGTCCCCAATATGTGACCTCGGTCCTCGCCCGCTGAATCTATGAATATACAGTCTCGGTACAATTGGGACGGTTAATCAAAAGTATGATCAGAGGAGCTGGCGTTGTGGCCAAAGCGCCCACGTGAGGGCGGATTCGTGCTCATCTCCTTGGCAATCACCAACAGTAACAACAAATCCTCAGCTACCATCAACTCAAAACTGTCATCCATCATCGTCGCTGTGCCGTCTCTGTTTTGTTGTTGGTGCCGCAGTACGTGTGCAGGGTTGCCAATTCTGTTTATTATAAGTGACTTTGAGCTCGGCGTGTGTGTTTTTAGGTTGTTTTCTTAATATTTTTGGAAAGTTAGTTATTTTAAAATTTCAGAAGCCGCAGGTTTCAGGCATGAAAATGATCTGTTATCTCTCATTTTTCCTGTGCTGAATCTTTCATGTCGGGCGTCAACCCGACGTGACCGCGCTAGAAATGTAACCAGACTTCAGGAACGGGAAGTGGCGCACCACACATCCTAACCTTTAAACACAAAGTGACATTAAACAGTGCTTGTCTCTGAATGACTTGTACGTTAGAGAGAGATTATAATGTTCACAGCTGTCAGCCACTCCCTGATCTGCAGGCCAATGCATCATGATGCTTGTAGTAATGTTTGAAACTTCACAGATACCGATCCATAATCCTTTTTTTCCTTCTTCTGTATGTCAGCAGCATGAAGGTGTTGCAGTGACTTCACCACATGAACCACAGGCTCTTGCAGAGAACCAAAGATTAAGGCAAAGTCAGTTGGCAGCACACTGGAGTCAATGCTTAAACTTACAAAGATGACTTCCTGACGACTAATTAAGATGTACAATACTTGCTGTATCTGCCACGCTGCAGTAACCTCTGCAGGAAGATATGATATGGCATGCACCACAGTTCTCTACAATTCCTGGGGATGTTCAAGAAGAAGCACCTCACGCACAAGCTGCTTGATACTCAGCTTCATAGAAAAGTGCTCTGAAGGGTCACTACAACCAGAGGTGGGTAGTAACAAGTTACATTTACTTGAGTGAATTTTGTACTTTCAGGAGTAGTTTTGAATCACTATACTTTTTACTTTTACTTGAGTAGATTTGTGAAGAAGAAACTGTTCCTCTTACTCCGCTACATTAGGCTACGTTGAGCTCGTTACTTTTCTTTTATCCCTTTTATCCACGTACGCGTCAATCTCATGACATCACTGGGTTATTCTTTGGGAAAAATGTTTGTTTTTGCATGTTTTGTCACATTTACACAGACTCAAACACACACAGAGTTTCTATGAGTTCATGTTTGTTCTAGTTCTGCCTGGTTAAAAAAGAAAAGTACAAAGGCTTGAAATTTTGTGCTACTTGTGCTTAATTTATTTTTGTATTCTGTTATTTTATTTATTTTATTATTTATTAAAGTACTTGAATTTACTTTAAGCTTATTTTAATTTAAGCTATTTTTTATTTTTTATTAATTTTAATTTATTGTATTATTTTATTGATTTAATTTGCCTGAAGATGATTATTTTGTACTTTTGTCTGTTTGAATGGTTGTGTTAAAAAAATAAATCAGACGTTACTCAACAGTTACTCAGTACTTGAGTACTTTTTTACTTTTACTCAAGTAATTATTTGGATGACTAGTTTTTACTTTTACTTGAGTCATATTATTCTGACTTTTACTTGAGTACAATTTTTGGCTACTCTACCCACGTCTGACTAAACCACGAAAGTCTTAAGCTGCTAGCTGCCCTCTCTGGAAGAGCTGTGCAGCATCCTGAAAGACCCGGACCTTCCTGGTCACTCCCTGCTTGAAGTGCCGTCACATGGCAGATTTAGGTTAAAAAAGAAACATCAGTGCTGCTGCAGACCCAGCTGAAGTGTGCATGTGTGTAGTATGGTTCATTTTTTTAATTAAATTCCCTCCATTTAATCCTATAAAGGGTCACAGGAGTCTGCTGCAGCCTATTCAGCTCATTACAGGCGAAAGGCAGGGGTTCTCCCTGGACAGGTCGCCAGTCCACCAGAGGCCCGCATATACAGACAAACAACCGTGCATGCTCACGAACACCTATGGGCAATCTAAATTGCTTCAGGGGCTGTTTTTAGACCGTGGGGCGAAGCCGGAGTCATGTAAACCCCACACAGAGAGGGAATCAAACCAGGAGGCTTCTTGCTGGGAGGCAACAGCGCCAACCACTAAGCCACCATGCTGTCGAAATGAAAGAGATGCTATTTTATTTTATCTTACCTTATGAGCAGTCGTTGTAAATGTTACATGTAGAACGAGAACAGCGCCCTCTGGGGGTCTGAGGGACTTTCTTTAGTGTGTGTGTGTGTGTGTGTGTGTGTGTGTGTGTGTGTGTGTGTGTGTGTGTGTGTGTGTGTGTGTGTGTGTGTGTCATTTCAGTTATTGTACTGTTAAAGTTGTGTTTGATTTTAGTTTCTAGCAGATTTCCTGCTCTATAACACGGTTATTCAAAATGAGTGAATGCAGTTCTAAGGTCATTGCTTTTATGGTATGATTTTTTTATGCATCACACTGATAATTCTTCATTAATCTCTCAGGGTTGGGTAATGTTGATGATTTTAGGGTAAAGAAGTGGAAATTACGGTTGTGTGGAGAGATGTGAACCGCTAAAAGTTAATGACTCAGCATACCTGCAGGGAGCAACGAGGCAGCCATGCTGCGCAGTTCTGCACATGACTGTTGGGGCTATGTGATAAGAGTAAGGATCAGCAGTGTGGCTCATGCTATATATTCAAATACATGCGTTCTGTCTTGTGAATTCCTAATTTGGTGAGACAGTAAATGCAGTAACCCCAGACTAGCTCGTCTGTGCTCAAACTGGTGAACATCTTTCCTGCATGCAGTAAATATTCCCAAACCATGCTCACAACGGAAAACCGTCAGCAGAAGCCACTCCGCCGGCCTGTCCACACACCCAGAACGAATCAAGGCCCAGAAGAGCAGTATCATCCTACCGAAAACAACTCAGGTAAAAGTTCCACCCAAAGACTCAGTGTCACATTTACTTAACAGTGGGAGATATTTTTGTTTTCAGTTATACCAGATATCCTGGCGCGATGCATACATGTTGGGGATTGTGTGAGGTGGATTTGAATATAAATAGCTGCATTTCACTTGGGGGTATTTCTTTAGTGACCCACTGTGGCTGGAAGTGTTGGAGGTCCGCGCTAGAAACGAGTGCAACACTAAAGACGTGCCACTGGGAACCCCTGCTGCTAGCTGGGGAGATGTGATGACATTGTCACGATGAGGCTGAGTAGGACCCAGATGCAGGAGAGACGAGGAGGCAGGAGCTCCAGACAAATGTGATTTATTAACTTAAAACAAAAACGCTGCTGAGCAGGAATTACCAAAAAACATGAGAGCTTAAACCTGAGAAATCCCCAAAAACTGACATGACACACAGAGAGTGGAAACAGTACGGATCAGCAGGGAGCAAGCGAAAAACAAAACAAGATATACACAGAGGGCTTGATGAGACACAGGTGCAGACAATCAGGGCAGATGGGAACAAGGGAAGTCAAGACAAAACTTAAACCAGAGATGTTTTATTTGAAACGAGACACCCCACTCCGGTTGTGTTTCCTGTATCTGTGTCACGTGGGTTTCCCCACTGCCCCGCCCCTTTAGGAGACTAACAGCAGGTCCTGAGTCTATTGAGTCCTATGGGTAAAAGTGAACGTGAGCACAGATTATTACCAATTCCTTCGCCCCATAGTAACCTAAGTAAATATGGGAGCCATTTTTCAAAAGCCACAAACCTTCTGAACATTCTGACACCAAAATGGACATTTTCAGACCGACAAATTAGGAGAAAATGAACTTTGTTTGAGACCTGTCTTTGTCTGAGCAACACACTCGCGAGATTTGGCAATACATAGCTCTGCTCAGAGTCGTCGGTCACTGCAGAACTACCAACGTCGTTTTCCCATCGGATAAACTTTAAAACTAAAATAAAACTGGCTTCTTTGCTTAATAATACTGTTATTGTTATTATTGAAGTCTTTTTGGAAGGGAAAAAAAGAATATTAGACTGATCCGATGATCTTGTACTGGGTTGATATCAGACATTAAGGTAGCAGATAAAAAAAAAAAAACGAGCTGCAAAATAATTTAAATTTATCCATGATCCATCCACACACACACACACACACGTTCACAACACTTCCAAAACGATGTGGGGAGAGGGGCGACCACGCCCACTTAGGAAACAGGAAGTGTATACCATTTCATACCTTTGGCAGAAACGGTAATGCATGATCTTCTGTATAGAGTATCTTTTGTTTAAACACAAGGACATGGGGTTTCAAAATAAAACAGCAACCTAAATAACCAGAACTGTGAAAAACCGTGCCAAACATCGAGTCCTTGGTGGAAACACTAGAACAGAATGAATACATCTGCAGGAACTGAGAGGTGTTTTTTAAATATTTACAAAAATAAGAAAATTTTAATAAATAACACCAACTTTAAATTCTAAAAAAAACTGACCAGATGCTTCATATATTACTATGTAAGTCGCTTTGGATAAAAGCATCTGCGAGCTGAGTGCTGCTAATCATTCATCTCTGAACTGATCATCAGCACACGTGCAGATCTCTATAAAGACCTTTTGAGGTTTGCGGGTTTGGACCATTCAGGTGTGTATTAAAACAAAGCCTAGAAGAAAAAACACGGTGATCCTAAAGAGGTAACTGTTACTAGACATCAGTGTGGAAATAGTGATGAAGCTATTTCCAAACAATCAGAGCAATTCAATGCCCAGAGGCCAAACAAATTAAGAAAAATACAATGGCTTGAGTATGATTAATTATTTCTACTTATGAAATTGAAAGCCCAGATAACAGACACATTCAAACATAATCACTTGTGGTTCAGTTTTGGCACCGAAGGTTAAGCTGGGCTAAATTCTGCAACACGTCTTGGTGTTGCCAACGTTTTATAAGCCACTTTTGACATGGTTTTGGCAGGATATGTGAGAACCAGGCATAGCTCAAAGACCCCCAAATGTTCATCTCCAGTAGCTAGCTTGTTATAGATTTTAATGCCTTGCATTGGATTTTAAACGTTGCCACTCCTCACAGCTATGGAACATTTTACGTGTTACATACATATGTCTGACCTCGCCTTTGTGAGACTGTAGACTGCATTTACAAATTCAAACAGGAAATCCTCAGCCATAGTCATATTCTCTAACTAATCTGTTGTCTATGAACATCTTATTGATTGTTGTACTAAAATGTTACACTTGGAAGAACGACCAAACTAACTAAGCTAATTGGCTTCAGGCCAGTGATATGACTAGATATAAAACGAGCATCTTAAAGAGATGGACTGTCTGAGACGCAAGGATGGGCAGAGGTTCACCAATCCATGAAAAAACATCTACAAATTGTGGAGAAAAAATAATAAATCAGAATAATATTCCTCAACATAAAAAGACTTTTGAACATCTCTTCAGCCACAGTACATACCATTAAAAGACTGAAAATATGGAGAAATCACGAAATATGAGAAACCGTGTATCGTCTGGACTAAAGAGACGAGGGGCGCCTCCGTCTTATGTCCCACGTTCAAAAGCCTGCATCTCTGATTGTATGGGGATTCATTAGTGACGATGAAAGTCTAATGGAAATTCAAGGATAACTAGAGAGGTTTTAGAAGAAAAAAATACACATGCTCACACCCAGATGCCTTTTTCAGGGAAGACCTTGCGTCTTGCAACAAGACAATGCTTAACCACATCCTACATCCACTAAAGCTTGACTCCATAGTGGGTGAGTCCAGGTGATAATTGGCTTGCTCAGAGCCTGGACCTTTCACCAGCTGAAAACATTTTGAGACAAAAGATACAGCAAAGAACAATTTGTTGATGAGCAGCTCAAATCCTATATGAGACGAGAAGAGGGGATTACTCTGCGGTGCTATACATCACATTGTCCCAGGATTCTAGAGAACAAATTTGCTTTGCATTCTTAAGCTGATACATTACCTCTATTTTAAACACGTCTTTTCTGTGGTCTACTGTAACTAAAACATGGCTGTATGAGCAGCAACTTACTTGCAGTTTCATTTATATTTCACTGTGTCCCAGTTTGTACACTTATATCTCAGTTCCAGCATAAATACTTTAGATTTAGAAACACAAACTAATCCAAGCAAAAAAAAAATCTATCTGCCAACTCTAGTTGACACATACAGTTCATTATGTTGCCTGGTTTTCATTTGAACGCAGCAGTATGAAGAGTGGCTACACACTAATTAGCCCATTAGCTTTGGCAGTAGCTTTAGGGGAGACTTCCCTCTGCATTTATATATATATATATATATATATATATATATATATATATATATATATATATATATACATATATTACTGCTGCAGCCTCTGACCAGTGCACTTAATGACTGGACGGGCCGGCTGCCTGAGACTGGGGGGACGTGAAATGAAACGGCGACTGAAGCAGGAACAACCCCCACACTCTTCGTCGACTAAAGACATTTTCCACAACCTCATTCAACAGGGACACACGCAGTACTCGTTCAATTAATCACAAATACTCTGCAATTGAGCCCTTGTTTTGCATGTCGGTGGTTTTGGTTGGTGAGGGTGGGGGTTGGGGTTGGGGGTGGGGTAGGCTAAAAGGAAGTTGTTGAGAGAAAAAAATAGGGCTGCTGTCAAAATCGCAAGATATACAAAGGCTATCAAACTGAATTATAGCAAGAATGAAACTCTCATTCGGTCTCTGTTATTGATTCTGGATTATTTCCTGACAGAGTATTTCACTGATGCAGAGGTGGAGATGACCATGATGGATAAAAGCAGCGCCAGTTATGAACACAGGAGCACAGAGAGGGAGGAAAAACAAGGTTAAAAGGAGATGAAACAATAGAGTTTCAAGAAATCACAGCAACACAGCCAAGCTGACAGCGTAACACATCTCCAAGGACACGAGCGATGCATTTGATTTGAAACAATTCATTAAAAAAACACTTTCCTTAAAATGTACACACTACTTTCATCATAGCCAGGTTTTGTTTTTCTAAAATATGACATCTGTTTGACCTGAACACCTTTTAATGATCAGTGAATGTACATTGCTTGAATACACAGAAACTGAAAGAGTTTTTTTTTTCCTGTTATTTTGTTTAATGCAATACTGTATGCCCATTAGGAATGGGCGATATTTTACCGTTCACGATATACCGTCAAAAAAATTCCCCACGGTAAGAATTTGTCATCTCGCGGTAAAAACGATAAATTCCCGTTGATGACGTTTTTGTGTAAAGCCTGAATTATAGTTCTGCGTTTAATCGACGCACAACGTACGTGAAGGAAGGAAGGAAGGAAGGAAGGAAGGAAGGAAGGAAGGAAGGAAGGAAGGAAGGAAGGAAGGAAGGAAGGAAGGAAGGAAGGAAGGACGGAAGGAAGGAAGGAAGGAAGGAAGGAAGGAAGGAAGGAAGGAAGGAAGAATGGTAGGAAGGAAGGAAGGAAGGAAGGACGGACGGACGGACGGACGGAAGGAAGGAAGGAAGGAAGGAAGGAAGGAAGGAAGGAAGGAAGGAAGGAAGGAAGGAAGGAAGGAAGGAAGGAAGGAAGGATGGTAGGAAGGAAGGAAGGAAGGAAGGAAGGAAGGAAGGAAGGAAGGAAGGAAGGAAGGAAGGAAGGAAGGAAGGAAGGAAGGAAGGAAGGAAGGAAGGAAGGAAGGAAGGAAGGAAGGAAGGAAGGAAATTAGCCAGAAAGAAAGAAAGAAAGAAAGAAAGAAAGAAAGAAAGAAAGAAAGAAAGAAAGAAAGAAAGAAAGAAAGAAAGAAAGAAAGAAAGAAAGATAAATTCCCGTTGATACGTGTTTGTGTAACAAACATGGAGGATCTGAGTCATTCCAGTTTTGCAGTACAGGTGTAACTCATTTAATTGTTTTTTATTAATTCAATTTAATTGGTGTAGTTTAGTAGAATTTAGTATTCTTTTAGAGCAGTGATTTGGCTCCAAAGACTGAATGTGGTGATAGATTTATAGTTAAAAAGGTGGAGTTGAATTGGTATTTTTTTATCGTCATTTTTATCGTTATCGGGATAAATGCCAGAAATTATCGTGATACAATTTTTAGTCCATACCGCCCATCCCTAATGCTCATACAAATCATCTCCCACACAGATCGACTGTCTTGTTGACATTGGCAGGGCCTTAACGTGTGCAGCACGCAACCACTTCCCACTGAGAAAGGAGCTCTGTGTTTTCATTTACCGGCAATGTCAAAGGAAGCATAAGGGGCCACTAAAAGAAAATGCAGCTATTGGACAGCAGTATGTCTGCTCAGTTTACTGCTCAGGAGCATATAGGATACGCTTTAACGCCAGCTGCCACCTAAACAGGAAGCTCATTTGAGTCCAGATGTCTACTTTATGAGGCCTATAATGACGCCATAGTTTAATAGAATTATAAAGTTCCCTATGAGTACAGTTGTGACCACTTACCTCTGCTTCAGAATAATGCGAGCACTAGCAGCGTACCCGTCCTTCAGTCCCATTCGTCTAATCCCGTAGTACTTCATAAATATTGGCAAAATGATAACTAAAACACATGAAGCGCTGCACTGAGTGCACAGATGGGAGGTCGTCATTAAGCAGATTGTGTCAGAAAACACTAGCGGTAGGAGCTCTCAACCGTACCTCACATAAACATTTAGGACCTCCATAAATAAACAGATTGAGGAGTCTCTCTGAGATATCTTTCACTTTCTGCAGATGGGCTTTCTCTAAAATGAAACATTCTGAACTATGAAGTGTAGTCAAAACACTGGAAATCACCTGTTTGTGTCCCAGGTTCACTATATCTTATCATCCACAAAGTAATATTGTGTTTTCTTCTGTTAATTACAACATGTACACGTAACGAGGAAGCTACTCTGGGCAACAAGTGAAACAAACCTAATTGCAGCGGTGACACGAAAGCAGGCAGCGAGATCAAAGAACGCCCGGCAGTGACAAGTGGAGCGTAATTTTCCATTACTTGATTAAAGAACAGACTTAAACAGACCTGCGGGGATGCAGACACGGGACCAGGAGTTCCACTCGGCCACAGACAAGAAGCAGTCTGCGCCGCAGACAGCCTGAGTGACCAGCTGCCAAGTTCCACCAACAGAAGGACGTCAGCTGGGGGCTCAGCTCAGATTCCTCTGACTGCAGTGACATAAGGATCATCACTCTGCAAAGAAAACTCACAGAGCCAGCAGCCGAGGAGGAAGAAAACCCTTCACTTTCCATTTGAATTTGGTCTAAAGGCTTCTGCTGACTGCACCATTTTTGCAGTCTCATAAGATAATTACATCTCAGTGTATGACTTGGATCTGCTTAATCTTGGGTACGACGTCAAGATCGGTGAAAACAGATCCTATGATGAAACCTCCTTTTGTTGTAGGCTAAGGCTTGATGGGATGTCGGTTGCATCATGAGCATGCGGAGCATGCGGAGAGTTAAATAAATCTTAAGTGACAATGAACCGCTCGGCCGTCGCTTTTATGTGCCAAAAACCCTAAGAAAAGTAATTGGGGAGGGAGAATGTGTTCCGGGTCATGATTTCAGGAGAAGAGACAAGCTTCAGATGTCACTCTTGCACAGACAGCACATAGTACAAGTGATGTGTCTCAGGCTGCAGATACACACATTATCAGCGACGACTTGCAGCTTCTTCGAGGTGCTGACTTCTCTTACTGCACCCCATCAATTATGACTCTTTCTCAGGCTCCTTAAGCCTAGTTTATCTTGCATTTCCCTATTTAAGAAGGAATTGTGCTGGGTCACATTAATGCGTCACTTCAAGTTCAACTAATGTTGGCTCATCAGAAGACGGAGCCGGAGAAGATTAAATCAGGAAGCCTTTGGTTGCAGGACAAGTGTCGTGATGACGTGAGACAGACGATCAGGACCTGAGATGACAAGTACTTGCGAAACTCTTTCACCATGGCCATCTTTCACATGAGATGCCAAAATATCGTGCAGTGTGTTGGAACCTGAATGTTTGGTGTTTTGCTATCATAAATCACACTGAAGTACAAAGTTGTCATTCACGTCACCTTTTTTCTTTTTGTGCTCAAACAACCAGGATCAGAACGTCCCCTGTGCTGTATCTACAGTATAATCCTATGGTCATTCTGATTTAGATTAAGCTTCTATTTGCATGATTTGCGAAATAATCAATAATCCAAATCAACCAGTGGGGTCGTAAGAGCTTGCTCCAGTAATGTGGTTTAATCCATGAAAACGAGTTTTAAAGCTTGGATTACTCACAATAGTTCTATGCATAATTTGTGTGAAATGGAGGCTACCGTGTGGACAAATAAAAATGCAAGGACATCTCTCCGATTATGTTCCCCTTCTTGATCCAAATATCTTCCTGTGTTCCTGCCTAAATAGGAAAAGATTTGGATGATGTGGGAAATGCAAGTAAAATGTAAAATATGAATAAATCCAAACCGAGATGTATCTTTTTTTATTATCATATATCAAATTATTGTTTCTTTAGATTCCAAAATAATTTGGATTAAATTTGGTAGTTAAACATGTAGACAGATATTGCTGTTTACTTTTTCTCTGAGAGGAAATACCCACAGTCAATGAAATATCATGAAACTGACAAAAGTGATAAATGATAATAATTGTTGTGCAACTCATAGGTAGCTTGGCTGTCCAGTTATCAAGGCTAATGATAATTCTATTAAAGAATTATTAATAATTAATAAAGTTGACTATTTATCAAATTGTATTATCAAAAATGATAATTCTCGTAGGGGCACCACCGCCGGGGCCTTACTTCCGGTGGGATTCGATAACTAACAGCAGAAAATCAGTCTCATTATGATTTGAATTATCCTGCAGAACAGCAAATCTTACAGAATAACAGTGAAGGCGTGATATCCGAACACTAGGCTCTGCTTAAACAAATCAATTTGTGACCAAATCTTGCATGAAATAACACAACCACTCATAAAGAAATCAATCAGAATTTATTTACATACGGGTGTCAAAAGATGATAAACGCAACACCCAAATAAACCTGATGGCAGAAATGGCTTAAGTATCCATAAAACAATTAATTAACTAGAAAAACAACAATCAATAAAATGAAACATAAACGTTAAATGCATGGAATGAAAAAAAAGAAGAAATCAAGCAATAATAACGAAGATACAGAACATCTACAGTTCAACGGGGCTCCTGTGGTCTTTTAAAGATGGACGCGCCCTCTGGGCCACGTGCAATCGGACCGGATGGCGAACGCAGCATTTAAAACGTGCCTACGGCAGAAAACAACGACTACCAAATAATCAAACATGAATGACTAGCAGAAAGTAGTGACTACAAATTAATGAAAACCGTTCTGATAATGATGCTGATGTAATCTCAGCTCTGAACACAGATTTAGCTCTGTAACACTCTTAAGTTACTGATAACCCAGGTCTCACAATCTCACACACAGTTCTGAACACTCTTAAATCCTACTGATCACTGCTACGCGGGCTCACGTCTCCTCTGGGATCCGGAATCGGGTGCCTGCGGGTTCTGTGACTGGGCCGTCCCTTCCCCTGAAACGGATTAGACAGCGGCGGGGCCGCCTCGTGCCGGGCCGTGGTTCCGGACCAAAACGGAGGCTCACACGCATTCCTAGGCGCGGCGGGGGGACCGGTCTCTCCTTGCCGTGCTTCCCTCTCTGCGCCGGTCGCCGACGCGCGGGCGTCCGGGCCCCGGGAGAGCTCACGCCGGGCGAGACGCCGGCCGTCCGTCCCCGATCCCTGCGCCGGTTCGCAGACAGGGGCTCGGAGCGGGGAGGCGGGGTTCAGTCTGAGTCGCAGCTATGTCCCGATCTGGTTGCCGGGAGCGCGTGGGCGTCGGAAGCTTGGATCTGTGAACTTAAAGAGGAACAGAGTTTAGTGAGAAATCGGAGCCTCCCGGGGGACCGCGGCTTCAACGGCCGGACCCCGCAGGGCCCGGTCCGGTGCGGGCCTCCTGCCTCCCCAGCCCGGGGGAAGAGAGAGGTGGGATCTTTGGCCCAGAGCCAAGAAGATCCAGCTGTTCCAGGACGAGATGTAGTTGAGAAGAGAGTGTGGGGGGCGGCTCCGTGCACCGCGGCTTCAACGGGCTGCAGGTCCAACGGAGTGGCCCGATGGGGCCTTACACCTCCCCCCAGCCGGGGGGAGAAAGGGAGATGGGATCTTGGCCCAGAGCCAAACGATCCAGCTCGGATGAGAGGGTGATCGGAAGAGAGAGAAAAAGGAGCAGCGGCAGGGGTTTTGATCCTACGCGCGCTGCGGTGACGTCATCGGTGCCTCATTGCGATTGGATGCGCGCCGCTTGTAGGCGACACTCCCCCCACGCAAGGCATGCTGGGGGTTGTAGTTCAGGCAACAGCGGCCATTTTATGAGGCACATTAAAGCGGAAAAGGGGGGGTTCAAAGAAGCAGTACCATTTTGAGGTCTGGTTTTGGGGTCCGCTGCATCCGGCTCCCCCCCAGGGGGTGTCGTAAATCCCCAGGGAGTCTGTTTCCCTGGCAGAAACTTTCCTTGCTGGCTTTGATCTGTTTTGACCCCCCCTCTTGGGGTCATAAACTTGCTATCTCGGGCTAGGCAGTGGGGTCGCAAACGGACTATCTCGACCCAGGCCGAGATAACCAGGAGTTAGCAGCAGGGGGTCGCAGGACTTCAGGAAGAAGGGGCAAAGTCTGGTTTTACAGGTCCTCATAATCACAAAATATTCATACATTTATAAGTCCAGATGATCACTGGGTGCGGCCCAACATAATAAAGCGAATGTCAATGACAATCAGATATTGCTTTTGAATTGTAGTTCAACAGAACCATTTAAAAATATCAAATTAATGAAATTGGCCCAGACAAATTAGATAGAAAATGTTGAAAATGTAACCAGTGCTGAATGTTAAGTTAAAGGATGTCCTGTAATTTGCATTATTTTAACAGAGTAGTATTTGTGTAACGATTCCTACTGCCGATCATTTGATGGTGACGGGGAAAGGTCAAGAGCAGGACCTGCACATCATTAATGAGCAGATTGAAACGTCATCTCTCGGTTCTGAATTAAGATTGCAAATGCACGGGACATTTCTGGAAACTGAGGAATTTTGGACACACACACACACACACACACACACACACACACACACACACACACACACACACACACACACACACACACACACACACACACCTTCCAAAAATGATTTGAAAAAAGCCTCAATCAAAACTTATTATGAAATAAGACCTCGCTCCCTCTAAATTGGTCCCATTCTCATCTTCCCTCAAACATCTCAAGCCTCGCTTCTGCATTTTAACAAACCCTTCCAGGCAACGGCCTCGTCCTGGGCTTCATCAGCATCCTCTATGTTCAGCTGCTCAACATCCACCTCTGACTCCTCCAACTGCTCCTCTTCAGTGTCACTGCCTTGTTGAGGACAGCTGTATCAGGCTCAAGAGCCTTGGGTTGGCCCAAATGTTTTCACTTTCATTCATGAGTTTGTTGCAAACCTTTTAGTGTGTGTGTTCCCAAACAGTGACCATTTGCGCTCAGAGGCAGCCGATGACGGTTTAATTTCGAGAATGATGGAGGCTACAGGTGTAAGGGGCTCACATCCACAAAGTCCCTTTCACCAGGTGGCTGCACATATGTGCTGGCATGACTGCCAAATTCCACCCCCTTCCCTTCTCTGGTTCAGTACTTTGCTAAACTGTGAACGGTCAAAGAAACGGAGCTAACTATAGCTTACATTTAGCAACTAACTTATCAGTTAGCTATGTACAGTACAGTATGTACGCATTTTAAACTTTAACATTAATGCCACACATCAAATATAGTTATCCCAAAAACGTTATCAAAACTTGATCATTTGAAACAATTTTTGTATGTGATTTAGAAAATAACAAAGATATACTCATACTTCCATGAAATCTGATAGTTTTAGTCAAGATTATGCATAAATAAATGTTTCCCAACTTTCAAATTCCTGTTAAGGGCCAGCCTTCAAAATTTTAAATTCCTGTTAATTACCATAAATTCCCATTAATTACCGTGGGAAGTCTCCAACTGTGCAACTCTATTCTCCATTGTAAAAAGTAGTAACATCTCAATAATGAAAAACAAAATGATACGTTTGTGTTTACAAGAAATTACACCTTTCTATAACAATCAATGTCAACATTCTTATACAATTGAGCACAAGGGAATTGAACCAGTTGGTCTCCATTACATTTTCTCCCCAGAACCCCAAAACTACAACCAAACCGTTGTACGGAAAGAGAATCAGCTCAGAGGTTAGACTTCCATGACCTAAAGTGAACCCTGGTGGCATTATATGACTGCAGACAGAGGAACCATCTTGGAATATGCATGTTTGTCCTTGAGACTGGTCATTGGGCCCTCTGGTGGCTACATCAGATTAAAGATGGAAGTACCAGCAAAAAAGAAAGTTGCACATGGGCTTCAACACGAGATAATCTTCTTTCACTGAATATCTTGTATTTCTGTCTTGAAGCTTGAGGAATACTCCTGATGTTTGAGTTCTTCTGCTTGGGCATGGGCCTGTAGATTCCAGTTAAACTCACACAAAACTGAAATAATTGTCTGTGGTCGATAGAAACAAAAGAAAAGTATTATCAGTTACCTTGCGACTCTCTCTCTAGAATGATTGTATTTGCTTTCTTGTGATTTTATGTCACTGCAAAGCTCTTTGAAGTGCCTTGTGTGTGAACGGTGCTCTACAAATAAACTTGCCTTGCCCTGCGTTGCATTCCCTTGGCTTGCCTCCTCAGAAAGACCAGGCCTATCCCAACTCCAGAGGGGTCTGTCTGCAGTATAAATATAAATGTAATATAAATGGCCATGTAAAGTCAAAGATAAGTGTAAACTGGTGGTTCACACTGTCACTTGTAAGCCAGTCATCAGATTTCCTTAATTCAATTACCTTAATTGTATTTACCAGTAGCTCCCCCTTGGGGCAAAACTGGTTGACCTGCGAGTTATAGACCTGTGTGATGGAGCTGCCTGCATAGTGATGTTTGTTGCCACAGAGAAGTACGAGACGTACAAGCATGTCAGAGTTGGGAGAGAATGTGTTAGCCACATTGTGCAGCAGCAATAATGTTTCAGCAAGTAGCAAAGACTTCTTAACTAAGTAAAATCTATACAACGCTGTAATAAATGCAGTAAGGCATCTGCCATGCCACAGAAATAGTGTGGTTGAGCTAGAGTTAGCACCAAGCTAACAGGCTAAACATTAGCATCCAAGCATTACCTCGTACAGCATTGATTTGAATATTCTGGCTGGTTTTGTTTATGGGTAAAAGAGGACTTTCAGACTCCATTCAGTTACCATCGGCCACTGCCTCCTGGTTTCCATTTTCATTGCCATCACCTACATTCTGGTTCTGGATCTTCACCATTTCAAGTCTCAAGTCAGATAATAAAAAGATGAAAAGCAATCATCTTTTGCGGATCCAGATTGGACAGTTCCCCCAGTGGTATGATCTGATAAGGGAACTGATTTGAGGAAAGTGGACTTTTTTACCCAGTAGACACAGTAATAAAGTTGTAAACTGCACATCTTTTATTTTGAAATCCACACTTCAGATATTGGTTCCTATTGATCACTGGGTTCATGGCAGATTGTATCCTGCTCATTTAATATATTAATTTAAATATTTTAAAAAATATTTAAAAAAATATTTTTTAAAGATACTAGATCTGCAGCAGTTATGAATTCTCTTCAACTCCTAAACAGTTCATCTTATGCCAAGTTTCCTCATAGAACTTAGACCCAGATACACCAGTTGAGCGAACACTTTCATCAAGCAGGTTACATAAGCGAAACAGTAATTTGCAATGGCTAACATGAAATCCTCGAAGGTCCTGTCGCACTCCTCCAATCACCTGACCTTATTTGGTGCAGAGGTTTTAGTAAGGTTAGTGAGAGCTGTGTCCTGCTCAGCAAAGAAGGGATATACATACTAGATATACATGGATGGCTTCCACTTTCCAAACTTAACTTGCACACTTTCAATCAAATAACCCTGGTAGTCCACATGCCTCCATGCCAGCACACACTTACGATTATGATTAGGACACTTGATTAAATAAGATTGAGAACATGTTACAGGTGAACCACATGGTCTTCCCATGTGGTATGTACTGTAGCTGCAAACTGACACTCCCATCAAGACCTGGTCCATAGGTTGCTGGAAGGTTGCAAGTGCCCTGTGGAAACAATATGGCACCAACCTGAATTGAAACCTGTCAAATAGTGTTTTAAAAGTGTTCAACTCTCTTGTCTCTGCCGTCCGAACTAACTGCCAATAACCCTTACTTAGATCAAGAGTGGTGATAGACTTGCACCTTCTAACTCGTTCCAACAATTCATCATTACAAGTAATTGGGTAAGGGTCAAACTTGGAGAATACTCGAATGCCTTGTATCAATGTAGAACCTTAGAGATCATCCCTCGTTGGATTTAGCACATTTTTGACGGCACCATTCACAGCCTCCCTTTTAAAAACATTAAAAACAAACAAATCCAGACTTTATGTTGCTGTGGGACATGATGCTAAAAGTGTACAAATGTTTTGGCGTAACAGCTCAGACCCTGCAGATGGCCATTTATGATGGTAGTCTGAGCCAGCGCAGCCATCTGATGCCACAGCAAGAAACCGAATCTAAATGGAGCCTTTACACATCTACTCCTTGCCTGCACTTCACTGAATAAGACTGTCCAGAAACTAACAACATACACAGTCCCTTGTGTATGTTGTGTGTCCCTTGACGAGACGCAAACGATCAGGGTAGATGGGAATGCGGAAAGTCAAGACAAAACTAAAACACATGGAGATGGATTTTTGCAATAAAACAGGAACGGGTAAGTACGAAAACTGAGATAGAACTAAAAAAACGTGACAATTTCTTGGTTTAAATGCATGTAATGTACAAAGTAACTGACATCGCCTTTTATTGTTGGCTTTTATAGTTTTCTACCTGTAAATTCCACTTTCTCCTCTGGAACAGTTGCATCAATCCAATGGTCATCAGGCCCCCACCCACAGAACAATGATCACCCAGTAAGGGCTAATCAGCATCTTGAGACTGTCCTTTGATGCGTGGTCAGCCAGAATCCGGCCTCCCATGGGTGGAGTATACTCACAATTCTTTACCTGTCACCTCCACAGGGTTTTCCCCATTTGTTTTGGCTATCAGCCACCTCTGTTCCCCTCACGACAGGAGGAGACTTAGGTACTCCCTGCCCAGGTCCTTGTCCACAGATGTCATCTGATCTGGCGACAAGCCTGTGCCATAACTCCTGTGGGCTTCAGCCCCCCAGAAGGTACAGGGTGATCGCTCCCATCTGCTGAACAGTACAGAGGGTCTGGTTATCATCCAGGGACCTGCCTCGCCACACTGTCTCTAGAAAGTTGGCCCTAAGGTTTGTTGGACCTTTCCTCATCTTAAAATTATGAATCCCTCTATTGTGCATTTACATTTGCCCCACCGGTGATGTGCTGAATACTCTCTGGTGGATGTTGTCAGGGTCGTGGTGTTCAGTACTTGGGGGACTGGAAGGGTAAAAGCCCTGAGGAGAGCTGTTGTGTCCCAGCCCAAAACATTTTGGACCCCAACCTTTTGTCAAGGACTTTCACCGTCTGTACCCTGACCAGCCTTGTTGTAAACCTGCAGGTATCCCTCGAGAGGAGGAAGGACGGTCAGGGACATTACTAGAGCTTCCTGCTCCTCTTAATCTCAGCCCCTGCTTCCCCCTCTGCTCACACCCCTCTGCCCATCCACCAATCAACATCTGCCAGCTTCTCCCTCCAGTTTCTATCCACACCTGCAGCTAGTGGGCCAACAACATCAACTTTCAGTAGTTAAACCAGTCAGTTTGTGATTTCCCTTTGCCAGGTTGTAATATGTCCTTCTGCCTGCTATGTACCCAGGCTTTGAGGTTGTTTTGAGAATGTACATTTGCCTATATTTGTGGATTTCTGTTTTTGACCTGATATTGGACTATACTATGGCTTGCCTTTCCGAAATGAAACCGCCTCCAGCCTCATTCCTGTCTCTGTCTGGCTGATTCTGCAATTTGGCTGTCTGGTTTGTGAAACTGGTATGTCACTACTTTGTCTGATTTCATTTTTCTTGCCCCCCAAAAATATTTATACATATAGTTTTTATTTAAGAAATTTAACAGTTGAAAGCATTGTATACCCAATTGCAAAGAGTAAAATTAGCTGATAGCCGTATTGTTTCATACATAGACAGGGGAAAAGGCCAGCATCCCCTTTGCCATGTACTTACTACTGGCAATGGAGACCAAACTCTTGCTCTTTGTCTAAGGAGAGAATATCCTGCAACAACGGACCCAGTATCCAATACTCCCAGAGCACTCCCACACACAATATCCCAGGGGATGCCTTCTCAAAGTCCACAAAGCACATGTGGTGGGGTTGGACAAACTCCAATGAACTCTCCAGGACCCTAGTAAGGTTATAGAGCTGACGGTTTGCTCTTGTCAAAGTCTACACTTATAACAAAAATACACCGTAGGTGTTACAAAGCAGATGAATGCCATGCTGTGTGTTTGGAGAGGGCTGGTTTATATTCAGCGGGAAAATAAATGGATGTGGTGGGTACATACATTGATACAGATATTCAGATATGGAGACATACTCAGATAGGGATACCATCAGGGATTCTAGGTCTTGTAAAAAGACTCCCCTGTGGCCACCCCACTGCCAAAGTGGACCCCTCACAATTGTTGTTACCACATTTTCATCATAAAAATAAAACATTATGGGCCTTGAATTTAAAAAGAAAACCATTGTGTTACATCCCTGAAAACTTGAAATGATTACAAAAATCAATATAATAAAGAATATTTCCTTAGCCCTGAGTCCTCTGACAATTAATCCAGTGTACTGCTCTCACTTTCTTCTCTCATCTGTCCTCCCTTCTTCTTTCTCAGTACTTTCATAAGTGCTCTCTTGTAACATCAACCTCAATTACATCTTACTGCACTTATATTACATGCAGCACTGATATGAGCTTCCTTTCCTTCTTTTAACCACAGAAAAACCCCCTGTGAAGACACCCATAGGTTTTCTTAAGAGTCCTTTTGAAGCTGCTTTATCCTCGCACCGCATGGCGCCATGTTGCAAATAGGCAGAACAAGTAGGCCTGGAACCCGGCTGAATACACTCTGCTTATTCCAGTCACAGTTAGGGAGCCGTAAGTTAAGCCAGACAAGAAAGAACAGCTGTGACGATAATTAATATTACTTTACATTCGGTTTGATCATATTTGTCTGAACGTCCTCATTTCAAGTGTCACAACAGTAACAGAATCCAAAAAGAAAAAAAACTGCTGGAACTGGGCTTGCTGCCTGTAGCGGTAGAATCAAGTGCAGTTGGGCAAGCCTACCAGCCTAAACCTGCGTGTTGCAGGCTGGTTGACTGCAGATCCTGTGTCCTGAAATGATCCACCATGGCTCCCAGCTCCTTCAGCTGAGCCATGCTGGAGGATCTGTGGAGCTTCCAGCAAACTTTGCAGCAGGACCTCCCATTTCAAATGTAATTTAGGGGAAATCAGAAATGACATAAATGACATAAGGTATCATGACAAACATAATCTAATTTTAATAATAATCCATTTTAAAACAAACATCAGTCATTTATACGCTTGCCCTATGTTTTGAGTCATTCCACAAAGTGATTTAACTGTTTTTGCTTGAAGAAAGGGGAGAGGGGAAAAAAGGGGACAATCTCACTTACACTCAGGGGTTAATTTGTGCCGGATCCTGCCGGAACAAGATCCGGCACCTCTCGATTTTGGCCTCCCTGTGTTCCGGGACTTATTTGGGCAGATCCGGCACCTCTCGTATATATAAAACAATAATAATATAAAAAAGTTTTTTTTTAATGTATAAAAAATAATTATATGCATAAATTCATTTACAGAACAAATCCCAAGAATGTCATGTTGTTTATAAAGATTTAACGTCATTTGAAAGAGTCGGAGATTTGTTGATGCTATGAAAAGATGGGCCAGCAAACCACGCCCCTGACCAAAAAAACTTTGGAAATTTGCTGGATCTGGGGAGCCAGCAGCGAGCAACGCAAACATGTCAAAAAGACAGCTGAATTTACTGTCTTTTTTCAAAAAGAAGGAAGAGTTGCATGATTCTTCAAAACGAATCAGAAAAGCAACAAGCGGCGATGAGGGCAGCTGCAGCACAATCAATGTGCTCCTTGCGCCGCGGACACATACACATGAATGGATTTGTGTCGGTTGCTGTGTGGATTATGTTCTCACTACAAATAAAAAAACGGGCTGAAGCCCCCCCCAAATTTGATCACATTTTTCCCTTTCTAACGATACCAATATTGTGTTTGTACAATTTAAAACAGCGTTATTTTGGGGTTGATGCAGCCGCATCTCTGCCTGCAGTCACTGCACTGCAGCAATGTCCCGCCCACAGCACCATCTGATTGGTTACACACAGAGACAGGCACGGGAAACAGCCAATCAGCGGTGAAGGCTGTGCATGCTCTGTGCTCACACAAACATAGCGGAGAATAAGTTTAGCCGGGTAGAGAAGCTCCGGAGCTATGTTTCCAAGGTAAGTTAAGGCAGCAGACACCCTATTATTGTTATTCTAGCTTTCCAAAGTGCACCAGATTGCCCGGGGGGGACTGTTGTGCGTGCGTTACCCCCCCGGGAAATACCCCCCCCCCCCCCCCCCCGTACCCTCTCGATGTTCTGGGACCTCTTCATGGACAAATTAAGCACTGCTTACACTCTCACATTTCAAAAACTTCACAAAGACACAGCCAGTTACAACAGAAACCTCTGAATGTAATGAATCCAATGGAACCACACATGTTGACTTACTAAGTAAGTAAAATAAGTTTACCGTTTTTTGCGGACCGTAAGGTGCACCGCATTATAAGGCACAATATCAATGAACGGGCTTATTTTCATACATATAGCACCAGGTTATGAGGCGTATGATAAAACTTATATAAAGCGAAACAAAACAGTCTAGTAAGTCGAACTTTGTTCAACTCATTCACAATAACAATAACTAAGAAGTTAGACATACTGATTTTGAATTATTTAATTATATGTTATTGTGGGTATCTTTTACTATTTGGCATATATTATTATGGGTCATTTATGGCTGGTACATCAAGTCCCTGAAACACTTCTAGATACGCTCCCTACTGATCAGTCTTGTTGTTACTGTGTACTTCACACTGTAATACTCATGAAAACAGGTTGTAAAAGCATTGAGGCACTAATGACCCAGTACCAACTACGATGGCGGGGGCATGTCATAGGGATGCCCCAATTTCGTCTGCCTTGCAGAGCTCTGTATGGTCAGTTATATCGAGGCCAACACGCTGCTGGAGGGCAGAGAAAGCACTACAAAAAACCATCTAAAAGCATTGCTTAAGAAGTGCAACATCAAGCTTGGAGACCTGGAGTGCTTGCCTGCTGATCGTAACACCTGGTGACAACTGTGCTTAGAGGGAGCCCAAGTACTGGAGCCCCGTAGGACAGTCAGGAGACAACAAAGAAGGTAAAGGAGGAGAAACACACTCACGCAATAGGACTCATCATCAGACCCGATGGACATCCATAAACATATATTATATCATTGTTTATTTTTTGTTACTGTAAATTTAATAGTAGAAATAGTAGTTATATAGTCCTTTGCAACAATGTATATTTTTTGGTAATAATATAGTGACAGTAGGCTACAAACCTTGACTTTATAACGTGCCTTGGATCAATAACTGCGGTCAGTGGCCAGAGTATACTGGAGCCTCTCCAGTGTCCCTGAACCCTCTGGGAAGCACCTCCAGTGTGGCTTTAGGTCGATCTTATTTTCATATATTTTTTACTTTATTTCTTACTTTTTTACCATGTCAGGTGAAAATATATCAAATTTGCCTTATCTTCTCTGCCAATGCCGAACAGCTTATTTTGCCATTGACTCTCTGGTACCCCCAGTTGCTGCCAATGAGGTGCCAATCAATCACCTGAACATGCAGAGGAATGTTGTGTTCAGGGCTGAGTCCAGATTCTGACTACAGCAACTGGATCATAGCTTCAAAGTGTGGAGAAAATGCAGAGAATGCTATGCTAATTGCTGCACTGACAGGGTAACACCTGTTGATGGAGGCAGTGTGACGGTGTGGGGCGACGGTGTGGGGCGACGGTGTGGGGCGACGTCTCCCTCACTGGGAAAACGGAGCTTGTCATCGTTGGAGGCAATCTCAATGCAGGGAGATATCGAGATGAGATTCTGCAACCAGTGGCAATCCCATATCTTCATAGTCTGGGACTGATACGCTATCCTCCAAGATGAGGTTGAGTATAAACTATATTAGACTACCTTTGCTTATCTATCTTATTCAGCTTATCTTGCCTTTCTTCCCTGAAAACCACAATCTTAGTTTAGAAGGAGAGTGGTCCTGTCGCATCAGTCAGGCACTGACGATGTCTTCCAGGTCAATCTAAGTGTGAAGAGACTAAAAATCTAGTGCAAAACTACAGGGATGAGAACCAACTTTTCCCACCTCAACAATGCTTTATTTATTCAGTTTGCTTAATTATTTTAGGTCCTTAAAAAGCTTGTCATCTCTTTGGGTCCTGAGTATTCTGTTCTACTTTCCACTACCCCCCCCACAGGAGTTACAAACTTCCACTTCTATAACATCCGCTGAAACTCTTACTCTTGTGCACACGCACTGCCTGGGGAATATGGCCATGCAAGGATAATACTCCCTCTGTGACGTCGTAGACACTTGATGTTAAAAACTTTCTCCAGAAGGAGACGTTCTGGGGACCCTGGAAACTGAGCATTTTTTGCATAGGGGTATAACTACACAGGATTCACTTGTTGTCAACCCTCTAGCCGAGTAGGGCTAATACATTTTCATCACAACACTGTAAATAAGTTAAAAAACATGAAAAAGCTAAATATGGCGACTTTTAGATTAAAAAAAAGGAGTTGAACTTTATAGTGGATCTTTAAATACAATAAATTCCCATAATAAATCCTTAATAAATCCAATCCATCAACAGTTTCCCCCATAGCTACCTTTTCTCCAATAATCTGTGACATTTGATGTTTTTCAGAGGTCATTTAATTAGGGAAAATGATTATGACCAACAGCAAAACAAACACGATCAGTCGTTCCAAGCTCAGCCAGCCTGAAAGCAAATCTATTTACAAGTATCTTGGTTGTATGCTAATCTGCATCCGCATTAGTGCCAAACCACAGTGAATGGCATCATCAGTACATCTGGGCCTCACTATTATCACAGGCCCAGACGCCGCTTCTTTTTTCTGTCCTGTATGCAGGCTGTCATTGTTCTACATGCCAACACAACCGTGGTTTAGTCGGGGAGTGTTGATACTTGTGGTTTGGTTTCTGCTCTGGACCAAAGCAGAAATGCATTCTGGTTCATTTGCTTTTCAAACGGTATTTTAATACTATTTCAACAGAGGCCATAACAGACAGACACATAAGGTTAAGTCTGATTTCACACTTTCTCCTCTGTTATGTTGACCTTTTAAACGTAACGGTAAAGGTCAGATGAAGAATTCAGTCTTTGGATTCCAGTAAACTACATTTTATTAGGTAAACCTATTCAATCGATCACTGATGCAAATATGTAATCGGTAACTCCGAGCATGTAGACATGGAAAGAAGGGTTTTCTCAAACTGGGGAAGAAAAGTTATTGTGGATGTGGTGCTGGTTTGAGTATTTCAGAACTGGATGGTCTACTAATAATAATAATGGTTTACATATATATGTCAGTGCCCCGCCTGTCTTCCATCCGCCCTGATTGTTCACACCTGTGTCTCGTTACCCCCTTGTGTATATCTGGTCTTGTCTATCCCTTGCTCCTTGTGGTTCTGTCCTGTTTCTTTCCTCCATGTGTCCTGCCAAGTTTTTTAGATCTCTGTTTTGTGTGACTTTTGATCAAGCAGCGCTTTTGGTTTTTGGTTTTTGTAAAATAAACCCTTTTTTGTTGAACTCCTGCCTCTCGCTCTCCTGCATATGGGTCCTCACCACACCAGCCTGACAATATATTGTCATTTTCTGGACACTCAAAGCGCTCACAATGGTTCCATTATTCATACTTGGTATGTACACTACACATGTAGCCACAGCTGCCCTGGGGCAGACTGACAGAAACATGGCAGAGCACCAGCAGAACATTCATACACCAGCAATGTCCCCACTGGAGGGTGAAGTGTCCTGCCCAAGGACACAACCACAGATAACTGAGGGGGGTCGAACCGGCAATCCTTCAGTCTTTGGACGACCTGCTCTACCACCTGACCCACGGCCGCGCTACCGAGATCTTCACTACCATCGCTAGGGACTGCGGAGAATGGTCCAAGAAAGAGACAATAAATAGTGAGCAGCAGTTGGAAGAAAATCCAAGATAAGGGTCAGCCTGGTTTCACGTGATAAAAATTGAATTCAGATAACCTCTGGTCACACGGAAGCATGAATCCGTCCTGCCTTGGATAAAAACTTCTGACTGCTGGTGGGGGTGGTGTCATGGTGTGGAGGAATTCCCGTAAATGTACTCAATGGGGCTCCACCGTCATCAGATCTCCGTCGACCGAGCACTTTGGGATGTGCTGGAATGAGAGATTTTGAATCTGGCTGTGACGAAATCTTCAAACTGTGAGAATGTCATGTCAATATCATCAACATGAAGTCTGATCTCTTTCACCATCAAAACACACTCATCACAGATGATTTACTGGTTGTTGTGAAGAAGAAAAAACAACACCGTGAAAGAGTCCTCCAGGCTCACGAAAGAGCACATATGTAGGTTCATGTTTAAGATTAGAAAGTCTGATTTCTTATTCACTGAACTGTGTCCCATGTGGGGCTCTTACCATCAAAAGAATATTCTGATTGCGTGAACTAAGCTTATTCTCTCTCCATCTTCAGACTGAGGGTGTAGAGGCAGGGAGAAAGAGAGGAGGGGAGGGGGGGGGGTGCAGGCTGACACTGATGAGGCCTAATTACAAAAATTAGACGTGGGGGGAGTGACTCCTACTATAGTAACAGCTCTGATCTGACAGCTATTGTTCCTCACCCAGTGCATTTTATACAATAATACTATACTGTAGTTAAGTCATCTCTTTATAACCAACGGTAACCCTTGGAAACGCTGAATAAAATGCTATCGCCTCAAATGTATTGGGTGTTAGCCCTTTTCGTTGTTCTTCCTCCATCCCAGCACGGATATCTGAATTTTATGCTTTGTATTTCCTTAAGATTACTCTAAAATGGAAAGATAAATAAGTGAATCTGAGCAGATGTGTTCAAGAAATGACATTTACTCAAATTTTCATAACCAGTGGTGACACTTTCTAACCTTTTATTATTACTTCCCCTCGAAAATAAGCATGTAGCTGGCTACATCAATAAGTATAAATCTGCGTGTCACCTCGTCTATAGGAGAAAAACATCAGAAAATATGAATATTTTATACTGTGTATTTTGCACCAGATACTGCTTTCGGGCATAAAACCTGTTTTATTTGCTAGTTTGCGACACAGCAGGAGAGAGAAAATTCAGACGGATCTTTAAAGGCGCTTTAAAAGTCTGTCAGTATAAAATGGGTTGGATTTCATTCTTTTTTTATTATTATTATAACAAATAACTGTTTACAAATGCCAGAAACTGTATGAATTGCTATTGGAACATAGAGCAAAGAATCTTCTAACAGATTAGAGCTTTGGATTAGCAGTGAAACTGTTTCCTGCCCTCCGGTTCGTACAAACGTGAACTCTCTCAGGCTCTGTCTCTCCATGTGTTGCTGAGAAAGTGCTTCAGGAGCATCAGGCTTGGTTAGTTTAGTTTCTAAATCCCCTGCGGGTCATCCATCGACCCAGCGACATGGCGAACTGGAGCACCTAACATCAGCGTGATTCACACATGAAAGATGGCTGCGGTTCACACCATAAATCCAAAGGCATTTCAGGTAGAACGTTGGAGCTCGTCTGGCGGTGAGCAATGGAGGGGGGAAACTAATTCTACCGTCTTTACTCCAACCTCACAGAGGAATCCTGCACAAAAAAAAGGTTTGGAAGGAGAGGAGTCTGCAAAGAGGAATTAGTTTCAACTGAGAGAAAATCAGCACAACGGGAAGCTTTTCTCCGAGAGAGGGAGAGACGAGGCTGAGTGGAAACGTGTGTCCCTGATGTTGATATCAGTGAAGCGCGTACGTGGAACATCTGGCTGGCGGAGCCAAAACACCTCAATGATCACTCGTTTACCGGCAAATACAGTAGTACGCCTCATCCGTGTTGAGACTGATGGAGGTTACGGTCAATGTTTAATCCAGAAATCACCCTGACTTCTGTCTGGATCTGTAACTGATAGTGCCATAATCACTCATCTGATCAATCATTTAAGATAACACCCAAGGGTGTGTTCACACATACAGTTAGGAACGTTTGGTGCAGAACATAACGGAAATGTATACCCAGTACTCGGGTTGTAAAAAAAAATCAGGGGGGATGGTGGATTTTTTATCATATGGGGACAGATCATTTGTGCTGATTACAAATAATATAATATATTACAAATAATAGCAGTGACCAAAACACCTGCAGAAATACTGCAGGAATGACATAGCAGCAGTTAAATGCAGCCTTCTGTAAGCTTTAAATATCCACTGGGCTTACATCAAATACATCAAAACACAACAATAAAAAACACTTTTCTGAACTTATCAATATGACTCTGTCCTTCACAGGATTAGTAAAATGGATCACTGCAAAAACTCAAAATCTTAACAAGAATATTTGTCTTATTTCTAGTTAAAATGTCAAATTTTAGTAAAAAAAATCTCATTACACTTAAAACAAGACTCATCACTGGAAAAAACAACAATTTTCACCTGTTTCAAGTAGATTTTCACTTGAAATAAGTAGAAAAATCTGCCAGTGGAACAAGATTTCTTTGCTTGTAATAAGAAGATAAATCTTGTTCCACTGGCAGATTTTCCTACTTATTTCAAGTGAAAATTGACTTGAAACAGGTGAAAATTGTCAAATTTTTCTGGTGATGACTCTAAATGGCAGTAAACTCTAAATGTTGAAATAGCAGTAAAACCACATTCATTGATGAAATGACATAAGGGATGGAAAGGGGGGATGATTTGGACCGTTTTTATTTCAGGGGGGGATGCCATCCCCCCTCAACTCTAGTACTGTGTATACCTCACTCGTAGAAAGTCCGGGTTTCAAGGCTTCAACTACGTTGAAGGGCTAATGTCTGCAGTGGTCCTACGGCACAGACTTCTCATGCCAATACACCTCGCGAAACTCAGACTTTGTGGTGTAATTTAGTATTACAGCAGGTCCCGAGGTAATACTAGTCCTGAGCAATAAGAGGATAATTTGTCCCAATAACACTGCAGATAAGACAGAAAACATGAAGCAGCATAATATGGCCATTTGAAGGGAATTGAATTTCAGTAAACTATCAAGATGAGGACTGCCCTCTGACTGACACATCGAATATCACGGTAAGATGGTGACACTTCTTCTACAGTAACTCTCACAAGGGAGGAGCAGCTGCCTCCATTTCACTGTCAGCAGGGGTGACTGAGTGAAGCGGACTAAAGTGCATTTCACCATTCAAAAGGAGAGAGGGTTCTGGGAAATGTCAGGAAAACCCATCTACACCTCTCACCGCTGTATCGGAGAGCTGTCACTGCTCCGGAGTGGGGAGCCACTAATCTCGCCTGACAAAAGAACATCCAGTGTCTGGAAGTCCTGACATGTGCCAAGGTGGCTGCAGACGGGGAACGGGGGCCTGTGGCCAAAAGGGAAAAACACCATCCTCCAACTCATCAGTCTCGCCTCTGTCAAAGTGCATTTTATAGCTTCTAAATTGATGATGTCACAAGTTTTTATTGGAGAATAACCTCTCTGTTTGGTGTTTTGTGTTTGAGTCCCCCATTACCATCTCTTCCCTCCCCTCGTCCCCCTCTTCTTCTGTGTTTATTTGGTGTTGGCGTCAGTCGGGCTTGTCAGCTTCCATGGAGGCTGACAGCCTGTCAATCTAAGCTCCTTTCAACACAGAGCGGCTCTGCACAGATGTTTTGCTGCCATTGTGCTTTGCAAATTGATAAAAAAAATGTTAAAAAAAGGTCCTGCGTATGCTTTGACTGTCATCAACATTTGGAGGCGTCCGTCTTTTTCCATTTATCAGCTCTCTGTAGAGAAGTGGGAACTATTATATTCATGTATTATATTTTTTTTCCTTTTTCTCCATCTATCTGGTGTCGGGTCCTCATCTCTTCCCAGCACCTACAGTGACAAGAAACCGTGTGAGAATCCTTTTGTGATTGACTCAGTTTGTGTGTGTTTATGCTTATTTACCAGGAGATGTGTTCGATTTTTCATCCAAGCTGGTGACACACAGACAAACACAGTGTTCTCGAACGAGCACGTTAAACATTTAAGATATTGTAAGAAAAAGTCAATTAAGCCTTGGTGTTAATAGCTTATTAGACCGAGTTGGTGGCGACAACTTCAAGCTTTCGGTCGCTCTGGACCAAACCTGCGACTTGTTGGGGGAGGAATGCTGCCCATTGCTCTGTCCAGGGCTGATTCCAGGATATCTGGTGTGAGCGGATGTCTTTGAGTCGTTTCCCAGCATCTCTGTGGGCGTTCAGTCTGGGCTCTGACTGGACCGCCCTTGGAAAGTGAGTGTTATTTTTTCTGGAGGTATCCTGTGGTGAATCTACATCCACGGTTGGGGTTATTGTCCTACCACACTGTTCAGCTTCTGCTGCGCTTCAGCTAGCGGACAACCACCCCCAACATTATCCTGTACTAAATGTTGGGAAATTTGGGAAAGGAATATTCCCCTCTGTGACATCAAGCAGCTCTGAGGCCATGGAATAAAACCAAATCATGATGCTCTCTCCACCATACTTCACCGCTGGGTGTGGATGCTGGTGAGCTCCGCCCGTCTTTTGCCAGATACTGTGCCGAGTATTCCTGCAGAGCAATTCAACTTTTTGTTCAGTACACAAAAAGTTTCCCCGGTAGTGCTCCAACTTCGAATGTGAAGTGTCCTATGGTTACCGTGCTTCACACTGACATCCAGCAATGTTTTCGCTCATTTTGTCGTCAAACACTGAGAACTGAAATTATAATTGTGTTATCAGCTTCACCACATTGTGTTTGTCTATTAATCTGACTTAGACAAAGATGTGATCACGTTATCACAGCAAAACTGTCTTTTTTTTAACCCTTGTGCTGTCTTTGGGTCAAGGGAGGGTGAAGGGAGAAAAGAAGGAATGAAAGAAGGGAGAAAAGATGGAAGGAAGGAAAGAAGGAAGGAAGAAAAAGAAAGGAGAAAAGAAGGAAAGAAGGAAGGAAGTAGGAAAGGGAATAAGGAAGGGAGAAAAGATGGAAGGGAGGAAAGAAGGAAGGAAGGAGAGAGCAGGAGGAAAGAAGGATAGAAGAATTGGGTCATTTTGACCCAAAGACAGCACAAGGGTTAAAGATTTCCATTTTTTCTTGTTACTAACTCCAAAAGACAAAATATTACAATTCATCTCTTACCCCAATTGCATCTTATGGGCATCCTGCAAACACAGCCACGTATCTTTGACTCAGTCTAATGAAAATATCTGCATTGTTGCATATGGGTCCCCCCCCCCCCGCCGATGAGCATTGTTCTGGCCACAGCAACGGCAAAGGCCAGATAACAGCAGGAGCAATGAGATACTGGTGATAACAATGTTGGCAACCCAAGTGGCATGGAGCATATCCCATCATCTTCCTAAATGTCAACCCCCCCCCCCCCCCCCCCCACCAACACAGCAGCAACAAAAAGGCTGGACTATAATGACACAGCAGCCTGCTTACGCACCTGTTTCATTTGTCACTGGCTCCACCAGCAGCAGCGAAGTTGCATACGTGTGAGCATCATCGAACAAAGAGTGTGAATGAGGCGGAGAAGGATGGAAGGAGGAGAGTGTCTCTTTGTGGGGGCGAAAAGATTCAGTCGCTCAGCACTTGTTACAAAGACGGTTGTGTTTTTATTTCGTCTTGTTTCTTTCTCACAGCCAAAAGTAACAATACGCATTAATTTTTCATGGAGTAAAATGAAAGATAAAAAGGCCCCAAATCTCTATTTCCCCATCTTTTTCTGTCATCCTTCTCTTTATGAGTCTTTTCCCTCCGTCTCCCTCGTGTTTGGCTAACCCAGGGCTGAAGTGCGGCACAGCGACAGGGGTGTGATGCCTCAATGCTGACACTGCACACCGCGGCTGGAGAAAGAAAACTGATGCCTTGTGTCAGCTACCAGATGCCCCGCGGTGCTCTTCACTGCTCTCCCCCCCCATCTCCGCTCAAAAAGCTACGATAATAAACAAAAACAAATCAACTGATAACTGAGTGATTGCAAATGGATGATGAGATGACAGTTTTGTGTCACTTTGACAGGCCTTTGCCGTGTCACCGGTGCAGACAAGACAGCGCTGCAAGACTTCCTGTATTTCTGACAAAACTAGGCTGAATCGTTGCAGGTGTTGCAGGGAGTACAGCATTATTAAAGGGTGTGCATGTACGTGTGTGTGTGTGTGTGTGTGTGTGTGTGTGTGTGTGTGTGTGTGTGTGTGTGTGTGTGTGTGTGTGTGTGTGTGTGTGTGTGTGTGTGTGTGTGTGTGTGAAGAAAAAACATTTTGCGTGAACATAAAAATGTTTTCAATGAGGCGTGTTTTTCTCATTTCAAGGATCATGAAAATGTGACATTCTGCTCGGCCATGGCACATACAGTTCAAAGGAAGTGAATGTTTATCGCATGTAACGCAAGCTGATCACATGAATAAAACCAGATAAAACCAAGCTAGGCTTTTTTTCTCAAATAGTGAATACTTTGAGAGAAGGAGGAACCAGAGCGAGAAGCCTAAGGTGAGACTTCTGCCATCTCGGGTGTCAAACACGGTCAATGAAAAAAAATCAATCAACAACGTTTATTGAACCTTCAAGGGCACATTTGAATCTGACTCATCCTTTATTTTATTACTCTTATTGCCAAAAGCTTTTAGAAGCCAGAGCAGAACAAAAATCCTACAAAAGCATTTTAACTCATTTCTGTCATTGATAAGTGATGGGAAATGTTATATTTCTATTTTAATAAACATCAAATACCATTAAAAGAGGGGAAAAAAATCACATTTAGGGGCTAAATTGTCAGTATGTCCAAGTATTTGAACATTTGAACATAGTGCACTTTTTGTTTGTTTGTTTGTTTGTTTGCTTACTTGTTTTGTTGACCTGCATTTAGCAAAAAGGTTGACACGAAGAGATCTGCAAACCCTTTTTTAACGCGTCGTCCCTCAGGGAAAACACTCAGCACTGTGAGAGCCAAGACACCGTGTTTCCTCCCCCACATTTAGTGCACGATCTTCATTCTGCTAAATGCAGCTCACAAACACAAAGCACTAATTGCTGTCGAGTGTCTCAGTAATTTGTACACCTGACATCTCGTTTAAATAAGTGCAGTCTATAACACTTGACTCTGAAAACAATTTGACGCTATGGTTGACATGCGATATGACGTACACAACCCCAAAATAGAAAGGCTGGGACGATGGGGAAGGGAAAAACATCCCCAGGAACACTAAATTTGACGTTTATTTCTCTACAGGCAGCTTGAATCCACGATATTTCTGTTTTTTTGCCTCATCAACTTGATTTCTTTTGTAAAATGTCATGTCTGCATTTCAGGCCTTCCACTCCCCCGCCCCCTTTAGAAAAAGCTTAAATGTAGTCGTAGTGGGTGAAAGAAAGATATGAAGCTGTTATTTCAAACAGGGTTTGGCTTGGTATAAAATCAGTATCCATGAAGGACTGTGTCTCCGAAGGCTAGAGACAGATGATGTCCAACTTTGTCCGAGGAGACAACTGAGATGTCCCGTCCACTAGGCCTGTGTTGAAAAAATCGATTTCCCAATTCTAAATTGATTCTCAAATTAATTTCTAAAAATCGATTTGTGTGTCTAAGGATCGATTTAAAAAAAAAAAAAATTTAAATTTATTTATTTATTTTTTAATTTTTTTTTTTTTTCAATCATTAAAACTTTTGGTATTTTTTTGTTTTTGCCCTAAAAAGGAATTTCTTTTTGGACACAAGAATAACTAGTGCCATGTTTTTGCCTTTAAATATGTTTAACAGTATGAAAACATTAAAGTTTTCAGTTATAATTGCATTAATTGTCTATATTTCATTACTTTATATACTGTTTTGGGGTTATATTTGCATAAAATGCGCAAAACCAAATTTTCAAAAATTAAAAACCGAAAAAGAACGAAAATGGAAAAAAATAAAAACGGAATGTGGGGAAAAAATAAAACCGATTTCATTGATCCACTGTTTCCTCCCTGGATCTGTTTGATAATTCTGCCCCACGATGTTTCTGAAAGCAGTTCTGGGAGCTGATTGGTCCTTACAGCATCATTAGCTGCCAATACTTGCTGTTGAATCTCAATATAATACTAGTATTAATATGTTGCAGAACTACAGTCATATAATTCATGCAACAGCTCAAAAAACTGTTTTAATAACACTAACCCAAATCAAATCTTGATAATCGATTCTGAATCTTAAGAATCGGAATCAAATCGATTCTTGACATTTGAATCGATCCCCAGCCCTACTGTCCACAGAGCCAGCAGCTCCGGCCCTGTAGCCCCTTTATTCCTTTTCTGATCCGGGTTGTACTTTTACGCTGCGATGGCCGTTGTGGTGAACGCTCTCTGGCAGGTGCCGGGCAACAACTGAATGTCAATAAAGTCCGGACTCCTAAATCCTTCCTCTCCCGGCTGTTCCGGGCCAAATCTCCCAACTAAGAGTGGTATTAACGGCAGAGCGGAGCGCGGAGGAGATAAGAGCCTCAGCGCGCGACAGTCTGCGGAGGATGATCCCCAGCAGGAGAGAAGCACTCTGATGTGTTTTCTACTGAACATCGTCTGCCAGACACTCAGCATCAACCAGCCACCTCAGAGTCTCACAAAGGCGGTTCTCATGACAGCGTGCGATTACACTGGAGGGGGGGGGGGTTGACACAGGAAGTAAAGTGAGAGCAAAATAGGGAGAAAGATGGGAAGACAGATTACTGATGTGCAACATCCCGGGCTCTTGGATTCACCCTTCATTCACACGTGACACAACGAGACGCGGGCTGAGAACAGAAGGCCAACTCGCACTGCATGTGTGTACCGACATCCATGCAGCATTTAACACATTTATCTCCTGGATGAGCTCGATTTTCTCTTTTCAAACACAATGAAACCAATGAGTTCTAATTGACTCCCCAGTATTGACCCTGCGAAATATCGCAGTTCTCCAGCAACACAAGAAATCCTTTCTTTTTATGTAAATTGACTGTTCTTTCCACCCTGACATCAGTCGCTAGCATCCACCTCTCACAGCTGCTCTCTTTTACTGCCTGACTCATCCACTGGATTTCTCTCCAGATTTGTGATTAGATGAGGAATCGAGGGTAGAACAAAGAGTCGCAAGAAAAAGATGAAAGTGCAAGTATTTAACGAGAACAGAGAGCCGGAGTCGCAGCTCGACTGGTAACGGTCTTCGTTGGTCCACGGGACAACGTTGCAAACCTTTGACTGCCTCCCGTTCAGTCCGACCTTGGCCGGTGCTTTCACACAGATCTTTTTATGTTTGCTCTCCCAAACACTGACTACGCCTCCACGTTTCTGAACTCACATCCTCCTCTTCTACCGCGGCATGAAAACCGCGAGCAGCGCCGAAAGTGATCTCTTTGATTACACATTCACTGGCCGCTTTATGAGCTCCACCTGGGGCCTCGTTCAGAAAGGAGGTTCAACAAACGCTGAGTTAAAATACTAACTCTGAGGGGACGAGCCTTGAGATGAAAAACTCAGAGTCGGTGGTTTAATTTGGGGGGTTTGGAGCTGGTCCTGTCAACTCTGAGTATGATGAGGAGCTAAGTGAGCGCAACACGACTATAAAAAGAGCATCAATGGAGCTCCATCACCGTGATTCACCATGGCAACGTCAAACTAAATGGATGATCCCCTTACTTTTCTTCGTTAGAGCTTTTTAATTGTAATCGTACGGTAAATCTGAGCACATCTTTCAACGGAGAAGTAACACTGCTGCAGCAGCGGAGGAAAAGAGAGTTGTCGTGGCAGAAATTATACAGCAAGTGAGCGCGTAACTGAAATATTTAATGACTGGTACAGTTTCACATGAATGACAAGTGGTGGGATGTAGGAATGAATTGTAATATTGAAATCCTGCTGGCTGGGAGAAAAGGAACGAATAAGAAAGTTGAAGATGAAGATAATTGAGTCAGTTAATTGAACATAACAGGCCCGTGGTTGTCAGTCACCGTGATAACATTTAATCAAAGGAAAAAGGATTCATGGAGCTATGATGGGAATATCGTCTCACACATCCAGTCACACTGGAACATCCTGAGTGTTCTTTACTCACAGGTGCGGGAGCAGGATCCTTGTAAAAAATTACTGTTGCTAATCACGAAGGATGTTGTTGTCTAAATGTTGCAGGCTACCAAAAACCTGCGGCCAGGAAACAGTGAGGAAATAAATAAAGAAATGAACAAAAGAAAAAAGTATCAGACATCTGAAATGGCATCAGAGCCCAGGCCAGTCGTCTCCCGGCGCTGCACAGCATCCCATTTCTAACAGTCCGTGTTCCACATTCGTGTTGCTGAAAAGAAAAATCCCCTCTAAAAAACAAATAATAGATGTAGGTTGTTTTTTTTTTTTTTTTACTGAAACGGAAAGAAATATGAGGTTTAAATTCAGGGCATGGCCACGATGAGTGATTTTTGTGGTATGTAGATAGGATCATGCACAAATGTAATCAACTGTGAAGGAAAACAGCAACGCTCACAGAAATCATCGGGGTATGACACACAATCAAATCAGAGCCTTGACGTGAGTTCCTGATGCTGACCCAGCTCGACTCCAACCATCAAGAACACGATGCTCTGATTTCTCCAAAATGTGTGCTATAAGATGAATCACCTGGTGAAATGAAACCCGTGTCAGCTTTATGGACGGGAGGAGACGGGGGAACTCTGGGGGTGTGGAACTAATCAAGCTCCTGAGCAGGTTGTCTTCACAGGATGGGTTACCGTGGTAACAGACGTGAAGGATAAGTTTCTCAAATGGGCTTGAATTAACGCTTTTCGACAGGGAAAAATTACCTTACTATCTGAAATGGTAATCAGTTCAAGGCTCAATATTCCCACACAAACAAAACCTGATTTCTTAAACAGGCCCATGTCTACTGAAAACTAATCAGCCAATCACAGGGCAGCAGCTCAACGCGACACGTACAGGTGGTTGAGACGGCGTGCGGAAGTTCAAGCCAAACACCAGAATGGGAAGAAGCGAGGTTTAAGTGTTTCAGGAAGTGCAAATGTACTGAACACAACCTTCTGCATCCACATTTAAAGAGAACGTTCCAAGAGCGATGAATTACCTGCCATTGTCAGGGAGAAACTGAATCCTTGATGTCACACCTCTTAAGCTGGGCATACACTGTGCGATATTTTAAATCGTTTGAGACTGCCCCATCTCACACTGCACGACTAGATCGCGGAGTTCAAAAGTTCAGAGCCCACGATTTATGGTCTCACACTGTACGACCCGATGCTCTGATGCGACCCGTCTGCTCACACTATACGATCATAATCCTCACGTCGGACCTCTGTGTACTGGAACTCAAGGCCGGTTTTGGGGCAGGGCTGGGCTGTGCCCACCCAAACGTGCGTCCTGCCCACCCGATCAAAGGTTATGGGGATCGTTTATTTTTTTATAATTTTATTTTTTATATATATATAAAAAAAAATATATATATCTGTACCGTTTCTGATTGGGTGGGCACTGCGCATCATTTTTAGACACAACAATGAACGCATACCCCAAACGTTGTGTCTCGGGGAGGGACCCCGCGTCCCAGCAAAATGAGCACAACAGATAAGAGAAGTGTTCAGAACAGCAGACACTAAAGCTTGATTTATGGTTCCGTGTTACACCAACGCAGAGCCTACGCGGCATCGCGCCCAATACGGTGCGGGTCGCCGCGTACCCTACGCCGTATGCGTATGGTTGGGCAGACGTGGGTAATGCAGTGTTTTTTTTCTGTTATTAAATCATGATTTGTAATGTGAATTTGCAACACTTTAAACTACAAATAATAGTTTTTGACGTGACATCAGAGATTGCGCATGCTATCTGCGAAAGGATGAGGCAAATCGGGTCGTAGCACGACCAGGATTTCAAACACGTTTGATATTCTTGAGAGCACACGATTCGTGATCGGGAGCTCGTCGTGAGGTGTTAATCTCTCGTCGTTACCCCACGTTTACTGCACGAGGCACGACCAACGATTGGGTCGAAATCCGGCCCCATCCAAAAAAACGTTGCGCGACTGGAAAAACAAGCCGATAATCGCACAGTGTCTGCCCGGCTTAACACCTCTTCACACCCAACGTAAGAAGAATATCTCTGATGAATCTTGAGGATACCGGACAAAAGCGGCAGAAGACCACACTCCCAATCCTGTCAGTTGAGAGGAGGAAGCTGAGGCTTCACCAAATGAATGTGATCTGATGCATCTCAACTTCTGCTGCAACATTACTGAGTCCAAGTTCCTTTCTAACACACACAGTAAAATACATACTCATCAACTATTGAAACAACAATTAAATAAAACTCTAATAAGCAATATAACATTACCAAAATGAATGCAATGGTAGTAGGCAACGTTGCACAATAAACCCAGTACATCCTGCTCAGATTATTCATGATGGAGTCAGAACTTGGCATCATGAACGTGTGTTGGCTGTAGTATCTATCTGTAGTATCTTTTTTTTATTTGGCATACTAAAGGCCTCTTAGGACCAATGGATCATTGTTGTCGCTCCACACTACCTGAGTGCTGTTCCCGGCGAATACCGTCCTTTTCTGGCCGTGAAAACGCAGCCGCCTGGAATGCCAGGCTCCGGTGGAACGCTTGAATCATGGTTTCGTTTGCGTGCAATGAGGTCACTGCTCTCAAATGTCCTCCGTGGCCACCAGATCCGAATCGTACGGAGCGCTTTTATCATGTAGTGGAACAGGAGATTCTCATCACGGATGTGCAGCCAGCAACTGTGCTGCAACTGTGTGATGTTTTCATGTCGACCAAGATATCAGAGGAATGTCTCCAGCACCTTGTCGGATTCATACCACCGAGGCAGTTCTAAAAGTAAGGGGGGGTTGAACCTGAACAGGTCTGAAATATGAAGGATGTTCCCATTTCCATCTCTTCATCTGACTACTTTTATACACAACATTATCCAAGTCTGTTTGTACTTCTTAATTTCAGATGAAAAAGAGGCTTCCAGGCTTCACTTTGTCAAATATCACTGCCTTTGAACATAATTAATGAATCCTCAGGTTGGATGCACGTTGACGAACACGAGAATTAGCACTGAGCATGGACAACTAAGTGCTTCAGAGACATTTAGGGATTTTTTCGGAGCTGGGGGAATAAAGTGTTTATGGACACCATTCAAGGTCAGATTTGATTTACAAGGTTTATTTTCTAGCTTGATACTGTAATTATCTCTTCATTTAAGGCTGGTAGTACACATACCACAAAATGTGTTTTTCATTATGAGGTATTGGCAGGAGAGTTGAAATTATAGATGCTTTGGACCTCTCAGCCCAGCGTCTGTGAACCAGGCTTCAGGTTGGCAATAACCAAAGCAGAGGTTTCTCTGTGCAACACAGAGGAGAGGACAGAGAAGTCTGTTCTTCCACTGAACAGAAAGCAGCAGTGACCCTGTATCTGTCACTATCTAAGCATTTATGCAACCAAATCTGGACTCAGATGTCACACTGTTTACACGCCCTAGTGTGTGCCCACATGACCACCTAAAACACAGAGGTATACCTTCCCCTCAGTAGAAAAATGATGCCTCAGATCCATTTTTAAAGGCAGCGTTCTCCGGCATGTGAAGTCCGGCTGTCTTCCCTCGGGCGCTGAAGTAAAGGCTTTGGTGAGTGCCGCCCGACAACGCATCTCATCTTTCTCTTATTATCTGCAATGGCTCCAACCCGTCATGCCCTCTGCTTTTTTTAATGACGTTCCAGACAGCTGTGTTCTCACTCCTCTAGTTTGTCATTTACATTTTTAAAAGGGAAAAAGTGAGATACTAGATATGAGTGTATAGTGAAGAAGGAAGGACTGACTTCAACTAGATGAGACAACCCCCCCCCCCATAAAGCTGAGTGTGAAGTTTGAATATGTACGAGGTGGTTCAGATTAGTTTCTGAGCTAAAGAAAAAAAATGAAACCCATTTCTGCAAAACTTTCATGACAAAGTGAAGATGTGGCTCCAAGCTCCCAACACCTGGTGTGTGTGTGTGTGTGTGTGTGTGTGTGTGTGTGTGTGTGTGTGTGTGCGTGCGTGCGTGCGTGCGTGCGTGCGTGCGTGCGTGCGTGCGTGCGTGCGTGCGTGCGTGCGTGCGTGCGTGCGTGCGTGCGTGCGTGCGTGCGTGCGTGCGTGCGTGCGTGCGTGCGTGCGTGCCTGCGTGTGTGCGTGCGTGCGTGCGTGCGTGCCTGCGTGTGTGTTTCTATTAACTTGTTAGGACCTCTCCATGTACAATTACTGAAGTATTTCTGACCATCTTCCTTGCAGGGACCAAATCCCAATCCTTATTTCTTGTTTTCTGGTTGAGCTCAAATGAAAGTTATTTTGGATTAGGACGATATTTGAAACCCGTTTGGACATTCAGAGGGCTGAACCTCCTCTCTTTCCTACAGCACACCGAGACAGCACCAAGTTCAAACCACCACCACGCCACCCAACAGTTGTTATCTTGGGGCACGCTGAAGTACTTGCCCCAAGACAGGGACTTGTCTCAGCCCCCCAGGAGTCTCCAAAATTCTTCTCCCAGGGAAGCTCCTGGAGACACACCAACAATGTGGCTGAAGTAAAACTACCCTGGAACTCTAATAAAAGGAAACTTGCGGGGACCAGTGAACCTTGTGGGGACCAAACCCCAATAATGATACAAAATGTCATTTCTGGGGTCCTAGTAAGTGTTAAGTGTGATGAATGCTTCAGTGTAGCAACTACTGCAGAGCCTACGTGCAATAGCTCATAGATCGCATTCACAGTCGTCGTCTGTCAGTCTCTACCAAACTACAAACTGAGTGGCAGTGTGGGTCTTTTGTGCAGTGTGTAACTTGCAGTGTTGAGCTTAATTTTGTTAACTTCCTTTTAATTCCCGCCAATGGAGAATATGGAGCAGATCTTATGTGAGTTGGAGCTGATAGATGTTGACTGAGAGTTCAGTCTTACTGATGTTACATCACTATTTCGGTAAATGATGACGACAACTAGGAGTAGCCAGAAATGCAAACACGGGGACCATTATTGTTTGTTATGGTAGGTGTTGACCTGATCCCAGATCAGGTGCATATCGGCTGTGGTGTAGGTTACGGCGCAGGGTCCCCGGCCACCGCCTGCATACATCTATATCAATTAGACTGAGAACCATCTGCCAGAGCTCAGAAATGAGATCTGTTGATGTTACGGGTCAGAGTTCAGGTTAGGCTAATAATGATAGATGGGCTAACTGTGTTGTGTTCATCATCGCGGTACCTCGTTAGGACCTTTTCCATGAGGACCGCTGACCTTGTTGAGGCCAGTAGTCCTTGTGGAGAACGGAGCTAATGAGGCAAGACTGTCATTTTCTAGGATCCTGGGGAGTTGCAGTGCCGGTTTAGATCAGATTAGGTTAGTCAGGATAGGGGTTGTGTTCGGCAGTCCTGCATGTTAGATGTTTCCCTGGTTCTCTACACCCTGATACAAAGGACTGTGTCACTAACACACTTGTGCAGACCTGAATGAGAAGCTGGTGACGATTAATTAGAACCAGGTGTGTTGATGCAAGGAGATATCCAACACATGCAGGACTACGGCTCTCTAGGACCAGTGTCCCTACCCCTGCGTTAAACGATTTAAAGGATTTGAAGTCAATGCAATGTCCCTGAAAGGATGTCTGTGGGAAGTTGAGGTGCGGGGACGGGTGAGGTGTCTCTCCAGTCTCCACACAAACACCTGCATGAGGACATTCGGCTCATTACGTATGCGTTTCGTCATGACAACGCCACGGGGCTGGATCTCAGCCCCGGGGACCAGAACCAGACAGGCCGGTGTGCCGGGACTTGGTGAGGACAGGAAAACTTACCGGGATGACACTCGGCCCGGAGCAGCACGGACGCTGGGAAAAGCAGGAAGAAAATCCACGACTGTAGTAGCCTCCACATGTTAGTGATATACGCATGGATGTGGGGATGGTTAAAGCGGCCACAACTGTTGAGTTTGTCCCCCTTCTTTTTTTTTTTTTTGCGCGTCAGTTCAGTGACGCCTTTGGCTGCGTAAAAGCTGGAGCGGGAGACGCAGCACCGGAGAGGCGCAGCCGCGGCTCCGCGGGGGACGGAGCTCCTCCCGAACCCGCCGGGAAGCGCTCAGCTCAGGATGCTGAGGATGAGGAGGAGGAGGAGGAGAGGAGGAGAGGAGGACAGGTGCACGCAGAGCCAGGACCAGACAGGCTGTGAGGAGAGGAGGAGAGGAACCCGCGGGCCAGTGCGCGCCTCGCCGCGGCGGAGAGGGAGAGAAGAGATGCGTGTCTGAGCCGGAGCTGCTGCTCCTCCATCCAGCCAGGAAGCAGCGTGTGAAACCAAGTGTGGCGGAGACTTTATCAGTCTCCGAGGGGGGAGGAGGGAGGGAGGAGGGAGGGGGTGTTCAGGGAGAAGAAAGGATGGTGTGAGGGAGAGAGGAGAGGAGAGGGAGAGGGTGAGAAACGAGAGAGCGGTCATTCCCCTGGATCCTAGCGCCGGAGAGAAAGCCCGTCTCCTCCTAAATGCACAACTTAAAGGGGACCTATTATGGCATCTAATAGGCTACCTATTTTAAACAGGCCTTGAATGTCTTAAAAACAAGCTTTTGATTGTTGTTGCTAAATAAATTAGAAATTCAGCCTCTGAGCCATGTCTTTATCATCCCATTCTCTAACCTCATTATCTATGCAGGATTCTGAGTGGGCAGGGCTATGATAATGAGGCTCTGTGCTGATTGGCTGCCTGAATGATGCGATACACCGCTACGAAAAAATGGCGGAAGCTCCGGCCGGCGGAGATAGTTGTGGGCGTGGTTTCACGCATCAGAGGCCAACCGATGTAAATCGCATTTTGGTTACGTAAAGACAGGAGCAGAATCTGAACGGCTCGTAGATCCACATCACACTGGACGGCTCATCCGGGCGGCTGTACAGACACTGCAGAATTTGGTTGCTGGTTGTTTTTTAGATAAATAAATGATCCATAAATGATCTATTATCCATTACTAAAGTCAAAATTTTGTGAATGAAGTCGGAATTTCGAGGATAAAGTTGAAATACATTTCGACTTTTTTTCTTGAAATTGTACTTCAACATTAATCTCGAAATTTCGACTTTTTTCTCGAAGTGCATAATGAACAAAAAAAATACTCTTCCTTAAATCTTTAAATCAGACTGGCTTATTTAATTTTTTATTTATTTATTTATTTATATTTATTTAGGGAAGAGTATTAGGGCCAGGCAGGAGAGAAATATAAATAATATTTTAGAGGAGGAAGATTTTTTTTCATTATGCAATTGAAGTACAATTTAGAGAAAAAGTTGAAATGTTGAGAAAAAGGCAAAATTTTGACTTTATTCTTGTAATTGTATTTCAACATTAATCTCGACATTTCGACTTTTTTCTCGACATTTCGACTTTTTTCTCAAAGTGCACAATAAAAGAAAATCTTCCCCTCTCAAATATTTTTTCTCCTGCATGGCCCTAATACTCTTCCGTAATTATTAAATTAACATTCAACAAAGCTCCTTTTCTTCAGAGAAAATGTTCACATCTAATTTACAAATGATTAAACGTGGCACGATATTAGTCCAGGATTATCTGCCAATAAAAAGCGATGCAAGCAGTAGGTAACATTAATGCTGCAGAGTAAAGGAGGAAAGAGCAGTGCATAACCATGACCACCCGAGACGGCCCAAACTATAACATTTATGAATAAGTCTTAAAACCGAGCTTAAAGGCACACAAGGTGCCCTGAGAGTTGGCTCCACAAGACAGGGCCGACAGCTGGAGGCTCTGCCTCACTCTGCTTTTAGAAACTCAAGGAACCACAAGGAAGCCTTGAATATCCTTTCCATCCCAGTGAATTTGCTAAGTTTCATACGAAGGCTTTTTCTTTCTTTTTTTTCACATATTGTTCCAAAGAAATGTGTTTTTTGGCTGTGAGGGTAGCTAGTTGACCATGTGTAAGCATATCCAGTGTTTTCCAGGCCAAGAACAAAACAAATGTATTCGCTTGTTCGCCACACTTCACAGAAAACTGCTGCAGGAACAAGGACCAGCGTGCTGCTGGGTGCCGAGAAAGACTGAAACTAGGAGCTGTTCCAATGTGTTTCCTTGCAACGACAAAAACTTAAAAAAGCTGTCAATTTCACTGACTATCATGGCAGGACAGCCTCAGTTGTTGGCAGTTATGGGGACAAAAGTAGTTTGGCAACACCATAATTAGCTTTTCTGTTTCTTGGCAGCAGATGTTTTCTCTTTCAAGTCCTGAATATGATTCTGATTTTACTTATTTATTGCAATTTGATATGATTTGAACAATGATTATCTTCAATCAGTATATGACATTGATTCATATCAAGTCCAATAAAAATGATATTGTGACAGACTTGAGATGAAGGCAAACATCAAACGTCATCCACTTCATTTCACTCTAATTTCACTCGTGTGACTCTCCTTGTGATTCTCAGCCTTTGTTCTGAAATAATTACAGGTTTTGGACCCAATAAAGCAACTAAAACCATATATGCAAAAAAAGTTAAATATATAAAGGCAGGAACATGTTTAATCCTTTAATTAAAGAAAACAAAAAGAGAACAAAACTGTTTGTAACTATTGTGAGCTGACACACTATAAAAACTGCACACAGATGACATTTAGCACGATTAATACACACAACTGTAATAAAGATTAGTCCCAGGCACATAAAACTAGACCCAAATATATAAAGTCAGATTCAGGGTTGCGTTAGGTGTTTGTGGCGTGCTTATTTGCGCATGCGCGGCTCGCTGTTCTCTGAAGCTTCCACTTGTCACGACATCTAAAAGCTCTCATGGGACTTCTGGATGTGGATGGCTGTGAGTTTTGCAAGGGATTCACATAGTTTTAAAATGAACATAAGTACTGCAATTACCATCAAATTTCAAACGGACCTTTGACAGAACGTAAACCATGACATAAATCATTTGATGTTCTAGCCGAGTGCTGAAAAATCCCACTTTTACAAGTGTACGAGAGGAAAATGCTGATTTAGAGCTGTGCTTTCCTTCTTGTTTGTTTAGATGTGCTTCATGAAAGTCCATCCATCCATCCATCCATCCATCCATCCATCCATCCATCCATCCATCCATCCATCCATCCATCCATCCATCAATTATCTTTACCCGCTTTATCCTTTGCAGGGTCACCGGGGTCTGCTGGAGCCTATCCCAGCTACTTTCATGCGAGAGGCAGCGGTAAACACTGGACAGGTCACCAGTCTTCATGAAAGTCCTTGAGGTAAATGTCTTGTTCTGCTGTTTAGGTTTATCGAGAGAATTTAAATGCACTTATTTAAAACGGTCACGCTCATCAATGTAGGATACTGTTGTGCAAAACTTGTGACTCCAAACATAATGTCAGTATTTCAATACAATAATATGAATTCATTTAATGGCAGCATGTCTTGCTGATAAAGGGAATGAAGGTTTTATCTGTGGCATTTTTTATTTTTGACAGCATCAACACTGTGAAGGAGAGTCACGGTGGAACTTTGAGGAGTTAATTTTATTGCGCTTGGCGCCCTCTGCTGGTGGGTTAACGACACTACTGAGAGAGACTTCTGGCTGCTTTTCTTTCTTGATAAAAATAACCTTCATTTAGCCTTCACTGTTGGATTTAGGAAAACGCAAACATGGAGAAGTGCATCTGAAAATAAAAAATCAGGAATGGGATAGCCGAGAAAAGAGGGATGAGGGACGAAGCAGGCGAGTAGTTTGATGTTTTTTGAAGGTTACGTAACTGAAGCTGTGTCAGGAAAACATGTTTGGGCCTCAGGTGTAAGCACCAGCAGAAAAACCGCCTAGTTAACGGCACTGAACTACGCCTACATCATGACTCTTTTATTTACAAAGAGAGGGGAACAGGCATGTTTTCTTTGAAGTTCTAGGCTGGAAAGCTCCTGGTTTGATGTGAAAAATGGGTCTTTTTTTTCAGCCATCAGTGAAAAATAAAAAAAGACTTGGTAAAAGTGGTGCTCTGAATTCCCATCCGTCAGCGATCAGAGAAAGTCTTCCTGAGGGCGATGGAGCACACCAGCGTTACTGTACAAGGTGGTCTGGATCCGACAGTCAGCACCTCTGGGAATACCCTGGATCGTATAAACTTATATCCGAGGTGACCGGAGCTTGATGAGAGATTAGGTGTTTCAGCATCATCTGTCCCCGGCTATTCCCGTCCAGGGATCCACAGAGAGGCCCCTGCCAGGATTTTTTTTGTCTGCATACATATTAATGGTTAATACCAAGTTGGTAAAAACCTAAAGCATATGCATGTTTTTTCCAACAATATATTTATTTAAAAACATAATAGTACATACATACTGTATAACCCATGGGACTCTAAACATCTGCCCCAAGGGGCACGGTGGAGCAGCTGGTAGTGCAGCCGTCTCACAGCAAGAAGGTCCTGGGTTCGATTCCCGCCGGGGACGCTGTGGGCGCTGAAGTGCGTGTTAGTTCCCCCATGACTTCAGCGCCCACACCCTGGGTGGGGTTGGCGAAAGGATCTCTCTGTGTGGAGTTTGCATGTTCTCCCCGTGTTCCCTTGGGTAGCTAATGTGAGCTACCCTCACAAAAACATGCACACAGTCCTGGGCTATACATGCCCCCTCTGGCCAACCGGGGAACAGATGGGGTGGGGAGGATCCAGCCGGAATAACGTGATCCTTCCACGCGCTACGTCCGGCCGGAGAATCCTCACCCTGTCTGGTGAAAAGAAGCGGTTAAGGAGGAGACCTGAGCTCAGTGCAGGGCCCTCCCGGGGTTGGTAGAGGATGGCAATGCTCAGGACTTAGGTAGAGGAGCACTGTGATAAAATGGGGGAAAAACCGGGATAAAAATATTAGAAAAAAAAAAAAACTAACGAAAGACGGGAATTTCAATACGTAATCAAATAATTATACATTGCTTGAGTAAGTGCAATATATAAAAATAAAATAGTTAATAGAATAAAAAATAAAAAAATGGGCAGAGTACCGGTAGAAAAAAAAAACAATCATACACTTTCAATACAAGTCTTTATTCGAAAGAAAGTTTTTAAATGGGCCCCAGATGTTATCAAAAACAGATTGCTTACCCCTGATTGTATACGTGATCTTTTCTAAGGGCAGAGTTGCCGTTAGTTCGGAAAGCCATTTACCTATTCTTGGTCTATCCACCTCTTTCCAAGCTAATGCAATGACTCTTGACCAACAGTAAGCATATATGCATTTTAATATATAAATCAATTTAATGTATAACATATTTTTTTTTTTAATATACATAAACACACACACACATACACCTTTTTTTAAATAATTGATATAAACAAATGTGATGGGGGGGTGGGGGTGAGGGATGGCATCCGCTGCTAGTCTGAAACCACGGGCACACAAGCCTTTGAAATCTGTAAGAGAGAAAACAAACACAAGAACAGGCAGAGACACGAACAGCAACCATTTCAGGTCTCTGAGACTGAATCCACACTAGGCTACTGCGATTAACTGTCCCCCAAAACTGTGGAGTGAGTATGTAGGGGGGCAGGAGGAGGAGAGGAGGACGAAGCCAGGAGGCAGGATCAGTGGTGCTGGCTCTGATAGGATTTAAGCTTGGGACCTTCTTGCTGTTGGGCCACAGCGCCAACGACCAAGCACATGTGCCGTCCCACTGATCGTTATGACAGGCAGGAATACCCAGATCGTGTCAACATTAGTCCACCGCAGGGCCAAACATAGAAAAAACCACCACACACACTCCCTACATACAGTGGGGCAAAAAAGTATTTAGTCAGGCACCAGTTGGCCTGGACATGTACTGGCTTAAGCAGGGGGACACGTCTGTCCCTGCAGGATCCGAGTCCCTGGCAGCGTAGTGTGTTACTGATGGTAACTTTGTTACTTTGGTCTCAGCTCTCTGCAGGTCATTCACTAGGCCCCGTGTGGTTCTGGGATCTTTACACACCGTTCTGGTGATCATTTTTACCCCACGGGGTGAGATCTTGGAGCCCCAGATCCAGGGAGATTATCAGTGGTCTTGTATGTCTTCCATTTTCTAATAATTGCTCCCACAGTTGATTTCTTCACCCCAAGCTGTTACCTATTGCAGATTCAGTCTTCCAAGCTGGTGCAGGTCTACAGTTTAGTTTCTCACGTCCTTTGACAAATCTTTGGTCTTGGCCATAGTGGAGTTTGGAGTGTGACTGTTTGAGGTTGTGGACAGGTGTCTTTTATACTGGTAACCAGTTAAAACAGGTGTCTTTTATACTGATAACCAGTTAAAACAGGTGTCTTTTATACTGATAACCAGTTAAAACAGGTGCCATTAATACAGGTAAGGAGTGGAGGACAGAGGAGCCTCTTAAAGAAGAAGTTAAAGGTCTGTGAAAGCCAGAAATCTGGCTTGTTTGTAAGTGACCAAATACTTATTTTACCGAGGAATTTACCAATTAATTCAGTAAAAATTCTACAATGTGATTTCCTGGATTCTTTCCCCCCATTCTGTCTCTCATAGTTGAAGTGAACCTATCATGGAAATTACAGGCCCCTCTCATCTTTGTAAGTGGGAGAACTTGCACAATTGTTGGCTGACTAAATACTTTTTTGCCCCACTGTACATGTTTTTGGACCGTGGGCAGAAGCTGGAGTCCTGGGAGAAACCCATGCAGGCGCCGGGGGGAGATGCAAACCCCTGCCGGGGTTCAGACCCGGAACACGAACCACCAACGTGAGCAGCGTTCCAGGTTTACAGAGAGTAAAGCCTTTTTTCTCCCAGCACTTCCACAACCTCCCACGCCGTACGCCGTTTGGAGAGTTCAGAAACAAGGCCGCGCGTCCTGCTCCGTAGCTTTACAGCCGCTTCTATACATCGTGCTGTTCCCGCCTATTTAAACTGTCATCAGCGTTAATGAAGATGAACTGAGCATATTATTTTAATGTAGAAAGTTAATGTGTTGCTTTATAGTCCACATTAATCCATTATTTGAAGATTAACCGATTTTTCATCATTTCACGCGGTTGACAACCCACACGTCAGGGGAGTCAGGTTTTATGTGGAAGGTGACTCAGTAGAAAATCACATCCAGCTGATTTTGTGACAGAGCACAAAACTAGTGATATCCAGTCGCCCTGAATGATCCTGGACATGGTTTGAAGTTTGATTCTTTATTTTGTTCCCCCTCAAAAACCTCCCTGAAAGTTCGTCACAAGGTTTTCTTGACGTTGGAAGAACGTGGCCAGGGCCGAAGGCAGCTCGTGGTTTCACTTGGCTTCAAATGGTTGTGTTATTTCAGAAAACAGTGATCCACAACATTTTATGAGAAGCTTAGAGACTGCATCAACAGTGGCGAGAAAAGCGAAGTCCTTGAAATGAACTGCTCCGATGAGCCGAACTTTGAGATTCCTGAACAAACAATTAGAGTTATCAACAGAGCGGATTATCGGGAACCAACAAATACATTATTTATTAATTGTCAGATGCTCAAATTAATGAACTCGTTGATTTCAAAATTTCACAGTTGATGTACAAGGCTTGTAATAATCTGTTGCCACACTGTTTCCAGAAGCTGCTTCAGCAAAGACAACGTGGATATGAACTGAGAGGAAGCTGTATGTTCACAAAAACAAAGAACAGAACGGATGTCAATGTGTTTCAGTTTATGGGCTTAATCTGTGGAATGTTTTGGAAATGGAAATTAAAGAGTGCAGTACATACCAAATATTAAAAGAGTGTATGTACAGTAGTAGTCTGTAGTGTCAGAACCTAAATAGATAATAGGTTTATACAGTATATTGAATGTTTTCAATATACAAAAAGTATATGAAATTTTTTTTTTTAATTGATTTACTGCTCTGTATCGGTATATGATTGATTATAAAAGGGTAATAAGCTAAGCTTCGGCCTACACCTTTTTTCGGTCTTGTTTTGTTTATATAATCTGGTCTAATGCAATGTTTAGCATTAACTTTGTGTTTATTTGTAGTTCTCTTTTCATTTCTTTTGTACTTGAATTCTTAATTTGGAAATGACTGAAATAAACAAACATAACACACTTGGTTTCAAATGAGTTTCTTTCAGAAACGACATCAAACATTTGAGCAGGTTTCATCAAAATAAAAGAGACAGCAGAAGTATTTGAGTGTACATGTGAGCAGGCTTGAGCAGATGGGGCACAGCTCCAGACTCAACGTCTCACTGACTTGTGAAAACCTCAAAACAAAATATAAAATCTCACCATTTCATTCACCAAGAATTAGCTTCCTGTTGTGAGGCAGAGTTTTTAGAGAGGTTCTTGCAGAGAACCTTCCTAATTGGCCACTTTGGCACATTTAGAGACATGAGATAATTGTGCCATTGAGGCTTTCCAGTTACCAAAACATCTGAATTATTTTATCTCATACACGTGTCTAAAAGCATTATTTCATGTGGTTGTGTCAGCCGACCCTGCACCTTAGGTCACTGTTAGGAGGGAGTTTTGATGTTGGGATGCCCCTTTTTTCACCGTCATAATCTTCCCAGAAAATGTTCACTTTTGTTCCACCAGTTCCCAAAACGTTCCCAACAAACCCGTTCTCCAAAATGTGAAATAGCAATGTTGGTCCACAGTACAAAACGTATACAATAAGGCCTCTCAAATTGTGACATGTTCACGTTTTTTTTTCCTATTATTTTCTATTGGCCTCGTGACGTCTTTGGCTGTTTCTCGCGTGTTTTTCTTTATGACACGTGTCCCTTCGGACTCATCTTGGCCGTGTTCCCTCTTCTGAGAAGATCAGCCTCCGTGCTAAACGCTCTGCATGTACAGACAGTGTTACAGTTTTGTTATTCAGTTCCTGTTTTATTTTGAAACCCGTGCCTTTGTGTTTCAATTCTGGTTTGACTTCCCTGTTTCCATCAGCCCTGATTGTTATTAACCTTTCTGTATATCTGGTCTCGTCTTTCCCTTGCTCCCTGCTGGTCCGTACTGTTTGATTCGTCCGTGTGTCCTTTCAGGTTTTTCTTCTACTCTCGTGTTTGTTTGTTTAACCCTGCTTTGCAGCGCTTTTGGTTTTGTTTGCTTTATTAAACACCATTCTTGGAACTCCTGCCTCCCGGCTCTCCTGCATTTGGGTCCTATCTACAACGGAGTGTTACAGAGAGACTGACCGTAGACTGATGATGCCTAAACACAACTATGTCTGGGGTTTTTTTGTCGTTAAAGTGTTTATTTTTCAACAAATAATAAAAATACTTACATAAAAATACAAAGCTACTAGGACAACACCCCTCTGTACCAATATCTGTTTGTGATCATATCAGCTGTGACGGGATTCAACAGATGCCTAAAGTCCTTTAATGTATGGAAAAAAGTAGTCCCACAATAAGTGGAACTTCCCTTTAGTATCGTTAGTCAGATATTTGATAGACGACAAATTGAACCACAAGCTCCTGATATAAGACTTAAAACTTGCATCCTTTTAACGATCGTCAATCACACATACATCTTTTCTCTGTCAAGGATCCCAACATGAAGTTCGTTTACCTATGACGAGACAGGGATTGTCCCACATGGAGGAATATCCTTGTTTGTACTGTGACGTCCCATCAGCCGTGCACCAGACGATCCTGCAGATCAGCCACTCTTGACTGTAGATACTCACATATCTCCCTTGGGAAGCAAAGTTCACATCACCTTTTACCAACAGAGAACAATTAAGTATCACTAAACCACATCTCCAAACTAATCTCATTAATTGGACTCCAGTTGGCTTTTTTTTCAAGTAATTAGTGCTTTGGTTCATTAGGTTCACTAGTGTTGTAAATGTGGGCATTAATTGGGCCATTGTAAAACAAAGTCAGCTCTTGTCAAGTCATTAAAGATCAGAGACATTTGGTGGATAATTACAGGTTTATTCCAAAGCGTTCATTTTCTTGCCACTGTATAGTGCAGGTTTATATATGTGTTATAAGTGTGGATTTGTTGTTTATGTGAACAGAAAACTCTTCTTTTTTTTGTCCTGCTAAGACCATTTCAACCTGGAAACTCGCTCCCCACTCCAGTCTGCCGACACGCCGACCGCACGGCCTCAGCATTCGCTAAACGCAGACGAATTATGTCCCCACTTTGCTAGTTTTGCCTGAGTCGCCACTGAGTTATGTTCATTTGATAGGTCTGAACAGCTTGAAGCTAAACAAATGGCTCATTAGCTGAGAAAGTCACATTTACAAGATGTTTCATTCCAGCTGTTCGGAGTCACTTTGACCATTTCGAAACATCGTCCCGAATTCATCTTTGAACAAGTTCTCTAAATATTTGCGTCCAAGCAGCAGACGTAGCAGTAAACAGACATCAGCCACACCAACAAGTATGAGGCAATAACATGAATAACCTGTGCCCACGTGGATTCAGGGATATTCACTTTTTTTTTTTTTTTTTAAACAGCAGCTGACTGAGCTCTCAAAAACCCAGACGACTTGAAAAGGAGGGGCAAAACTAATTCCTCTTTTTGGGATGGAGTATTTTTGAATGGAATCTGAATTTGAGAACAAAAAGCGAGGGCGGGATTCCATCAAGTGTGAAATCAGTGAAGCGCTGACGAGGAAAGCCAGAGCATCAGGATGTGGCTGCAGGAGCTACTGACAAAACTCTGTTTCAATAATATTTATTCATTATTGCACGATGCATATTTGCATGTTTTCATCATTGACGTTCTGCATTTTCATGCTGCAACTCAGAAACTTGTCCGGGGGCAACTCTAAGGAGGCCGACGCCAGACTTTTCCCGCTTTGTACAAGTCTTACAAACCTTTCTCCTCTTATTTTCAGAGGTGTCAAGTAACGAAGTACAAATACTTTGTTACCTTACTTAAGTAGAAATGTTGGTTATCTATACTTCACTGGAGTAATTATTTTTCAGACAGCTTTTTACTTTTACTCCTTACATTTTCACGCAATTATCTGTACTTTTTACTCCTTACATTTTAAAAACAGCCTCGTTACTCTATTTCATTTCGGCCTTTAAAAAAAACTATCCAGTTAAATTGCTCCATCCGGATAGAGTGAATTTGGTTGTGGTTGTTTCAGATGTTCTTGTCCAGTTTTGTTCTTACATCCGTTCCCTCAGATTCCTGCAGCTAAACTTGGATGTTCATTCCAATAAAGGTTAGGATAAATGATAACATGCCTCTGAAGTTTGACTTTTTGCACCATTACAATACTTATAGGCAACTAGTCATCATATCTGCTGCTCTCTGAAACACATGTTAATGCTCAATAGTACACATATATGGTTCTTTAATATATTTACATTATACTAAGATCATTCATTTTCAATGGCTTTTGTCCTTAATGGCTTTTTTCCCCCTTACATTACTTTTACTTTTATACTTTAAGTAGTTTTGAAACCAGTACTTTTATACTTTTACTTGAGTAAAAAACTTGAGTTGATACTTCAACTTCTACAGGAGTATTTTTAAACTCTAGTATCTATACTTCTACCTGAGTAATGAATGTGAATACTGAAGACACCTCTGATGATTTTCACATGCATTCAAAGAATGTTGATGCAAGAAGGTGAATGGTGAGGCAGAGATGACTGAGGCGTGCCGTTATCACCGGTAGTGGCGAGTTGCATCGGCCTCTCAGTGAGGGAAAGCTTACGCAGCCATTATACTTACAGCAGACATCCCTAGTAGTTCTTGAACGTTATCAGTGGTTTGCACCTTGTTGCAAACATCTGCATTTGCATTCACCTGGTTGTAGATTTGGACAATAATACGTCTCTCCTCTCTGGAGGATTCTTGCCTCCTCCTGATGAAGTGAGGGCTCCATCTTTCCCGTGGAAACTATTTAGTGGTCGTCCATTTCGTTCGTCTTCAGTGGCATTCCCAGGTGTTTGCTGTTGTTGCGCCCATCTGTGTTTATTCTTCTAAAAGCCTTGCTAAACCCGGGTTCTTACCATCTCACATAGATTGAGGATGTTTCTGCAGCCTGTTGGCACTTTATATTGACAGATTCAGTGAAACAGCTGCCAAGAGCCGACTCAATACCTGATTTCCAGCCTTTATCTGTTTTTTTTGGTCTGCGTGTCTTTTCGGGTTGTTACAAGGGACTGGATTGCACTCGCCTCATTTAACTTCATTTCAGTCAATCATCCAAAAGCTTTTAAGCCCCTAAAATGCAGCTATTTTACTTAAAATGGTGGTAATTCCTCAATAATTAAGGTATTCAGGAAATACTATTCAACTCATCTTAAAGTTGAACGTCTATTGAACTCATAAGTTTGGATTATTGTTTTATTTTAATCAATTTTTCTGTCTACACCAGGGGTCGGCAACCCAAAATATTGAAAGAGCCATATTGGACCAAAAACACAAAAAACAAATATGTCTGGAGCTGCAAAAAATGAAAATTCTTGTATCAGCCTTAGAATGAAGGCAACACATGCTGCATGTTTCTATATTAGTTATAACTGGGGGAAGATTTTTTTTTTTCATTATGCACTTCAAGAAAAAAGTCGAAATGTTAAGAAAAATGTTGAAATTTTGAGAAAAAAGTCAAAATGTCGAGATTAATGTTGAGGTGCAATCTCGATAAAAAAGTCGAAATGTTGAGAAAAGTCGAAATGTCGAGAAAAAAGTCAAAATTTTGAGAAAAAAGTCGAAATGTCGAGATTAAAAAAGGAAAGTAAAAGGAAGAAAAAAAGAGAAAAAAAGAAGAAAAAGGAAAAAAAAGAAAAAAAAAATATGAAAAAAAAAGAAGAAAAAAAGGTCAAACATTTTTGAAAAAGCTCCAGGAGCCACCAGGGCGGCGCTAAAGAGCCGCATGCGGCTCTAGAGCCGCGGGTTGCCGACCCCTGGTCTACACAAACCTCCCCCCCGAGAAAATCAAACACAATTCACATAAGCGGAAAGAAAAGAAAGCATTGACCATAGGTGACTTAGTCAGGTAAAGAGAGGTGTGGCGGTTGATGGTCACGTCTTTATTACTGCCAGCTCAGAGCTCAGAGGGCGTCGGGTCTCAGCAGCTTCTACAGCTGAGAAGGTCTCCGCCAACGCTTTTTAAAGTCATTTTATTTCAACATTTACACTTCTTTATAGTGTGCTTCAAGGGTCCAGCGTAGCTCATAAACACATAGCTGGGAATGAAACAGTGAGCCAGCCTCCTCCCACTGCTTTCTTTCATTTATGTGTGTTCTTTAATAAGGTTTCAGTCAGTTTCTATGACGACTACGACTCTTCTCCTGGTCGTGGGGGTCGGTGACGGGCGTGAGGCAGACTTAACCTGGACGGGGCGCCGTCGACCACAGAAGCACAACCAACCACGCTGGAAACCAGCCCCTCTAGAAATAAGTCTAATATTCCATCAAACTATCTTATTTTATGGCACTTTTCCACTAGTACTTACTCGACTCATCTCAACTCGGCCTGGTTTCTTTTCCACTACAATCCAGCATCTGGAGCAGAAGTAGGAGGTTGGAGTGAAGCTGCTGTGACGTATTTGATTGTGTATCTAAACAAAGAAGACAACAACACTAAAGATGTAGAACCTGGAGGAGATGATAGATGTGCTGCTGGGTCTGTGGCTTGTGTTTGATATCAAGTTAAAAAATGAGAGTGAGAGAAGCTTCAAGCAGCGATGCTTTTTTTTTTTTGTTTGTCTCGGTGCTGCTGAAAAGTCATCTGGAGCCGTGAGCAGCTATGAAGAGACAGAGCTCCTGGTAGATCTGGTCGTTCCTTATCACCCGTCTAGATCCCTTTTTAATTCTCTCCTCAGCACCAGGTTTATGAACATCTGACCCTCAGAGTTGGATCATGAAACAGACTTTTGCTGCCATTGACTGTCGAATAAAATTAACAAGAAGCCGCGAGTCGCTCTTTCTCTGATTTCCTCCTCCTGACTCAGACGTCTGACTCCAACCCCCCGACCAATCGGTGGCCTGTAGTGTGATGATGTCAGATACAGCCGACTCAGCAGCTTAGAACCTCGGCAGAATAGTTACAGAAAAGTATCTAGTCTGCACGTTAGACCCCTAGTGGAGAGAACCAAACAGAGTAGAGTTGAGTCGGGCTGAGTAGATACTAGTGGAAAAGCACCATTAGGCAAAAATATCTTTACCCATGAGGTAAGAAAAAAAATTGTTGATGAGGATTATTAAAACTTTTCAAAGTTTCTTGAAGCTTCTCAGATACGAGTTTTCACGGCTCCCACAGCTAATAAAGACTCACCCACCCCCCCAGCACGACTGTGAGCTCGACACGAGGCTGATTACACACTAGTGATGTGATGGACGACTTCACAAAACTGTACATTTATTATAACAAATTACAAGAGATCTCCTGAAATGTGCTTCTCAGCAGCAAACTACAATACAGTGGTGGCAACTGGAAACGGCACAAACGGAACATTTGTAGCTGCTGTAAGAGCTCAGCACCCTCATCCCAGTGACCCAACTCAACACCAGTGATAAAGCTGCTCATGCAGCTGCTACAGATGTTGCTTTAAAGTTTCTTATCAAGGGTCTGAAAGATGTTGGTGAGCAGCTGAGAGCAGCGACATTAATCATACCACGTTAATTTGCCTTCCATGAAATATACATTCTGTTCTTCTCCGAGCGTGTCGTGATTGAGCAAAGGGTCCAGGTCATCTCTTCAGAAGGCTGTTGATCGCTCTGATTTCATCACTGGACAGTGGAGACAGATTGTAGCCTCTCAGCTCAGGTTTTCCTGCAGATGAAAAGAGACAAAAAAATAAAAATAATACAACTATCATTGACTTGTCTGAGTGAGTGATTTTTCCACCATTTTAAGAAATACTGTAATTTATTAACTAAGAAATAATACTGGTAGTTGGGTAAGTCTAAACCTCCACAGTCTCTGGATTTTTGTAATGTCTTTAAGCTAATACGTGGTGTTTTATTTTTCCACAGAAATTTTGACACGTATGAATCCAGTGACTTAAACCAAGAGGAAGGGGGTTTTGGTAAAACCATCATTATTGGTATTGGTGGTGGTAGTAGTAGTCCCGTACGGCTTGACATCAAACGTGGTCTGAGATTTTCATCTTCAAACCTAAATCCATCTCATTAATGTCAACAGACGCTTAGAAAACTGTAATTGTTCAACTGTAAAGGCTGAGTTATGGTTCTGCGTCAAAACGACGCCGTGCCTACGGCGTGTGGTACGTGTCGACATGTACCACACGCTGTCACTGAGGCTGTCGCTGACGTGCACCTCCCGAAAATTGTAACTACGCGTCGAGGCGACGCAGACCAAACACAGATGAGAGAGCTGTGATTGGTTCACTTGGTAGCAACGCATTTCCGGTTTCCAGTTTGAAGCAGTCGTGAACTTTCAGCGCTCTTTTCTTCGTGTATGTGCGATTTTTTTTTTGTTTTGTTTTTTTGCACAATAGTTGTCCTTATCTCTTTGATTCACTGTGACCGGAAAAAGTCGGATAAACCATTCAGGAAAAGATCGCGACTTAGCGGTCACGGGGGGTTCTGCACCACGGAGAAATGGAGTAACGGAGAAGTCCGAAGGGTTCACGACGGCGTAACGGCGATGGCGTAGGCATGGCGTCGATTTAACGCAGAACCATAATTCAGGCTTAAGACGTTAAGGGGCTCCAGATGAGCAGTCGATGCAAAAAGAGGGAACAAACGGCTGAATAAATAAAACTAAAAGAAACAAAATGATCCTATTCAAGCAGTGATGACAAACCAAGAGAGAAAAGAAGAGATAAAGACACATCTTTATTTGCTTTTTTAAATTCTACTGTAAAAGTATTTCTAATCTCTATACAGACTACTTTCTCTGACTCCTGATTTTTTTATCCTGTGTTTCCGCCTGACACCACGACAGATTCCTGACCTGTAAAACGCTCCTCACTGCAGCTGTCAAAGCTTTTCTCCTTCACGTGAACAGATACGGCCCTTACCTTGCATTTCGTTGAGACGATTGACTTTGGCTTTCAGTCCCTTGCGAAGGTCATTTATTTCCTTATCCAGCTGCTCCTGGTCTGCAGGAGACAGACACGTATTAAAAGACATGATTACAATGTGCAAGACAAGTCTATGACTCTTTAATTCAAGACATATCTGTAACGTGTTTGGTATTATGATCTGGAAATGTTTACCCCTCTGGATCATCTCGCTGGTTTTGGATTTGGGGAATTTGATGAACATGTTCCCAAAGCAAACCTTCACCTTCTCTGCACACAACAGCAGTGACAAACATCCATTAGAGCACGGCAGCAGCTATAAAACGATAATATAATGATACAGCTGACGTTTCACAACCCCCCCCTACAAGTCATCCATCCCCTCCAGTATCTGTAAAGATATTCCAGCCGTTCCCGCTTCAGCGGCGCAGCTCTGCTGTGAAGGGCCGCTTACCCGAATCTGACATCTCGTGCTTGAGCGCGCTCAGCGCCTCCCTGTTCCTGTTTCTCTTCGAGTCCAGATCCACAATCTGAAATACCAACAGAAAAACCTTAGTTGCTTCATGAGGGAAAAGGAAGTCGTCTTACTGAAATGAGAAAAAAGCATGCAAACCCCGTGAGTTCACCCATTTGCTGGAGACATTTGTCATTTTACGCCTGAATGGCACCGCTCCCGTTTCTGCCTCAGACTGTTATTTCTTCATATCTTCCATAAAGATTTTTTTACTGAGCTTTTCCCCATTCAAACAATGATTTTACTCACTTTTTTTCCCCTTCCACGCTTGTTTGGATGCTGCCAGGTGAATTTTTGGCAAATTCTTTTATAATCTCATGTTTATTTTATTTTCACTTTGTTAGTAATTTACACTGCGACAGAATTCCTCTTTGGGTTTAATAGTTTCATTAGATCCAGTTCAATCTAATGTGGTCTGATGGCCATCTAAGTCAAACAAACGCACTCTGCTTAAGATGGAAACACACAATAATCATTTCTTACATCTTTCCTGAGCACTCTACAAACATCGATGACGCTGGAGGAAAAACTCAGTTAACCTTTGGAGTTAAGAGGTCGTCAAAGCTCCTCTGGCAGCAAACACTCGGAGCAGAGCTGCTGTCGCTCTATGCAGCTTAAGATTATTTTTGTAGTCCATGTTTTAATTTAATTTTAACTGTGAAGCACTTTGGTCAGCCCTGGTTGTTTTTAAAAGTGCAACACAAATAAAGATTGATTGATTGATAGATATGTCTCCAGGGGTTGTTTTGTGATGCACCATTCACATGTTTCTTATGAGCATCAATCTTAAAATATCTAACTATCTTAAATTAAAAACAGTTGTGCCCACTAAACTGACTCCACTTAACTTTAGTTAAGGTAGTGCTAATGTTTAATGAGCGTGTTCCTTGAATCCATCAATAGTCTGAACTCACTTATTCCTGCTGAGCATCCCAGGAACCTGGAGGAGCCTAATTCTTCATCAGCTAAAGCAGATAACGTTTGTTGGATCATTTTATGTCGAATTATTGCAGAAAATCAGTTAGTTGCAAATACCTTTCGATGCCTTTTAATGTTTAATTTTCAGAAGGTGTGAACCATATCGGGACCTGATTTTGTCCATCCCTAAAAACTTAACACTTTGACTTGTGTAATTCTGCTGCTGATTACATTAAGGTTAGGCTACCACTTTACACTAAATTCATGGAGAAAATGAGGGGCTTCTTATCATTATTGTCATTGCATGTATTGATTATTCTGGAATCAAACACACAGAACTGCACAGAAATGTGGAAGAAAACAAACAGTTTCCTCCAATTTTGTTAAAAAGTTTAAAGATTAGATAACACCATTCAAAGCCATTATTATAACCATATAATTTTATATACACACACACACACACACACACACACACACACACACACACACACACACACACACACACACACACACACACACACACACACACACACACACACACACACACACACACACACACACACACACACACACACACACACACACACACAAAATTGTTGGTACCCCTCAGTTAAAGAAGGAAAAACCCACAACTCTCACTGAAATCACTTGAAACTTACAAAAGTAACAATAAATAAAAATCTATTGAAAATTAAATAATCAAAATCAGCCATTACTTTTGAATTGTTGATTAACATAATTATAAAAAAAAAAAAACTAATGAAATAGGGCTGGACAAAAATGATGGTACCCATAACTTAATATTTTGTTGCACAACCTTTTGAGGCAATCAATGCAATTAAACGATATCTGTATTTGTCAATGAGCGTTCTGCAGCTGTCAACAGGTATTTTGGCCCACTCCTCATGAGCAAACTGCTCCAGTTGTCTCAGGTTTGATGGGTGTCTTCTCCAAATGGCATGTTTCAGCTCCTTCCACAGATGTTCAATGGGATTCAGATCTGGGCTCATGGAAGGCCACTTTAGAATAGTCCAACACTTTTCTCTCAGCCATTCTTGGGTGTTTTTGGCTGTGTGTTTTGGATCGTTGTCCTGTTGGAAGATCCATGACCTTCGACTGAGACCAAGCTTTCTGACACTAGGCAGCACATTTCTCTCCAGAATACCTTGATAGTCTTCAGATTTCATTTTACCTTGCACACATTCAAGACACCCAATTAATAATAAAATAATAATAAATAAATGATTATGTTGTTACTTTTGTAAGTTTCAAGTTATTTCAGTGAGAGTTGCGGGTTTTTCCTTCTTTAACTGAGGGGTACCAACAATTTTGTCCACGTGTGTGTGTGTGTGTGTGTGTGTGTGTGTGTGTGTGTATATATATATATATATATATATACACACACACACAGAGAGAGAGACACAGACACACACACGTAAATATTCGGCCATCATTACCACAAACAAGCCACACACAGTGCAATGAATGTGACGTTTTAAAACCAAACGAGAATAATATCGGTGACACAAACGTGACCCTACACTACACGCTAAAATAAAAATATAAATATAAAATCCAGTACGAGCTTCAGTGAAAGTTAAAGACAAGCAGGTTTCCTGCTGCTTGTTTACTGAGAAGATCGCTCCGAATAAAAACCCTCTGAGATGTTTGTGGTCTTTCATAATGTGTCCAGGTGTGTGTTATAATGTGCAGTAGTTGACCTGTTGTTTGGAGGACAGAACATCCTCCGCTGCTTCTTCTATCGATGTTAAAAACTCCAGAACACGCTGCGACTCGGCGTCCATGGCGCTGGCTTCACACGAAAATACGTCCGACTGGAAACCGAGACTAAAGGCGGAACGGTGGCGCCTTGTTTCTTTTTAACGGAAATGGAGGTTGGAAACAAAAAGTTAAGAGGATTACTGTCACAAACTGGTTTAGTGTGAAACGGAATGTTTAAACTAAGTTAAGGGGTTAAAAATATAATCCCGTTTAAAAAAATGGAGCAAAGCCTGACAATGACTTCTGCCACAGAGAATAAATAAATTATCTCCTTATTATCTCCTTATATATATATATATATATATATATATATATATATATATATATATATATATATATATATATATATATATATATATATATATATATATATATATATATATATATATATATATATATTTTGATGTTTTCTTATTTTTACAAAAAAGAGTTATGAAGAGATCAACTTTTTGTTGTTTTAAGTCACCACTGTTTCACAGTGTTTTTTTTATTTTTATTTTAATAAAATTAAGACGAGAGTAAGACCTTTTACACATCTTTAGAAAGTATGTGGCAAGTGGGCTACTTCCAATCTGCAGACAGATAATAAAAGTCTTACTATTGATAACACAAATTTTACTTAATATTTACATAGTGAATGTATTCCAGTCTTGCTCTCAATCTTCATCAGTCCCCATCAAGATATAAAACAAGAATTGCTCTAGAGAGGATGACGTTTGTTGACTATCCAGCCTGAAGCAGACTTTTATGGATCCTCCATGATTCATAAATTACTTACTGAATGAAACATTGCAGGAAATATTTGAGCCTTTAACCCCCAAAACGTTGTAGTAGGCTATACAGATAAAGTGAAACACAGCTAACTGCATTAGAGGATATCTTTAGTTTAATTCTCAACGCTTTCACACCATGTGACCATGACATGAAGGACAAACTGAAGTACTGAATTGGGTCTCTTTATATAACCTTTATTTAACCAGGAGAATCTCGTTGAGATTTTTAAAAAAATGTTTCAAGAGTGTCCTGACCAAGACAGCAGCAAGGAAGGACACAACTTTTTATATTGCTTCATTACTTTTCTATATTCATTTTTATAAGGGAAACTTTGTGATATCCATCTGTTCAACAATGAACTTTCTTACGACGGGTGTCACTTCAAACGACACAGAAAGGACCTCGCCGGGACCCTTAGCTGTGAGGTGACAGTGCTAACCACCCAGCACAATGATGTTCATCAGGAGTAAACTTGAAGTGTCCAACTGAGAAGAGGATTCATTTAGCCTACTTTTTTTGGGTCCTCAGATTTACATTAAGTGAGTTTATGTGAAATCCTGATTTTCTTGAACCTTTTGAAGACTAACAGGTTCTTGGAGGCTTTCCTGAGGCGGTTGAACAGTTGAAACAGTTTATATGGGCCTTTAAAAAAATCTATAAAAATGGCAAATGTTCTTCTGAGCTGCAAACTTTCTTGCAAGCACTCTTATAGATTCCCTGGTACGTTTTGTTTTTTTTTCATCTTCATACATTTTGAATAAAATAATTTTGTCTTGAGCCCAGAGCCAACTGCGTGTTTCCTTGAAGTGGTCTGGAGAGCAAGATCCATCAGATATTTTAATGGCCCTGAAATCAGCGCCTGAACAAGCTGCCTAAGAGATATTTGATCATTTCTACCTTTGCATGGGCAACCTGTTCATGCTGTTCCTCACATGTTAGGACATCCACTGAACTTCAGACACTTGAGACACAGCTGCTATCAACGGTTTCCACTGGTGACTTCTGATGAGGCACCGAGTCTTCCACAGTTTAATGTCTGACAGGCTTCTCAGGTACTTAATCTTCCATGAATGTGACACCTACCATATTTTCTTCAAGGATTAAGTCTATCACAGGTACATCCTCTGATCAATGTCCTCCAGGTACAACATTGTGCACAGAAGTGACCTCTGATGTTGTTCAGGCATTAAATGTGTTGTCCATGTGATGTCACTCTTGAGAAAGGATCAAAGCAATGATGGGGCTTGAGCAGCACTGTGGGTGTCGGTCTCCATCCGTCTCCATCCGTCTCCATCCGTCTCCATCATCAACTGTAAATTCATGTGACACATTGGTTTCTGAAGAGCGATTTGAAAGCTAGTTAGATGCTTGGTCTCCATTGAATGGAGAGATGTCATCCGTTGCCGAAATGAATTGTGGGTTCTGTGCATTGCCGTAATTGCATTGTCTTGTTGACTCTGACAGCCAGCCAGCCAGCAAACTTCTGGTTTGAGATTCGTTGCAGTTCCTGCAAAAACGAGTCAATCTCCATCATTAAATATCCAACTTTATGGGAGAAATTTACATATTTACAGCCTGGCTTTAAAAACCGTTTTGGTCTCAATCTTTTGACTTCACAGCTATGACAACTCTGTTGGGGGGTAATTATTATTATTTTTTTATCACACCAGGAGAGTTTATATAAAGCAAAACATATACTTCTAAAATGATTGATTGACAGTCAGCTCAGCCATTATCACTTCCTCACCTGTCCGCTGCATGCAAGATCATTTTTTATTTCTCCATCGAGTCACAATGTGAAATGGGATATATTGCTATAAACTTCTGCTGGCAGCTTTGCAAATATTTTGGCGAGGATCCACTGAAGGAGCTAGTAGCCCCAGCGAACTATGAAAAAAAATCCTTCAAAAGTAAACTGCTCTTCACAAACCAATGGGTCACGTGAACCAATGCTGTATTTACAATCTATGGTTGCATCCATCAGAAGTTGGCGAATTTTCAAAGTTTCAGCTTCAACGCATGTGTCAGACAGTCATGGACACGGGCTCCCCCGCAGCCAGCGCCACGGACCCGGGCTCCCCAGCAGCCAGCGCCACGGACCCGGGCTCCCCAGCAGCCAGCGCCACGGACCCGGGCTCCCCAGCAGCCAGCGCCACGGACCCGGGCTCCCCCGCAGCCAGCGCCATGGACCCCGGGCTCCCCCGCAGCCAGCGCCATGGACCCCGGGCTCCCCCGCAGCCAGCGCCATGGACCCCGGGCTCCCCCGCAGCCAGCGCCATGGACCCCGGGCTCCCCCGCAGCCAGCGCCATGGACCCCGGGCTCCCCCGCAGCCAGCACCATGGACCCCAGGCTCCCCAGCAGCCAGCGCCACGGACCCAGGCTCCCCGCAGCCAGCGCCATGGACCCCGGGCTCCCCCGCAGCCAGCGCCCCGCCACATCTGGGATCTGTCCCTTGAGGGGGGGGTTCTGTGAAGGTTGACATTCCCCCCAGCCTTCAGTTTCTGTCTTGCCCCGCCTGTGTCCCATCTGCCCTGATTGTGTCTGCACCCGTGTCTCGTCATGTCTCGTTATCCCCTCAGTATATCTTGTCTTGTCATTCCTTTGTCCCCTGTCGGACCGTACTGTTTCCACCTCCATGTCTCCTCGTAGTTCTTTGATCCTGGTTTTTTGTTAATCCTGCTCTGCAGCGCCTTGTTTTTGCCTTTTTGAAAATAAACCCTCTTTGTTGCAACTCCTGGCTCCTGTTCTCCTGCACTTGGGTCCTTAGCAAACCAAACCATGACACTACAATCATGTCCCTCCCCCTATTCTGTAGTTTTCAGATGTTTTCATGCAAAAGTGTAGTTATTCTAACTATTTGTGGTTATGTTTCAAGAGCCTGTTTTTAAAACTTCCCATTTTGATTTATAACAAAACCAGAGAGGTTCAAGAGTCATTCAGAGTCATAAAAAACAGAATAACAGGAGCACTGCTGGTGTCTCTACAACCACCGGTGCTCTTGCAATGGGTGCAACAGTGAACTCAAAAGAAAAAATGCAGGCACTCTGGTGGATTGAAAAAAGTAAAAAAAAAACCTTTATTTTAAAAAAATTCAAAAAAACACCAAAGCGTGTCGGCTTGCGCCTTCCTCAGGGTCCCCATACACTTTCATATACATTTTCAATCCACCAGAGGGCCTGCATTTTTTCTTTTGAGTTCATTCAGAGTCATATTGATATTCAGAGCGTTAATTGTATGCTCATTTAAATTGTATGTGTTGTACACCATTGTCGTGTTGCAGAAAGATTGAAATGCATCCCCCCATCCCTTAAAGAACTAGCTCCTGAAGTACGAATGAGTCCATTCACACCCGGCTGCCTTGCTGTGTCTGTTAGAGTTGCCTTGACTCCCTGCAGGCCGGGGCCTAAGGAAGTTTAAAAATGATCAAGGCAGCTTTACATCTGCAGCTACAGGAGAAGTGGAGCCAAACACCTGTTGGCAGAAGTCTCATTACAGTTACACAGAAGCTTGTTGCCGGTGACTGCTAATAAAGGTTATACAACAAAATATGAAGTTAATAGTAACTTCATTTTTGCCCATGCTGTTTTAGTCTGTTTTGTGAGAAATATTTAGTTGACTCAAATACCAAAAGCAAAGTCGTAAAAATCAGTTCAGCTGTGGATTCCCAAGACAAGACAAGAACCAGCACAGAAATGTTTCAAAGCACCCAGTCTTGTCCAAAAGTTTCAATGACATCATATTTATTTTCCATTCTTTTTAAGACACAATCAAAAAATAGTAAGGAAAAAAAAGACATAGAGCTGGCTCTTTTAAACCTGAATAGCGTTGAATCCTAACTAGCCTACTATCATTGCAAATATCTGTTTGACACAGTCTCCATAAAAAGAGTTAAATCAAGAGTTAAACTCAAATACTTGTTTAATTTTTTAAAAAATGATTAAGAAGTTCATCTGAAAAAAATTACACACCTTTTTGATGATGTGTGCACATTTATTTATGTATTTTTTAAATCAGGCAGTGTTGGCTACTTCCTTCACATCACAGGAAAGTCTTTAGCACACATTTATATTAGTTATTTAAAATCTTTTTCCAAATGATCAGCACCGTTTGACCCTGGTGTGCAGACACACGTGTTCACAGACAATCAATCGCTGTAAACATTCACTGAAGCGCGAGCTGATTTAAGCAGGAACACAAACACCAGCTAGCATCTGGCTAACTTAGCTGGGGTTTGTGCGGTTTATGTGTTTGCGACTCATGGAGGACGGTTGTCTGAACCAGATGGAGACAGCAGTGGCTGAAAGTAGAACCTCACAATATCAGGAATACTGCAGTGACGATGTGAGCTGTGATATAGAAATAATAATAATGTGGTGTAACTGTCTTTCTGCTTTCTTAATAGCAAAGACCTCAAGCAGCGATTAGCCCCCGGTGACCAAGAAAACAGTCAATTGTGTTATTTGGATTATGGCAGTGTGTTTTATATTTATTAAAATAAAATTGCACCTGACAAAAACCACCATATTTACAATGAACCAATTTGGCTGCATGGGGGTTTATAATGCCTCAACCATTTTAGTAGAAAATCTTTAGGCTTCTTTAAAACACATTATGAAACATTCGATAATTTTAAGTAAACATTCCCAAAAAAGGAGAAAATCTGGTAAAAAAAAAAAAAAAAATGTTATTGAACTATTATTTTTTGCAAATATTTTTATTTTTTTTGCTTTTGCGATGTTATATTAAACAATTATATTGCGATGATGTTAAAGTTTACATTTATTGTGAGCAATTTTGGAGATCTACCTATTTAGAGGTGTAGTTCTCACTCCCTCTCTTCTGTTCTACTGTTATCCTAAATAGTTATAATTATATTGTTATCCTAATATACCGGTAATATGATTTTTGATCACTAAACTGAACGTCTACTCAGTTCCTCTGTCTTGCGGACCCGCAGCACCCACAGGTTCATGTAATGGTGTTACACTACGGGTCAGAGTCCGTCCTGGCCTTTTATTTCAACTATAGACGGGGTGCCTTACTCTAAACACGTCTGATTTCTTTTGTTCACTTTTTTTCTTGCTGAAGACTCACGTCATCGTGTCATTGACTACGTTTACATGCAGTCAAAATTCGGGTTTATTACTAATATTCTGGTTACTGAAACATTGGGAATATTGCGTTTACATGCGTGAGCAAACAGGGTTATCCCTGTTTACATGGTAATTAATCATTCAGGATATCTGGATCAAACCAGCGACGAGCGGAGAACGTGATGGCGCAATTAGCGTCATTTCTGCTTCTTCTTCTTGTATCCAAATTCAAAACAAATGCTGCTTCGCACAACTTTTCGCTCACCTTCATGTAAATCTCGCTATCCCGGTACTTTCTACCGTCTACAAATGCAGAAATGTTCATATCCTTCGTTACATTTATGAAATGATTACTCTCCTCCTCACTCCAAAAGTGTGGCGTGGTCTGGCGTTTCTCTGTGTTTATAAGAACTTCCTGGAGTGGCGTTTACATGACCCAATATTCGGGTTTTAAAAGGGTTATTGACTGCATGTAAACACAGTCATTTAGCACTTAACACAACTGACGGGTTCCATTCCATTCACAAAAACTTTTTCCTCCCTCCTCCTTGAGCCCCTGGCGGCGTCCGGGCCGCCGATATCTACGCCAGCGGCTGAACGATTGTTGTCCAACACTTCCATATTGTTTGTTTTGTTTTGTTTTTCAGTTGTTGTCATGCAGCTATGAAGAGCGAACAGCAAAAACAGGCAAATGAACCCCAAATGTGAAAACATGATCGTTGCTTGTCAACATGATTGAAAATGAACATTCGTAATCTAACTTTAAAAACTACAACAGTCGCTGTTCTCTTTACAATATTTAGCACTGAACGTGCTGTTAGGTAATGAATTCCACCTGTTTCCGCCCTCTCCGCCTCTGGATGGGAGAGCGTTTGGACGCAGGTAAATTGTCCAGAATGGCAGTGACAGCGTCTGGTTTCACCTCCCGCTCCTTAAAATCGGCTTCTCTGCACCGCTCCCCTTGTCCTCTCCGGTACTCGGAGCCGCTCCGCCTTTTCTCCGACCTGTTTCGTTGTCTCTCTGCTCCACCTCTCCTCTGCTCCGAGCCACTCCTCTTCCCCGGCGCTGCCTCCCTGCCGTCCTGCACCTCCTCGCTCCTGGCTGGTCCCGCGTCCCTGGTTACGGGGTCCCTGGTTACGGGGTCCCTAGTTACGGGGTCCCTGGTTACGGGGTCCCTAGTTACGGGGTCCCTAGTTACGGGATGTGGCCTGGTCGGAGCATCCCCGATGACGGGGTGGCGGATGTTTCCGGAAGCCTGCATCCTCCTCAGGTAGCTGCTGGTCCTGGCGGGGCTGCTGAGCCTCGGGGCTCGGCAGCACTTGTCTGAGGACGACACCCGGCTCTCGCTGTAGCTCCTCCTGGGCAGCGACGGGGGTCTCCTGCTGTGCTCCAGCATGGGACTCAGTCGGGCCGGGTGGCCGTGGCTGGGAGCGGGGTGGGGGGTCCTGAAGGGGGTGCAGGCACAGCCGGAGAGCAGGGTGGAGTGGCTGGCCAGGGAGGAGAGGAAGCTGAGGGGGAAGGCGCGCTGACACTGGAGGATGCACTTGGGCGAACTGAGGCGTGACGAGACGCCGGCGGCCGACCTGTGACAGCCGGACACGACCTCTGGCACCGCCCACTTTCCACTCTCGTCCTTGATGGTCTGGATCTGACCCCACTCCAGCTGCAGCAGCCTCTCCAGGTACCTCTCCAAGGGGCCCACGGGCCGGGTCCGAGGGGCCGCTCTGCCCTCCATGTTGTAGAAGAGCGCCAGCTGACTGAGGCTCCACGAATTAAAGGGTGGTGGAAGGAAGTCTGGGAAGTCAGACGAACCCCGTGCCCTCCCTCTGACCCTGTGACAGGAGCCGTCCTCGGCCTCGTCCTCGTCCTCCACGACCTCTGGCCGCAGCTCCAGCAGCGGGGGATCCCGGCCGGAGCAGGACTCAGAACCCCTCTCTGTCTCAGACAAGTCCGTGTCGCTGTCCTCCTGACTCCCCGCCTGCAGACCGGGGGGGACGGGGCAGGACACGACGGCGGCGTGTTTGCGTTCTCTGTGGCCACAACGCTGAGCGGCTGCCTGCGTTCTCAACTGTTCTCCTGCAGGTGGGGCCGGACTGGACGCGGAGGTTCCCTGAGGACTGTGAAGAAAAGCCTTTAAAATCTCTGCAGGAAGCAGAACCTGCACAAACCGGTGTTCTGTCGATCCATGCTACCCATCCAGAAATGCTACTTTGTGGTTCTGCGCACAGTCGATTTTCAAAGTTTGATTGCCACGCCCATAATTTCTTGCATCCCTTCAGTCCACGCTGCGATTAACGGTGAGTAACATCCTCAAAATCCCTAAGAAGATATATATTTATATATACAAGCCAGCAGAGATAATTTTAGATATTTTGAGGCGCAGTAACAGGTGCAGTGGCAGTGAGTTGATTTGTAGTCTTACCTGAATGCATCAAGTGATGGGATCATTATTTGATAGCAGGTTACTGGACTATCAAATTATGCTACCCTTGAAATATTGATTATGTAAAATGGATAATATGGGATGTTGAGTATTTGATCCTTCAAAATACACTACCCATTACATGAATTGCATTACACTTTGTGAACATTATACGATAAAGAGGAAAAAAAAACAATTCTATCGCTTTATTTAATATTCATTCAGTCATTGGCCTTTATTTAACCAGGCAGGTCATTAAGAACACATTCTTATGACGGCCTGGCAAGCGACAAGGACCACTTGGGGGAAAAGGAAGTGGGCTAGGGAGTAAAACACAGTACAATCTTAGCTCTATAAAGGTAGAAAACCATTAGGTAGCATTTTTTGATGGGGTAGCAAGAATCGATAGATAGATCGGTTTATGTGGCAGTAGCCTTTTTCGACAAAGTAGCAGAAATCGACAGAACACCGGCATCTCACCTGCTCTGGAGGATGTTGCGTCTGGTCACAGGGCTGCTCGGCTTGTGTTTTCTTCTTTGTGGTCTCTGTGTGCACAAATGCAGTCATATCTGAACCGACCAAACTTAATCACTTTTATCATTACGAGGAATGTTAACATATGGTATCTGAATCCACTGGAATGATAATAATAATAGACAAACTTAAAGCTTCAGCTGATAAAACACAAACAATCATCTGTTCACATGCACTGTGATGGTGGAAACAGTGATGGGCCTTATATTCTGCTAGCAATGACACACATGTTTCTCCTGAGCATCTTTTTGGGGCCTAAAGTCTGGAGTCTGGCTGCAAGATTCAGCTGTGGAAAAATACTCCGACATGATCCTGTGGTGGTGTTGTTTCTGTCAGCCTGCTTCAATTTTAGTTCTAGTCTAGTCTTTTGGGTCAAGTTATCATTTTAGTTTTTATTAGTTTTAGTCACATGCATACTCCTAGTTACTTAGTTGTGTCAAGTTTCAGTTGACTAAAAGTCTGAGCATTTTAGTCTGTCAAACAAGGTTATCTATATTATTGTTATCTTATAAACTCAAGAATAAATTCCTTCCAGATACAGAAGACTCTAATTTGAGTTTACAACATATTTATTTTTCCACATTTCTCCCCATCTGTTTCTTTTTCGATGACACATTGGGTTTTCTTTTCCACGTCTATGTAGGAATCCAAAGATGGTTCTTCTTCTTCTCCCCCCCAGAGCAGATCCCCGTGTTTCTCTCTGTAACTTTGTTTTTAATTGACGTGAACCTAGAGCTCTGCGTTAACGGCATCAGCCTCTAACTCTGCAGCTGCATCTTCTGGATCTGATTCCCCGCTGCAGCGACTGGGATTGAGGACTAACGTCACCCAGCAGAACTAAACCAGAGAAACTACTGAAAACATGGACATTAAGGATCTTTGGTGGAACATTTCATCTCGTTTTGGTCAATGAAAATTAAGACACATTTTAGCAGGGTTTGTATTTTATAATCTACATTTTAGTCTGGTTTTTATTCCTCTACAATATTGCATTATATATTTAATTATCGTTATCGTCACAAGACCAGCATTTTCGTTGCTTCTCGTCTTGTTTTCCTCAAGTGATAAAGGTTTGTTGACGACAATATTTAGTCGTAATTTTCGTTGACGAAAGCAACTTTACCTGGAAGACAGTTTGGTAAACTTAATTTTCCCCATCTTGCAAGACCCTTGGATGTTGGTAAGCATGTCCTGTTTGTGTAATGCATTTTTTGGCAGCGTGGAATATATTGGGTTTATACTATCTGAAAAGACGTGAAAGTCCCTGAAAAGACTCCCACAGTTCTCCTGGCATGGATTGCTGTATTCCGGCTGGTAAAGGATAGAGATATTTTTGTTTATCTTCCCTAACATTCAAGACTATTTGAGAGGCTTTTCAATTAGCATTGGTTTTTGCAGGAAAAGATCAAATCATCACATCAACCTAAACATTTATTTAATAAATGGTTGTGGTCAGTACTGGAGTTGAGGGGGGATGAGGGGGGGTGGCATCCCCCCCTGAAATAAAAACGGTCCAAATCATCCCCCTGTAAAACTGCCATCCCCCCTTCCCATCCCTTATGTCATTTCATCAATGAATATGGTTTTACTGCTATTTCAACATTTAGAGTCATCACCAGAAAAATAACACCAGAAAAATAACTTATTTGACAATTTTCCCCTGTTTCAAGTAAATTTTCACTTTAAATAAGTAGGAAAATCTGCCACTGGGACAAGATTTATCTTCTCATTACAAGCAAAAAAATCTTGTTCCACTGGCAGATTTTTCTACTTATTTTAAGTGAAAATCTACTTGAAACAGGTGAAAATTGTTGTTTTTTCCAGTGATGAGTCTTGTTTTAAGTGTAATGAGATTTTTTTTACTAAAATGAGACATTTTAACTAAAAATAAGACAAATATTCTTGTTAAGATTGTGAGTTTTTGCAGTGATCCATTTTACTTATCCTGTGAAGGACAGAGTCATATTGATAAGTTCAGAAAAGTGTTTTTTATTGTTGTGTTTTGATGTATTTGATGTAAGCCCAGTGGATATTTAAAGCTTACAGAAGGCTGCATTTAACTGCTGCTATGTCATTCCTGCAGTATTTCTGCAGGTGTTTTGGTCACTGCTATTATTTGTAATATATTATATTATTTGTAATCAGCACAAATTATTTGTCCCCATATGATAAAATCCACCATCGCCCCTGATTTGTTTTTACAACTCGAGTACTGGTTGTGGTGATGATGAGACACACACCTTCTCCTGGATGTTTTCCTGAATCTGGAGCACCGAGTGCGCCTGCGCAGGTTTCCTTTGTGACTGCCGCCTTCCCATCCTGCTTCTGAAATAATTATAAATTATAAATCACACTTAACATGTTCGATCATCAGCTTATATGGCAGATTCAAGCGGTGTTCTTTATGGAGGTGTGTTTATCTGTGACGGCATATCCGACACCAGCAGACAGTCAGTGCACACTACAGCCTTCACACACAGCAGAGTAAATATATATAATAAGATGTAAATATGAGCGTACCTGGGCACGACCCCCCCACTGTTTCTCCACAGCGCTTTCTTCCTCCACTCGGACTCCCTGATGGAGAGCGTCTCCAGACACGCACGCGTGAGCCGCTCCTGCGGGAGGCTTCCCATCACAGATCACAGCCACGCCGAACAATCCAGCTCGAGCACTTTCCTTTTCCTTTTCTTTTTCATTCAGGAGGAGGTCTGTTGTTCACCCAATAATCATCATAACATGATAAGCGGCGCCAGAAGCGCAGCCAGACCATGGATGTATTATGAGCCAGACGCGCAGCCGTGCGCCAGCGTCCCCAAACTCTCGCGAGAGCTGCAGCGGCTTCATAAACAAGCCCAAAATAGCCCAAATATTATTATGAGATATTGTGACTGCGACTGGATTGTACGACGGAGTATTAGGGCCAAACTAAGACAAAAACATTTGAAAATTAAGAGAATAAAGTCATAATATTGTGAGAATAAAGTCGTAATATTACGAGAATAAAGTCGTAATATTGTGAGAATAAAGTCGTAATTTATGAGAACTCTAACAGGAAGAGCACATGTGTTTTGTGGAAGAGGAGCTGTCTGGTATAGTATAGTAAAGTATAGTATAGAGTAGTGCAGTATAGTATAGTATAGTATAGTATAGTATAGTATAGTAGTTTTCAGAAGAGAAGTGGATTCTCAGTTAACATCTCCAGTCTCCAGTTTCTGTTGTTTATGACAGCCACCCAAATGGTAAAAAAAGACACATAATATAATAATAACAATAATAATGATAATAATAATAATAATAATAATAATAATAATAATAATAATTATTATTATTATTATTATTAGTAGTAGTAGTAGTAGTAGTAGAAAAAAGTAGAAAAAAAAAAGAAATCCAAGAAAAACAGAAGCCCAAACCCTCGACTATGATGCAGGACAGGTAGTTCCTCCGGCGTCCAGCAGAGGGCGGTGCAGGAGTGTTTTGTTTGGGTTCCTGCCTCCACGTGGCTTTGGATCGTTGTTAGGCCACATCAGACAGAAACATGGTCAGAAACTCCTCAGACCTTATCTAATTCTTAGTAACTATCATTTATTCTGGGGCTGGTTTAAATAAAGAAGCATCGAAGCTGGATGCTGCCACGGTAGCGCTTAATTTACAATTTTACAGTGAAAGATTTGTGTTCGTTTGTCTGGCAAACCATAAACAGCCAGATCACGTTTCGGGGTCACCAATTGAAAGATTCGTGTTCGTTTCTCTGGTGAACCGGAAGAAAAACTAGTGGAATGGAATCACAGGTTAATACAACTTTTAATCATGTCAAGCACAAGGTTTTTCCGGCCGGAGGTACACTTCTGTCAGACCGCGTGGGTACGAGAGGTTGTTGACTGGATTGATGACAACACGGTTGTCATCAATCAACCGTGATTGGATTGATGACAACACGGTTGTCATCAATCCAGTTGATTTTATACTGAAAAGGAGGGTGTTCTTTGCAAATGATTTCCATTGGTTGAGCCTAAGAGACGTGTCACTTCCATCTTCCTTTCCCTGGGGTGTCAAGCCTAGCTCACAGGTGAGACTCCCCACAGCTAACCGTCTCCTCTCCAACAATGTGTATTGTATTTAACTTCATTAGAAGAGCCAGATCAAGGGGAAATCACCTTAAAGTGTCACCTTTCCCCCGTCTCCTGTCCAACAATAACATGTGTATTGTATTTAACTTCTAATCTAATTTTTGTCTACCCTTGGCTCTTAATCAGAATGAGATTACTTTGAAGAGAGAGCCCAGACGGTTTTGAGCTTCAATAATTTCATGAAATCCTAACAACAGGCTCTAAATAAATGTACGGTTGAATGCATGATTATGGGAGCAGAGAAAAGAAACAAAGGTCTGGTACATAACGCACGGTACATAGCCTACCTTCTGCTTTTCGGTTTGGTTCTCTGGTCAGAACGTTCTGTGAGATCTTTGACCGTACGCAAATGATCCACCACAACTCCAGCTTATTTATTGATTCATGTCCTCAATGATGCAGTCTTGCCTGTTTCAGACGTTTCCCTGCTCCAACACACTCAGACCAGCAAGTTAAAAATCACTTAAATCACCTTCTTCCCCCTTTTGATACTCAGTCCGAACTTGAGCAGCTCCTTTTCACCACGTCCAGCACCGAGTTTGCAGCTGTGCTTATTAAATATTCATGTCGAAATGTATTTTAACAGCTCTGTGTAATCAAGGGAACGGATGTTTTTGACATCATTTGTATAAAACATAACAATGGAGAGCGCCTGAAGCATCTGTGCTCCTTTATAGCCACAGTGCTAGTGGAGACAGTTGAGGTGTGCTATCCTACTTTAGGAAACGTGAGGACAGCCTGACAACGGAGTGATCTATTGGAATGATAGAGGCCGAAAGGTCTTTTTTTATCGCTGCACCTCAGATGAAAACACGCAGTGGGTGAGCAGGCGATACATGAGTAATAAAAAGATTAGGAATGACACTCCCGCACACTCAGTCCTCTGTCCTGAGTGTGCGGTAGCCGATGGAGGACAGTGGAGAGGACCGAGTCCCTGTGGCATGAAGACGTGCAGGTGAACCAGACACTGGGACGGAAACCATCCACCTCGACTCGGTGAAGGAAAGAGACACAGAAAAATAGAGAGAGATTAGTCCTGGGATCAATGTTATGTGAGCAAAAACACAGAGTTAAGAACAATAACAATGAGCTATGCGTACTTGAAAATAGCAGAATGAGGAGTCACAGTGCAAAAACTCAAAATATTTGTCTTGTTTTAAGTGTAATGAGATTTTTTGACTAAAAATGAGATATTTTAACTAGAAATAAGACAAATATTCCTGGTAAGATTTTTTGCAGTGCATTCTGGTGAGTGAATGTTGGGAAATCTCACCCTGTAGCACAGCGAGTAAAGGAATGGTTCAGGCCAACCTGAGCCAGTGGAAACTGAAGGCTTGATCAAAAAATGACAGTTTTAAGCCTAATCTTAAAGGCGGAGAAGGAAACTCTAGGAATCACAAGTAGGCCTGCAGTCTGACAGCCAAGTGCTCTGTTGGGATCATACAGGACGGCGAGGTCCTCAAGGTAAGAGGGAGCGAGGCCCTTAAGGGCTTAAATGTGAGGAGGAGAATTTTAAATTCTATCGTGAATTTCGCAGGAGGCCAAGGAAGAGAAACTAAGGTTGGAGAAATATGATCTCCTGCTAATCCTCACCAGAACTTTTCCTGCAGCATCTTGGATGAGCTGGAAGCTGTTCATGGTCATTTATGGATGTCATATTAATGAGGAATTGGGTCAGGCAAGTCTTTGATTAACAAATGCATTACCTAATATTCTGATACACGATTTATATATAGAATAGAATTGTCTTTATTGTCATTGTACCAGTACAACGAAATTGGCAGTACAAACCCTTAAAGTGCAGAATAAAAAGACACATTTAAAATGACAAGATTACACACACACACCCTCCCACACACGCACACCGTAGGGGCTTAAGGGGACGAAACAAAAACCTGTAGGTTGCAGAGACCCTGAGCAAAGAGAGGCACATATGCAGACATTGAAATTCAGCAACACATTTGGTGATTATAAGAAAAAGGTGGTGTTGAGTGCATGTACCTTGCATGTCATTACAATAACACAGATGGAGACTTACAGATAAAGGTTTGTGCGTTGTTAAGCACTGTTATAGCCCTTGGATAAAAACAGTTTTTAAGTCTGTTAGTCCAACCCTTCAGAGACCTGAAAAGTCTGCCCGAGGGGCAGTAAGTCAGAGTGCTGGTGACCTCGGGGGGACGAATCCCTTAGAATGATTTTAGCCCTACTAAGACAGCGAGAGCGGTACAGTTCTTCCAGACGGAGTAGCGAGCAAACAATGATCTTTTGGGCTGAGTTAACAACCCTTTGGAGGGATTTCAGGTCAGTCACTATGCAGCTGGCAAACTATACACACATGTATAGTATGTAAGTCAGGATGCTTTCCACGGACCAACGAACGGGAGATGGTTGTATTTTTAAGAGTGAATAATGGGACAAATCCTAATCATGGCATGTGTTTTGGGAGAAACTCACTTTAGGCTTGGGAGCGGTCGACTGTGCAAAAATGAATCAGACACACACACTCGCTTTTGCTATAAGATATGAATACATTTATTACCAGCCAGAAAAGCAAGCATTTGCATAAAAGACTCACACACAACTGCCCTTTGCTAGGATAACTGTGTCAGGTTATCCTCCGCAAATGGCAGAGCAACAAACAATTACACAGGGGCCAAGGCCTTGATAACTCTTACCTCGACACACAAAGGACTGGAGAGCCGGACAGTCCTGGGGCAGAGCAGCCATCAACCCGCTCGGCGTCCGTGCACTAGAACCGCAGCTGACTCTGACTGGAACTTCCGGCTCTCTCGTCTTTATACCTTTCACTCAAGCCCGCCCACAAGCTCTCACAATAAGCCCTCGGTTCACACAGGAGAAAAGATCCCATGTAAACTAGCACTTCTCTCACAGTTACATTTGTCAATAAACAACAGGTGCATAGCTGATATGACTGTTTTGAGAACCAAGGACATTTCAGGACACAAAACATATTTTTTCTTCCTTCAGCATGTTTCTACAAGGCTGCTCTAAAATAACTCCAAGATAGGAAAGTAACGCCACCCTCAGATAAGGCTGCGGCTGCCGTCCTTGGACACGAGTGCTTCAGAAGTGTCACGCAGCAGCTCTGGGTGGTGTTACGCTTGTATCCTGCTGTGAGGAATATGGTACTTAGTTTTGACAAGGATTTAAACTGATATCTTTCAGCGTTGGACTTCACAATGAGACGACAGCATTTAGGTTGAGCAGCTTCCATCCGATCCGGAATACTTCCCTCTGCAGGCTTGCTTGTGGTTCCTGACGTTTCCAGGAGCAGGATGTCAGACAGATCCTTCCCTTATCGCTCTCCTCTTTTGTCCGAACAGTTTGCAGTCGCTACCTTTTAAGATTGAGCTTAAAACCTTCCTTTTTGATGAAGCTTGTAGGTCAGGCTGGCGCTGGTTCCCTGAAGCAGCCCTTTCTAATATGCTGCTTCAGGTGTAGGCCTCCCGTGATGTACTGGGTCCTTCCTCACTGTTCTTCCTCACTTCTCTTGTGGGTCTCGTAGGCAGATATCCCTGGACTAATCTCTGTATTCGCTGGTCTCTTTCCTCATCTCAGACCCCTAACCAGACTGCATATGGTTCTGCTGGACATCTTGTCCTCGCTACTGTCCCTTGTGCTTGTTCAGCATGAGGGTCTGGACCAAAGTGAAGATCTGACTTAACCCTTGTGTTGTCTTTGGGTCAAGGGAGGGTGAAGGGAGAAAAGAAGGAATGAAGGAAGGGAGAAAAGATGGAAGGAAGGAAAGAAGGAAGTAAGGAAGAAAGGAGGAAAGAAGGAAGGAAGTAGGAAAGGGAGAAAAGATGGAAGGGGGGAAAGAAGGGAGAAAAGATGGAAGGGGGGAAAGAAGGGAGAAAAGATGGAAGGAAGGGAGAAAGGAAGGGAGGAAGGAAAAGCAAAGAAGGTAATAAAGGAACGAATGACGAAAGGGAGGTAGGAAGAAAAAGGAGTAAAGGAGGGTAAAAAAGGAGGAAAAGAGGAAAGGAAGAAGGAAGGAGAGAGCATGGCAGGAGGAAAGAAGGATAGAAGAATTGGGTCATTTTGACCCAAAGACAGCACAAGGGTTAATCTGTTGTGTTGTGTGTACCGTATTTTGCAGACCCTGAGGTGCACCGCATTATAAGGGGCAATATCAATGAACAGGTCTATTTTCATACATAGTGTTATAAGGCACATGATAAAACACATATAAAGCTAAACAAAACAGTCTGGTCAGTCGCACTTTAATTAACTCATTCGCAATAACCCAGAATATCGTTCAGTTGTAACTAAAACAGAAAAATACTCACATTTTAAATAATTCGTCTTCCACAAATACACAAATAAAAAGTGGAGGTGATCGTTGACAGCGAAGTAAGTAGAGGTTGGAACAACATTGTATTCCAACATTTGATTATAACTGGATTATGATACAGATTTGAAAATTGGGTTTACCTAAAAAAGCTAACGTTAGCTTGATGTCTAATTACAGTAAGGTTCATGGACTAGATGTTGGATGATGGTTGCTTGTCAGCTCTACATAATTAGTTATCTAACATTGTCTGACATTACAACCCGTATCCAACCAAGGACCGACTTGTGTCTGAACAATCCAACCATCAATCAAGCGGAGCGGCTTCGTTGCTCCCAAAGTCACTAAAACGGCACTATTTCTGAGTGCAGTTTACCACATAAAACTGGTTTGAGGTCAGTAAGAACAACATTCATACATGAGGTGCACCGGATTATAAGGCGCACTGCTGCTTTTTGAGAAAATGTAAGGATTTTAAGTGCGCCTTATAGTGTGGTAAATACGTTATGCTTTTCTCTTTTTTTTATATTATTTGGCATCGTATGGATCTTTTAACATGAGGTATTTTAAATGAATTTGATTTTACTGAAGTGGATGGAGGTGGAGAGTTGGTACAGGGGCTTGGTGTTCGGCCTCCCAGCAAAGCTCAGTTCAACCGTCAGAAATCTGGGATTGACCTTTGACAGACATCTGAACTTTGACAAACAAATCAACACTGTGGTGAGGACTAGTTTTTTTCCAGTTGCAACTCCTGGCCAAAGTTAAAATGTTTTTAAGTCGACATGACCTGGAGAAGGCTGTCCATGCCTTAATTAGCTAATGCTTGGACTATTGCAACGGAAGTTATGTAGGACACTCCCAGTCTTCTCTTAATCGCCTTCAGCGTGTGCAAAATGCTGCTGCCTGTCTTTTAACCAAGACGTGTGCACATCACTCCTGTTTTTAACTCCCTTCAATGGCTTCCCGTCCTTTACAGAATTGATTTTAAACTTTTGATGTTTGTTTTTCAAGCTCTTAATGGCCTCGCACCCTTGTATTTATCAGAGCTTTTAACTGTCCATAATCTCGGTAGAGCGCTGACTAAACTAATCAACTTTTGTTGGAACTTTTGTTGGAGGTCAAAATTTAAACACTGGGGTGACCAAGCCTTTTTTCCGTTGCCGCCCCCAGGTTCCGGGATAAGCTCCCCGCCGAGATGCGGCTTATTTCTGACCTCTGACCGCATTTTTAAATCTAGGCTAAAAACCCACCTATTTAAGATGGCTTTCAACACCCAGTAGTGTGATGACACTTTTATCTTATTAGATTTTGTTGTATTTTATTGTTTTTGACTGTTCTTTTTCCCCACACAAATAATAGTAAACTCAAATAGTAGTACATCACTTTATCATCTCATGGCCCACATTTAAGTGTCTGTGTTTTTCTGATCCACATGAAAACCGTAAACATATGAGACGAGACAGCGTGGAAGTATGTGGTGCTGATCTGGCAGTCTGCAGCTGCTGCTGGGGAACACAGCATCAGCACGGCTGCGATGGGCGAAGCTGGGAAAACCCTCAGACCTCAGCAGAGCACGCCACAAACCAGCAACCTGCATCAGACTTTATCACTGCTGAGTTCCTTCAGCTGGTATCAGTATCCCCGCGTTCATGAGACAGAACCACTTCAATATCTTAAATATTCATTTTCTGTGCAACTCTGTGTGAGGAATTTCAACCTTTTCCTTTTTCATAATATTGCTGTGGTCCATTGAGGTTTTCATGCATTGTTCATGCGGATCCCTGTTGAGGTCCTGCTGCAGTATTTATCTGGGTTTAGGTCTGGACTTTGACTGCTCCACCTCAAAGCCTTGATTCTTTTCTTTTTTCCACCATTCAGACGAAGATACGCTGGTGTGCTCCAGATCCTCCTCCAGTTGCACGGCTCAGTTTTACACCAAACTTGCACACCATGATCCTCTAATGGCGCTTTTCCACTAGTACCTACTCAGCCCGACTTGACTCGCCTTGCCCTCGTTTCTTTTCAATACCCAGATCAGAAGTAGGAGGTTGGAGTGAAGCTGCTGTGACGTATTTGATTGTGTGATCCAAACGGAAAAGACAACAACACTAAAGATGTAGAACCTGGAGGAGATGATAGATGTGCTGCTGGGTCTGTGGCTTGTGTTCGATATCAAGTTAAAAAAAAATGAGAGAGTGAGAGAAGCTTCAAGCGGCAACACTTTTTAATTTTTTGTTAGTTTGTCTCTGCGCTGCTGAAAAGTCAGCTGGAGCCGTGAGCAGCTATGAAGAGACAGAGCTCCTGGTAGATCTGGTCGTTCCTTATCACCGTCTAGATCCCTTTTTAATTCTCTCCTCAGCACCAGGTTTATGAACATCTGCACCTCAGAGTTGGATCCTGAAAAAGACTATTGCACTGCCATTGCTGGTCGAATAAAATGAACAAGAAGCCACGAGTCGCTCTTTCACTGATTTCCACCTCCTGACTCAAACGTCTGACTCCAACCCCCCGACCAATCGGTGGTCTGTAGTGTGATGATGTCAGATACAGCCGACTCAGCCGCTTAGAAGCTCGGCAGAATAGTTACAGAAAAGAATCTACTCGGCACATTAGAACTCTAGTGGAAAAGCCCAAAACCGAGGCGAGTCGAGTCGGGCTGAGTAGGGACTAGAGGAAAAGCGCCATATTGGATGGAGGGTGTCCAGGTCCTACACAAACAACCAGAACTCATCACCCCTCCACTGCTGTGTATGAGGCATTCGTACTGAAATGCTGGCTTGTGGTTTATTCAGTTTACTGTTACGTTAAGCACGCCCAGCGTGACCCATGATCTCTCAGATGGAGCTCTTGACGTAAACAACCATCTTAAATGTTTTCCACATGTGAAAAACGTCCTAAATGTTTGGAGATGATTTAATAACCCTTTCCAGAATAACGTGCAAGAGTTGTTTTTCAAACACCATTGCTTGAGTCTTTCCCTTTTGGCATTGTGTTAACACACTTGAATGCCTCAGACCTCAAACCAGCAGAGGTGTTTTTATGGAGGCCTGCACCCCTGCTGATGTCCAGTAGCAGGAAGCAGGACAGGGAGGTACCTGCAGCAGGACTGGCCTTGCTTCTCTCTTTAGCTTCTTTTGTTAACTAGATAACGATACCACGAAAACATTTGTTAGTTTTTTTTGTCTTAGATTGCAGTAGCTTCATAAGTCTCACTATAATCAGATGATTTTTTGCAAACAAAAAAGAAGGCTTGGTACCAACTTTCATCAGAGAGAAGGAGAGATGCAGGTTTTAATGGTTGCGTACTGTTTTAAAACAAACAATCCAACAGTCGCGTGCACTATCATCTACTTATTCACCACGGAGGAGAGAAAGGCGTCTTTCATTTCTTTTGTAGGAGCTGCATTTAAGTTTGTTTACCATTTGTGTTGTTATTAGTAAAATATTAAGTGTGCGCCTTCCTCCCTCCTCAGGTGGGGAGGACGGCGCTAGTCTTTAAGTTGGTGGTGGTGACGTATGACGGGAGAAGGCGGAGAGCAGCGACACTGTCATTGACCGCGGCTGCAGGAGGAGCAGGGGAATGGCCTCTGATATTTGCTGATAAAACCCAAGGACTCTATGTCATCTTTTCTTTGAAGTTTGTTATTTTGCAATAAATTCTAAGCATAAATCAACACGCTCTTTGGATTGTTTGAAGGACAGCTGGGAGTCTGACACCATGCTTAAGCCTTCCCAGATTTTGCCCCTACATCTTTAAACAATCATTTTAACATTTAAATCAGGAAGCACAGTCACTCAGACAATGGAAATCTCATGCAAACTTTTTTAGGCTGTTTTACTACTTTAAACACTTGAGTGAAGACAATGATGATAAATTCCTATTTTATTTATTCTGTTAGCTGACCACAAGGATAACGTCTGCAGCACGCATCACTGAAATGATAAACGTATCCGCAACGCCATCACCTCGCGTCCCCTGGACGTCTTTTTCATTATTTGCCGTTTGAAATAATCATCTTGTATTTTATTGAACTTCTTTGCATGTTTATTAAAGATGCTGTTTATATTAATCAATTACAAAGGTAAAAAAAATTGCTAAATTACAGCTGAGGCACCAGCAAGAGGTCAGGTTTAACATTAGTAGATGTTAAAAACCTATTTAGAGATTATGATCAATTAAACAGTTAAGAACAAAGATCTCCAACAGTAATCTGCTCCATCCAGGTTACTGATACCCGGCTGCTGATATTGGGAATATTAGTTTAAAGACTCTGAACTGTTGTGAGCTTTATTAGAAATGAATGTTAGTTAAACTGTTAAAATGTGTTAAATCAAAAAAACATGAATGAGTGAATGAATGATCTCATCCACTTCCACGTTCTGATGGTTCTTGCAGCTCGTCTCAGCGCTGAGTTACGGAGGATCGTCAGTCGTGTCAGTGTGATCAGTTAGTGCATTAAGGCGCTGGCAGTCTTATAGCCGGTGCATTAGTCTGCATGGTCCTCAGTCACTGTCCACATGTCCCCGTCTCCTCTCAATACTCGATGGTCACCGCCTTTGTCTTCAGGTATTCGTTGAGAGCATCTTGTCCTGTTGGAGACACAGACAGTGAGCGTGCTTACGCTGCTACCAAAAACCCACGATGGGCAGAGGTGTAATGCCCTGTCCCAATACTCCCCCTACCCCTACTTTTCAGCCCTAACCCTAAATTTTGCGCGTTCCCGTGAGGGTAGTGGTGTCCCAATTCCTCTTTTCACCTAGTGGTAGTGTGCTTATTTATGGGTAGTGCTAGTGCTTATGAATCTGGCCCTTCAGAGCGAGGATTTTCAGATGCACCCTAGATGACCGAGGGCTAGAAAAATTTCCCAGAATGCTTTTCGTCGTCATTTGCAGACTGAATCAAAAAAACAAAAAAAAACATGGCGGACATTTCTTATTTTTTTGTGAATAAAATCAATATTTTGAGTTAGTGTCTGCATAAAAATGCGTTTTGATTACATTTCTAGCGAGAAATATATATTTTACTTTCATAATATTCACTCAGTGAATGTACATAATCACTCGTTTGCCCGTTGTTGCAAAGTCTTTTTCAAACCTCGCCAGAATAAAGGCTGATTTATGGTTCCGCGTTACACCAACGCAGAGCGTACGGCGTAGGTTACGCGGCGACGCGCGCCGTACGCCGTACCCTACGCCGTACCCTACGCCGTACCCTACGCCGTAGGCTCTGCGTCAATTTAACGCAGAACCATAAATCAGTTCCCAAGCCGGCAGGCAGTTTTCATTCCGAAATTTTCGGAGCAAATTTCTTAACAGGCGTAGCTACAGCTGTTAGATTTCATCTATTTATCTTCCTAAATGATTTATTTCAGCCAGCGTTAATTCTCCACAGAGCTGCAGGCTTCTCCCCGGGATGACGGCGCAGGTTGACCTGGCGATCAATCCTGTACGTGAGCTGCTGCTGCTGCTGCTGCGCCCCAGACCGGCGGCTCTTCTCATCGCCGAAAACATCGGAGCAAATTTCTTAAAGGAGCTTGAGGCAGGATTGAGGCAGGATTTATGAAAAAATTCGTAAACGTTTTAAGTTTTCTAGTAATAATGTCAGATGAAGCGTTCCAAACCAAAAAGAATGAGCCCTCTAGTGTATCTCTCCGTTGCCTTGAACAGGCTGTGTGCTGCAAAATGTGCTGCAATTCGGACTCCGAATTTCCCGCGTTGGGCTGTGGATGTGACGTCACATGACGCTGCATGCGCGTTCTCCCCGTTCTCCCTTGCCGACTTCGCTGTTGGCTGCAGTACCCCCAACGGCCGTCGTGGTGAAGGGTGGCGCTAGAGAGTCTCATTTCTTAAAAGGAGCCTCATGCTCCTTTAACAGGCGTTATTTGGATAAACTGAGCCCAGGCTGGGGATCTTAACGGTTACTTTTACGCCTGAAAAAATATTAAAACTTAATAAAGTGGCATATTAACAGCGCTACAGCTGAAATTAAAACAGCTTTTAGCTCTGGGCTTCCTGATATGGTGTGACGTATGTGCAAACGTAACTACGCAGTCGCTTACGTACCTGAACGTAAACCACGCAGTGACGTAGCAAGCAACATTTAGGGGTGGTGCTGAAAAGATAGGGTAGTGGGTGTATTGGGACAGGGCCCTGGGAAGATTTGAAGTGCCCTAAAATCTGTGGCTTCTGTTTTTAGGGGTAGTGGTAGTGAGGGAGGGCTAGTGGTAGAAAATAGGGGGTGTATTGGGATTGGCCCTAAGTGTGCATTAATGCCGTGGAAGTAAAGTCAGACCTGTAGTGGGAACAAAAAGCAATAAGACCTTTGTATTTTGGTGGTTTTCTGCATCAATGTGAACTAATCTTCATCTCAGTCACAAAAGTAAACACAATGTGGCCGTCAGGAATGAAAGTAAATTTCTGCCGAGGGCAACCACACCAAGAGAGAAAAACATCCATGGCTGGGGTCGCGAGGGCAGTAGCCCAGGCAGGGAAGGGCAGACCTCCTTCTCCCTAAAGTTGCTTTCGTCAACGAAAAATTATGACTAAATATCGTTGTCGACGTCAAGGAACCTGAGGAAAACGAGACGAGACGCAACGAACACGCTGGTTATGTGACGATAACGATAATTAAATATATAATGCAATATAGTGTTGTCCCGATCGATCGGGCCCGATCACGGCATTTTCAAAACATCGGTATCGGCCCAAAAAGTATTGGGACATACCTAGTTATTAATGTTTTTAATATATATTAAATCGTTTTATATATCGTTGCATTTAACGTCACTTCCAGCCGGAAACTAAAATGGTTTACATGTTTGAATTGTGAAATTTGTTCTGTTCATGTTGCATTAAGCTACTGCTATTCATTTCATGCCATTCAGAATGTTGCACTAAGGCCAAAAAGTATTTTAATTTTCTTTTGTTTGTGAGTTTGACTGGATGTCATTCAACTACCTCTTTTGAAGTTAAATTTATTTACTTTTACAAAAACAACACTACTTCTCCTCTCCTCTCAAGTCTACCAGGGTCCTTGTGCACTTTTACACCAACTGCCAGGTCAGGGTCGACGATGCACCAGCTGAAGCTTAAATACTCAATTTATCATTCAAAACAGACGTTCTGCCAACAACACCTGATTAAGACGGTTCTGCTTACCCAAGTCTTTCCCGAATCCAGACTGCTTAAAGCCCCCGAAGGGCGAGGCCACATCCGTCTTGTTGTAGGTGTTGACAAAAACGGTGCCGGCGTTGAGCTTCTCGCTGACGTACAGCGCTTTACTGATGTCCCGCGTGAACACGCCTGACGCCAGGCCGTACTCGGTGGCGTTGGCTCGCCTCAGGACCTCGTCCACCTCGCTGAAGGAAGATGGACAAGTCCGTGTCAGGAGGAGGAGCAGAGACCCGGATTCATCTCACGGGAAACGGAGCCGATTCTCGCTTACCCACTCTTAAACCTGGAAATGATCATGACGGGGCCGAATGACTCTTCTATAGCGATGTACATGTGGTCCTGGACGTCAGTGAACACTGTCGGCTCAAAGAAGAAACCTGGACGCAGATGAGAGGAAGACAGCAACTTATAGACTAATCTACTCAAACACTCAGTTATCTATCGTTCAATAATGTCCTGGAACTCTTTACCTCCTCACATATCTCGCTCACAAAACAAATCAACTTTTAAAAAAACGACTTAAGGCTCACCTAGTGCTGCAGAGACCATATGACTGGGAATTTATTATTGATGATTATTAGGGGTGTAACAATATATCGTGCCACGAAATTTCGCGATACAAAAATGTCACAATACGTGTCGTGGAGGTGACAGAGTGTATCGCGATATTGTGTTATTAATATTAATCTATTGTGTTGACTAGAAACGCGCATCCGACCACGACCGCGGCCGGACCGCGCGGACCAAAATCTTCCTCCGCTCAGAATAAACTAGTCCCGTTTTGCGGTCCCGTTTTGAGGTCTGAACCTTTACTTATGTAAGTCTGGTGTAGAGTTAAGCCTTACCTTATTAAATTAAACCTTTTTGGGGTGGTGAGTAGGATAAACACGGAGACAACTTCTGCTGAGTTCCAGTGTACTTCAACGTCCGCTCAACAGCGTAGGATTTTAGAACATCAACACAACACCTAGTGCTGTATCACTCCGCCCAATCTAAAACATACTAATCACTACAGAAACTGACTAGTGTCATTATAGTCCCTGATTTACAGAATATAAAGAATATATTTATAAAATAATGAACCCTGAATTACCAAAATAACCTTCTTAACAAAAATAAATCTCCTCTTACACTTATAAGTTGAGCATGAATCAATCTTTTTTATGATGTAAAATTGTATGTATTTATTTACTTGTATTTATTTATTTAATTTTAGTTGTTAAATTTCTGGAAAAGAAAAAAGTCAAATCATACATGAGAGAAACTATTCAGTTTGTGGCAAAATATTTGTACTTGTATGAAACTGAAGATGCATAATGCAAACCTGACATTTACTTTTAGTTCAGTTTGTGGAAAATGGTTGGCCTGGCTTTCTCTTTTAAACTTAAACAGTTATAAAGCATTACCAACTGTAACAATAGGGCAAATGCACAGCATTATTTTGTATTTTGTGTCTTTCAAATAAAAGAAAATTTCCTCATGACTACCTCATTCAAGATTGTTAAAAAAATAATATATCGTATCGTATCGTTATCGTGACCTCAATATCGTGTATCGTACCGTATCGTGAGATTAGTGTATCGTTACACCCCTAATGATTATTGAAATTAATAGAATTATTATAATGATAGCAGTGACTGAAAATATATTACTAATGTATGGAATTATTAGTGCTATTATAGTGTATTAGTATAAGTTATTAATATATTATGAATAGTGAAAGGTATGAAAGGTATATAAAAAAAGTATATCCTAAAAAAAAAAAAAAAACAATAAATAGCTAAATATTAAAAAAAGAGCAAAATAAAAAAAGAGTAATGTACAAAAGAAATACTAAACAGAAATACTAAACCCGAAAAAACGAATAATATATACATGTGTGCAAAAAAATATGTGCAAAAATGTCAGTGAGGTATTTAGAGGTATGTATTTATGTCTCAGATGTTATCACTTATGTAATATTCTATATACTTTATGGACCCCAGGAATATTAGTGGTCGCCAAGGCGGCAGCTAATGGGGATCCATCCAATAAACAACAATAGAGCTGCTGGATGCAAGAAACCAGGACTGAATCGTGGGCAGCACCGTAGATGGATCAGTGGTTCTGCTGCCTCACCTGGGCGCTGCACCTGTTTGCCACCACAGACTAACGTGGCCCCCTCCTTGACTCCGCGCTGACAGTACTCCACCAGTTTGTCCAGGTGGGCCTTGTGGTTCTGAGGGCCGTGGTCCGTGGAGCGGTCCAGCGGGTCCCCGATCTTCATCTTCTTCACCTCCTCCATCTAGAATGAGATCTCTGTCAAGGCCGTGTCAGGACGACGCATGCACCTCTACCTGCATGCATGCGGTCTAGGACACGCAGAGGTATGGAGCCAAATCAAGGCCAAAAGTTTTGCTAATTTGAAAATAAAATTGTAATTGAAAAACTAAGATTTAAACCTGAAAATTCAAGTTTTGATCATGAACTTATTTTTTTACAGTTTCAATTTTTTTTTTCTTCAGTATCATGCCACGCCCCTCTCAGTTGATGCCACGACCCTCTCAGTTGATGCCACGCCCCCTACGCCAGATCAGGGCCAAAAGTCTGAAACTGGAAAAAAGATCTGAAACTGAAAAAAAGATCTGATACTGAAAAAAAATTTGAAAATTTAAAAAATAAGTTCATGATAAAAACTTGAATTTTCAGGTTCAAATCTTAGTTTTTCAATTATAATTTTATTTTCAAATTAGCTAAATTTTGGCCTTGATTTGGCTCCATACAGAGCGGCTGCTTAGGGTCCCATGACCACCAGGGGGCCCCCAAGGGTTAAAAAAAAAATAAAAATAAAAAATACAATAATTTTTTTTTGTATGAGTGATGATTCATACATTATCAAAGGTATGTTATTGTACAAAAACACAATAATTAATATTATTTCTGCTCGGCACCGATACTATGGAACTCCCTCCCCCCCAGACAAGACTTTCAGACTCCATAATAACCTTCAAATCCAAACTCAAAACTCACCTTTTCAAACTGGCTACTCGCTCTGACAGCACACTGTCTCTGTGGCCACAATATCAGTTCATGTTGTTTGGATTATATTGCTTATTGTCATTTTATCATTGTTTGTCATGTCTATGCTGTATGTCATGCTTACGCTCATATGTATGCTCTTACTCTTGTAAGGTGACCTTGGGTGACTTGAAAGGCGCCACCAAATAAAATGTATTATTATTATTATTATTATTACATAAATAATGTTATGTTAACAGACTAGAGTAGACTACTGCTGGCATATTGACTACTGCATTCAACCGTGCATTGCGCACGGCACTTTGTAACTGACTTTGTATCTGTTTTTGTACATTTGAATTTATTTTTATATGGAGAACATACAGGTACTGTTTATATAAGTTGAGTGATTTTGATTTTAGTTCTAGTTTTTGTATTACTTTGTTGTTGCACTTAATTGTTGTTGTTCCACTTCAAATTGTTGTTGCAGTTTATTTAAAACCAAAAATAAAGTAGATAACGTGTTTACAGTAAATGGTTTATAAATTATCTATTTGATTATTTTGTTTCATTTAGTAGGCCTACACTGTAGATGACACTCAGTATCACACTTAGTACTATATCACTTTAAATATTAAGTGTAAATCAACCCCAGGCCGCTCTTGTAGCTGAATTTGCTCCCATTTCAGATTAAAAACCATAGATGGGTAAAAACCTGCCAGGCTGACAGTAGGATGATGAAACAACACTGCTGCAACTGTGCAGCTCTCTGACCTTTGACCTGTTGCTTCTCTGTGTGGCCAGTAGGGGCAGTTGCTGACTTCGTAAAATATTAATTGAAAGATTTTTCTGCAAATTTGTTACTCTGTTGTTCTGCTTTCATGGTCTTAATCCCTGTGGATTACAATCTAACTACAACAAAAAGTTCTTCCATCTAGTTTTACAAGTGTATTTATAATGACAGGGAAGAACATGAAATAAGTGTATAGTGGGTGTGTGAATGATCAATAATCAGTATTATTGGCAATAATAAGGGAGGCATGGAGGCCTGGGCCGGCCCTGAGGACACGTACCACTCTCTTGACGAACTGGTCGTGGATGTCGTCCTCCAGGAACAGCCGTCCCGCTGCGATGCAGTTCTCCCCCTTGTTGAAGAACACGGAGCTCATGCCCTGCAGACACACACAGGTCGTTGGTGCAACCACAGCCACAAACGTGCTGAACAATGCTGGGAGAGTCCCGTTAGAGAGCCCACCATGCGCACGGCCTTGTCCATGTCGCAGTCGCTGAAGATGATGAGCGGAGACTTCCCCCCGAGCTCCAGGGAAACCTTCTTCACGTTGCTGACGGCACAGCTGTTGTGGAGGAGAGAACAGAAACAGAGAGGGAGGTGATGTTTGAATTTGAATTTTTATTTCGAACATGTATATAAAATGAAAGTAAAAATAATAACAAAAAGATAAACATTTACATCTTCATATTAACATATGTTAATTAAAAAAAAAAAGGAGTAGGAAGAAGTGTACACTTTTTCCTAGTTTATAACACTTTATAACACTATGAATTTACATTATTGCTATTATTATATCTACACAATATCCATATAAATATAATCTATATAAATACTCCGTAAACATGCCTATTATTGCATAATTATCCATATAAGTATATAGACAATATAAATATTACATAAATATTATATCAATATCTAGAAAATACAACTATTATATACATCTATATAAATATACACTATATAAACTACAATAAATATCCCTATAAATATATATGTGCTCATACCCAAAACCCAATAAATATATAACATATATTACATAATTTTAACTATCCCTCTCAACAGATAATATATATGTTCACTTTGTTTCACAACGTCTTGTGTCTCTCTGTGTGTGTGTGTGTGTGTGTGTGTGTGTGTGTGTGTGTGTGTGTGTGTGTGTGTGTGTGTGTGTGTGTGTGTGTGTGTGTGTGTGTCTCTCACCTCTTCATGATGTGTTTTCCGATCTCAGTGGATCCTGTGAATCCCAGTTTACGGACGTCAGGATGGTCTGACAGACGCTGACCCACCAGAGCTCCTGCAACGTTAGAAGAGGATGAGTTTCCTGCAGCAGGCGTCATGTGTTCACGTCATGTCTTCACATCATGTCTTCATGTCTTCACATCATGTTTTCACAGCGTGCTCTCCCACCTGATCCAGGGAGGATGTTGATCACTCCTTTGGGCAGTCCTGCTCGCGCTGCCAGCTCAGCAAACTTGAGGGCTGTCAGTGGCGTCACCTGGAGACACACGTGTGATCATGTCACATGCTTCAGGATGATCTTTACGAGGACTGAAGGAGAACAGACGTCTGACCTGCGCAGGTTTGAGGACCATGGTGTTTCCAGCGGCCAGGCAGGCGGCGGCCTTCCAGGCCAGCATCATCAGCGGATAGTTCCAAGGAATAACGATGGCACACACGCTAGAATGGAGGTGTGATACACTGTATGATGGTAGCTCTCATATGACATAGAAACAAATCTTAAAGTCGGTTCAGAGGCAAGTACATCCAGGATCAGGCCTGAAACCTCAGTTCGTGATAGAGCTAAACAGTCGATTTAAACTGATGATGCTTGGCCCAGTAATGTTTTATCTTAAAAATCTCATTATTCCCTATTAGGGGGAACAGTTCCCAGAAACCCTCAGCCAGCTTCAAGCTCCTCCCTTTGGAAGAGCTATCATTTAATTCACTGATGCTTTTTTACTTCATTTGCTCCTACTCGACTTTTATTCCCAAGTTAAACGTAAACTGGTGTTTGTAAGGTGCTTTTCGTAATGTTTTGGTATTTTAAAAGCCTTCTGTGGCAGGGTGGAGAGGTTGATGGGACACGCGCACCTGTGTCCCATCCGCCTGAGTGGCTGGTTCTCTCCACCCTGCCTGCCTTATAAGGGAGCTGGACAGCAGCGGAGGGGTCGGAGGAGCTGCTGTCATGCTGAGGTGCTTGTGTACTGTGTGTGGGTGATTTGAAACGGCTAAATAAAAGGGTCTGCATCCTTCGGTCGGGCCCCCGTAGCACTCGCCCCGCTACACCTTCCTTTTTAAAAAAGAAAAAACGGCAGACTTTGGAATGGAGCGCTGAGTCACAAGACCAGTCGGAGGATGAAATTGCGATATCAGTGTGTAAGCATACTGCACCCCCAATACTTCACACAGCTTAATTAGATTAAGATGACCTCCTTCAGTTTAGACTAACAAGAACATGCTGTTTTGGTATGGTAGTCTACTGAGAGCAAGGTCTTATTCAGGTTATAATTGGGGAACCTGCCAACTAAAATGAAACCCGTTAAAACCTACAGTGACTAAGTTTACATGCAGTCAAAATTTGGGTTATTCCTAATATTCCGGTTACTGATACATTCAGAATATTCCGTTTACATGGTAATTAATCATTCGAGATATCTGGATCAAACCAGCGACGCACGGAGAACATCATGACGCAATTAGCGTCATTTCCGCTTCTTCTTCCTGTATCCAAATTCAAAACAAATGCTGCTTCGCGCAACTTTTCTCTCACCTTCTTGTAAATCTCACTATCCCCATACTTTCTACCGTCTACAAATGCCCAAATGTTCATATCCTTCATTACATTTATGAATGATTAGTCTCCTCCTGGTCTTGTGTTTCTCCGTGTTTATAAGAACTTCCTGGACTCAAAAGACCAGGATTCCTTGTGAACTGAGCATGTGCAGAAAACTGTTCCTGTTCCGTTTGATGGGGATATTCCGTTTGGGGTTCACATGACCGAATAATCGGGTTTTAAAAAGGAGTAACCCAGGGGTAATAGCCAAGGCAGGGTTTTTAAAAACCCGAATATGAGCAAATTCGGGTTATTCAAAGAGGTTATTGGTGTTTACATGGTAGTGCAAATTCGGGTTATTGCCAATATTCAGGTTTTAAAAGGGTTATTGATGCATGTAAACGCAATCAGTGTTACCCAGCAGTTTGTTTCAAACTACTTTCAAGATGACCAAGATTTTTCTAAGACTCAGAAAACTGTGAAACACAAAAGAACATCCAAGAATCACAAATACTTTTTTTCCCTCCTTTCAGAGTTAAACTTCATTAAGTAACAAAGAGCTCTTAACTTTCTCACCCGATAGGTTCCTTCTTGGTGAAAGTCAGGTTCCGATTGGGCCGGGCCTGGTTGATGGGGATGGTACTGCCCTACATACAAAGAAACAACAGCAGTTAAGTAATATCACAATTTCAAAATGCATTTACACATATGAGACGGCCGTGCTCAAACTCCTCCCACTTACTTGGATTTTGTCGCACCAGCCGGCGAAGTAGCGGAAAGTCTGGATGGACATGCCCACGTGAGTCTTGAGGGCCAGAGTGTAGACGGCTCCGGAGTCCATGGCTTCGATGGTTGCCAGCTCTTCCTGGTGCTGCTCCATCAGGTCAGCCAGCCTGCGGTCAGGGAGGCAGCGGGGTGGGACGCTCGCTGGCATTATCGTTTATATTAACAGTAACAGTAACAGTAATCCCTGGCTATAACGCGGTTCACCTTTCACATCTCGCTGCTTCACGGATTTGCATTGTGCATCGTGTTCTACCTTCTGATTGGCTAAACAGTCTCCCCGCTTCTTCACTTCCTGTGTCAATAACGTTGGTTGCTTAGCAACAAGCTGAGAACGGCCAATGAGCTTCAGCAGCAGCTCAAGAACGGGAACCTTTGAATCGTTCATTAAAGTCTCACAGCCTGTCCTAACAGCATGCGAGCGTCCGACTGTCGCGTCGCACTGCGTGGCATCAGACGCGCTCTGTCCACACTGAACGCGTTATCGGCCCCACGTTCTACCACGTTCTTTTGATTGACAGCTGAGACTCGCCTTTTAAAAGGCTGATTTATGGTTCCGCGTTACACCAACGCAGACCTTACGGCGTAGGGTATGCGGCGCACTCACCGAACGGTGCGCGTCGCCGCGTACCCTACGCCGTAGGCTACGCCGTCGATTTTACGCTGAACCATAAATCAGCCTTTATTCACCCGCCTGTGCGCTCCTGAAAGAAACTCCTAAAATTACTCCTAAAAGAGTAAAGGGACAAGTAAAAGATGGGTGATTACTTGTAATCTTCCTACGATTGTACTTTCTAAACAGAAAACAAGCTTATTATTCGGTGGAATAAGTGGGGAAAAAACCGAACGGTGAAGCAATCAAACAGCGAACAGCGTGGAGTGACCGGCGTGTGGTGTTAAATGCAGCAAACATGTCAGCATGTCAGATCATTACTGGGATGGGGGGAAAAAGCAGAGGACACGAGAAATCCAGCAGGATCCGGCACAAATTAAGCCCTAATAAGATAAGATTCTTATTATATCTTATTATCTTATCAGAACCTTCCAGCTCCCTGGCGATCTCCCTACAGCCAGCTGCCACTTTATTGAGGTTCTTGTATTGAAATGACTGTTTCCTACAATTCAATTCAATTTTATTTACCGTATTTTCTGGACTATAAGCCGCACCCGCTCTATTTTTAAAAAAACAATAAAAAAAAGATATATAAGCCGCACCCACTTTTATTAAAAAAAAAAGATATGCAAGCCGCAGATATTTATGTTGTTAGATAAGATATTTACTACATGTACAGAACGATTTTGAAGTGTAAATTATGTACATGTTTGTACCTAAATAGATCCTTTCCTAACAGTGTCTTTTAACACGGCAGCAACTTTGCTGATTAAAACTGGACTGAACCAAGAGAAAATAACCGGTATTTATTTATCTATTTATCTGTTTGAAATCTGCTTCTACCTACTTCTATCTGCTAAAGAAGAAGTAGCGTATTCTTCTTTGCATTTATTTTGTCTTAGTTTTTATTCTAATTCCGGTTAGCACTCCCCCTAGCGGTGGAAGAAAAATCCACAGAATAGCCGCATCTTTGTATAAGCCGCATGGTTCAAAACCTAGGAAAAAAGTAGCGGCTTATAGTCCAGAAAATACGGTATATAGCGTCTAATACAACAGAGTTGTCTCTAGACGCTTTCCAGAGACCCATACCCAGAACATGACCCCCGAGCAGTTATTACATAAACAATGGCAGGTAAAAACTCCCCTAGTGGGAGAAAAACCTTAAGCCAAACAGTGGCAAGGAAAAACTCCCCTTTAGGAGGGAAGAAACCTTGAGCAGGACCAGGCTCATAAGGGGGGACCCTCCTGCCGAGGGCCAGACTGGTGGGTCAGGGACGGCAACAGCACAGCAGGCAGGTGGAAGCAGCAACGGGATGACCAGGGGTGGGGACCGCAGGCCAGCACGCAGCTCCCGAAGCTCCGGCCCAATCAGCAAGTCCCAGGTTGGGGTGCAGGGTCAGGGAAAGACTTGTGCTCCGTAATGCAAGCTACAAGCCACCCACGACCACCTGCAGAGAGAGAAAAGGGAGGAGAAGGGGGGCCAGCAACGGGATGACCAGGGGTGGGGACCGCAGGCCAGCACGCAGCTCCCGAAGCTCCGGCCCAATCAGCAAGTCCCAGGTTGGGGTGCAGGGTCAGGGAAAGACTTGTGCTCCGTAATGCAAGCTACAAGCCACCCACGACCACCTGCAGGTTCCGGTGTCCGGCAAAGGATGCTGCAACATGGACAAAAGAGAGAAAAGGGAGGAGAAGGGGGGGCCAGCACAAGAAACTACAGGAGCGACTCTGACACACTAAAGTTTACACTACCTAGAGATTTACCAACACCAGCTAGAGGTTTACTAAACACTAACTATAGGCTTTACTAAACAGAAATGTTTTAAGTTTAGTTTTAAAGGTGGAGGTGGTGTCAGCCCCCTTAACCCAGATTGGAAGTTGGTTCCATAGTAGTGGTGCCTGATAGCAGAACGCCCGCCCTCCAAATCTACATTTAGATACTCTAGGAACTACGAGTAAACCTGCACTCTGAGAACGGAGAGCTCTGACAGGAACATAAGGCACTATCAGGTCTTGCAAATAATGCGGAGCTAAGCCGTTTTGGGCTTTATACGCAAGTAATAAAATTTTAAATTGGATTCTGAATTTTACGGGTAACCAATGGAGCGACGCTAACACTGGAGAGACGTGGTCTCTCCTGCTAATTCCTGTCAGTACTCGTGCTGCTGCATTCTGGATCAGCTGGAGCCTATTCAGCAAATTACTTGGACATCCTGCTAACAACACATTACAGTAATCTAGTCTAGAAGATACAAACGCATGAACTAGTTTTTCTGCATCACTCTGCGAGAGGATTTTCCTAATCTTTGCAATATTACGGAGATGGAAAAAGGCTATTTTACAAACCTGATTGACATATGGTTTAAACGACAAATCCTGATCGAAAATAACACCAAGGTTTCTCACAGTTGCACTGGAAGCCATCGCAACACCATCTAATCCCTTCCTAAGATGCTCTGGACCAAGAATGATAACCTCTGTTTTATCTGAATTTAGAAGCAAGACATTTCTGGACATCCAGTCCTTGATGTCCCTAAGACATGCCTGAAGTTTAACTAACGGTTCTATTTCATCCGGCTTCATAGACAAGTAGAGCTGCGTATCATCAGCATAACAATGAAAGTGTATGCCGTGATTCTGGATTATACTTCCCAACGGCTGCATGTATAAACTGAACAAGATTGGCCCTAGCACTGAACCCTGCGGAACACCATAACAGACCCTTGACTGTTCTGAAGTTCTACAGTGCTTTCAACTTTTTTCAACCGGCTTTCAACGCGAGCGACAGGAGGAAAATAGAAGCAGGGCGTGCGACAAAAGTCCAGCTCAAAACGTCGCATCGCGCCACGCCGCTCGCAACCAGTATAGACAGTGCAATAAAAAATAAAGCAATGGAACTGTTTTTGACGCTGACGCTCGCTCGCGTCGCATGCAGTGTGGACACGGTGTCAGATATAATCCATGGTGGCATGTCGGTTTATAAGAATATTTTTGCCCAGAAGAAAAAAGAGCAACGACAACAACCCATAACTATGTTCTTCTCTTGAAAAAACACACCTGCACCGCGGGCTTTAGAAGAAAAAGACGCTACAGAGCGAGTCAGGATGCAGCGGCAGTCAGAAGAGCAGGGAAATACGAACCAGTCACATTTGGCCTACTGTACTTATTAAGGCCCGAGCACTTACAGTGCGAAGGCTCTATTGCATCTGTAGGAATTGTTCTCGTTTTTATTTTCTGCGTTTTTTATTTTTCTTCCGACGAAATGAGGGCCTTTTTGCCCCCCTAAACGTGCCCCAAAAGTCACCAAATTTTGCATGCAAGCCAGGCCTGGCGAAAAATTTGATTTTTAATGGTTTGCATTAATGGGCGTGGCCTAATGTCTCAACAGCGCCCCCTAGAAAACTGCGTGCCTCAAGCCCCACAATACAATTTGACGTACATGTACAAAAAACGGTACACACCTGTATCATGTCGCAACTTAAAGAAAAGTCTCTTGGCGCCATGGCCGAAACCGAACAGGAAGTCGGCCATTTTGAATAAATTGTGTAATTTTGGCGCAATTTATGCCATTTCTTCGGCAGTTAATACGGCCCGAACCGTAACGTGCACCCAGGTGTGTTATACATCAAAATGTGCGTCTAGATCCTGCGACAATGGGCATTACTTTTCTCAGTCAAAAGCGTTACCGCGGCGACGCTAGACGCCAAAAAGCGCGCCCCCCTTTCATTTGATTGGTCCATATTTGATAGTCCCTACTTTCTGCCATAACATTTGAATGGTTTGACATAAAGGTGTCAAAAGTGGGTGGTGTCATCGGACATGGTTTTGAGTCCTTGAACATAATCGGTGCAAAAATCTCGCCCATTCATCCGATTGGTCGATATCTGATAGTTCCTACTTTCTGCAATAACTTTTGAATGGTTTGATATAGAGAGTTGTGGCTGGTGTCATCCGCTAAATGTCCAGGCCTGAAGAATCTACATGCAAGTCATAGAAGCTTCCACTGCAGCCTGAACGTGCACAAGGGTGCGAGGGCCCGTTCGTCGCTGCTTGCGGCTTTAATTGTATTTTTTTTCATAATCATTTTTCATTTTCTCCTGTTTAAATCCAATTATTCAGGTCGCGGTGGGGCGGGGCTGATCTCCGCAATTTGAAGCCTTGTATAATAATTGTAAAAAAAAAATAAAAAAAGGTTGCTACTTCGCGGATTTCACTTATCACGGGTTCTTTTTGGAACGTAACCCCTGCAAAAAACGAGGGATTACTGTACTTTTGCTCTGGACATGTTCTGACACCGTGACCGGACAAGTGGGACTTGAACACCGTGATCTGGGCACTGACCTGTAGATGAGTCTGCCTCGGTCTCTCGGGTTCATCCGTCCCCACTCTCCCTCCTCGAAGGCCTCTTTAGCAGCAGCCACCGCCTTGTCCACGTCACTGATCTGGGCCAGAGACACGTCGCAGATCGCCTGCAAGACCAACAGGACAAAGACATTCTTCGTTTACTCTCCGTCAAGCTTTTCTTGAGAGAAAACTGCAGAGCTTTTCTTTTTCTGACAATGAGCCCTGTAACATCCCTAATCAGTTATTTGTATTGTTTTCCGTCTATTATGTTTTTTTTTATAACTGAGCTTGAATTGAAGGTAAAAAAAAAAAAAAAAACAATGACTCTACTACATATCAAATAAGTTTGTGTGTAAATAATAATGAAGCTCAGTCGTTTACAGGACGGTCAGTTGTTTGCAGAGCAGCAACTGAGATGGATCTACAACGATTTATCTGTCTGATACGGATCCCCCATCACTGTTTTTTTATGTACCTATTTACTTTAATTAACAATCATTTCTTTCTTCTAAATAAAAACGCTCACATATCATATCATTTTAGCACGTTGGGGGTCCAAAGGTCCACCATGAAGCTGACTGCCAGCACTTTTTTGTTTGTTTTTAGCTGAAACATGCTGCATCAGATGTTCAATTTTGCAGTGGCATCCAGTATTTTCAATGAAGAAAAAGGGGAAATAAATAAATAAATCATCTGGGGCAATCCATCGTGTCCATCATCTATCTTTGATTTGATAAACTCATTAAATGCTTTGTAATGGAAAAATAACAATGTATTCTACATTTCGGATACATGGTAATACTTTATATGATGCACTTTGATTCCAGACTTGTACTTTGAATGAACTCACTGTCTGAGTATTGGAAATCCAATCATCTTATCTTATGCTCTTTGTTTGTTGTTTAACTTTATCTGAATCCAGGAAGGAACCAAAGATCACCTGTCCATTGTAATTTCTTTCTTGACTGTTTACAGACTTAAGGACATTTGGCATTACACCACACCTATAGATTATTAAACATTTACTTACACAATCTTTGTCTATAAAACACACCTACACCTTGGAGCAAACCATCAGTGTGCAGTTCTACTTTGTTGTGATTGTATGCTCTGCAACCTTGCAAGGTTTTCATTAAATGACATAAAGACCATTTGGTTATTTTGTCAGTCTTTATTTTCAGATTTCCACCACAGCTTCATAAGGATGCCCGTGTTATTTCTTACCCACATCTGTAACACCTCTTGGCATGACACAGTTTTCCAGCCTAAAATGACGCCACATTACCGACGAGGTTATTGTTGGACAGCTGACCTTATCCAATAATTCACACTCTACCGCTTGTCTGCATGGCAACTAAGGGCAGGACCTGCAGCAGTATTGCATCTATTCTTGTGCTGACTGGGGGCACGGTGGCGGAGCTAGAAGGTCCTGGGTTCAATTCTGGCTGTGTGTTGAGCAGAGGGAGACGCCCAGGATTGATACTTAGGTCGGAGCACCAGGTGATAAAAATGGGGGAAGAAGAATTGTGGATTTTATTTATAGAAATGAATCATAGAATATAGAAATCAATGCTTCACTATGTCAAAAACAAATTTTGCTTGCTGGCCTAACAGCAGCAAAAAAGATCATTGCAGTAAGATGGAAACCACCACACACGCTTAACATCTCCCATTGGTATTTGACTTTTCTTGATATTATCTATCTGGAAATAGTTACAGCCCGACTCCATAATGCAAAACAACTAAATATTTTATTTTGGTTTATGGCAGCAGATCAAATTAAAGCCAAACTTGAAAGATGGATTTCAAATTGATATAGACTACCTTGTTGCAGCTATCCTTGTCCAGTTTCTGATATTATTATGTTTTGCATTTGTTTTATTTTGTCCTTTTTAGTTTGTTTGTTTGTTTGTTTTTATTGTTGTATTATCTTTTTTTCTGTTTTCCTTATTATTAATTATTAATTGTTTTCATCGAATGCTTAGGTCCGAGGGGTTGAGTCTGGAAGAGGGTGAAAATATGTGTATAATGTTTGTTTGACATCATTGTGGATACGATCAGTTTATAATAAAAAAAATTATAAATATAAGTAAAAACATTTGATCACAAAAGAAAAAAGAAATTAATCAGATGGAGTATCAGATGGTGCATAGAAACGTTGGGGAATCGGTGAGTATGACTTGACGTGCATTTGTAAAAAACACCCTCGGGACTGTCCACTTGCAATCGTTTCTCTGACTTTTACATCATCTCACCGTGCCGTCGGTCGGGTTGATGGTCTTGTAGGTCTTTCCTCCCTCTGCATCCACAAATTCTCCGTTTATGAACAGCTGATGAGGCATCTTCACCGCCATGTTGTTGACGCTCTTCTCCACCTGCGGAGTTCAGTGACGTTAACAACAACCAGGTCAGTTCACTCGTTGTCATCGCCGCACTCGTCAGCTGAAGCACTTACGTAGTCGACTTCCAGCTCCTCCTCGTCGTCCTCCCCTCGGAGCTTCCTCACGCACATCTGGATGAAGTCCTGGAACGTTGTGTTCATGTAGACGTCCTCGTTCTGCAGCTGACAGCTGCTGGCCCGGAGCTTCACCTCCTCCACAAGCCTGCCGGCATCCACAGTTTGTGAAAAAGCAGGAAAAATTGAGAAATTACGATTACTTTCAATTATTATTTCTATTATATTTAATGAAATCACTTTATTTCTTTTATTATTATTCTGTTCCTTACGTGATACATCATATATGATACAAACTACCTGCATTCATGGCTGGTCATGGATCATCAAAAAAGTGACTGGGGAATGCAATTTTTGAGTTTAGGATATTGTAGGAGGAGGCTAGTTTAATTATGCCTTAATCTTTGTTTATTAAGTGTTTGGTTTGTATTTATTTATTTTTTGTTATTATTTTGTCTTTTCTTTCTTTTCTTATTTTACTTCATTTTCATTTTTATATTTTCTATGACATTCAGGGCTGTCTCAGAAAATTAGAATATTGTGATAAAGTTCTTTATTTTCTGTAATGCAATTAAAAAAACAAAAATGTCATACATTCTGGATTCATTACAAATCAACTGAAATATTGCAAGCCTTTTATTATTTTAATATTGCTGATTATGGTTTACAGTTTAAGATTAAAATTCCCAGAATATTCTAATTTTTTGAGATAGGATATTTGAGTTTTCTTAAGCTGTAAGCCATGATCAGCAATATTAAAATAATAAAAGGCTTGCAATATTTCAGTTGATTTGTAATGAATCCAGAATGTATGATATTTTAGTTTTTGTAATTGCATTACAGAAAATCACAAAATTCTAATTTTCTGAGATAGTCCTGTATGTGATATGATATAGTGAGGAAGGGACAGGACTAAATAAGTGCTTCCTCCTGTTCCCTCTCCAACACATTATTTTGCTGTTGTTCTTTATTTCTGGATGAGACTGTTAAATTGTTTTGCTTTTTTTTTGACATTTTGACGCTTTTAATTTGATGGTGATTTGTTGTTGTTCAAGATAAAGCCAACAATAAATACACTTTCTTTTTTAATACAACCCTGCAGAGGTGTGCATCCTCAGCCTGTGGTAAGTTTGAGAGCATCATTGATGTCCATTTGTGGTTTTCATGAAAGCAATTTAATCTGTGTTTAATAGTTTCTGAATATGAAGAAATGGAAGTCTGAGAAAGCACCAAGTCACCTCTTAGTGAAACATTAATGAGGAAAATGATGAGCAGTCATCAAAAGTTAGGACAGTGTCCTCTGCTCGGACATGGTGGAGGTGTGTCGTCCAAGTCTGACAGACAGCTTTAGTTCAGCCTAAATCATCGATAACTATGTGTCGACCAGAGCAAAGCGTCCTGGATATGAAATCCCAAACGCACACTGGAGATATCTCATTTTTCAGTTACTTTCCAGCTGTGAACTAGAATAACAACGCGGTTTCAGTTTCCACGGCGTGGCATCTCATACCAACGTTGAAGGGGCAGTCAGCACTCGAGCTTAGAGTCTCAGAGCTAATCTGCCAATCTCAGCTGGTTCTGGTGCAAATTAGAAAACCATCCGGTGAAAATGAGGTGAGTGATGGCTGAGATCTTCATCTCTCTGTCCACGAACCCCTGACTCCTGTCAGTCTGGTTCCCTCTGCAGGTACCGATCTCTCTAACCTCTGTAATACAGTCATGATTAGGGCTGGGGATCAATTCAAATGCCAAGAATTGATTCGATTCTGATTCTTCCGATTCAGAATCGATTATCGCGTTTTGATTCGTCCGATTCGATTCCGATATCGATTCGGGTTAGTGTTATTAAAACAGTTTTTTGAGCTGTTGCATGAATTATATAACTGTAGTTATGCAAGATATTAATACTAGTATTACATTGAGATTCAACAGCAAGTATTGGCAGATAATGATGCTGTAAGGACCAATCACCTCCCAGAATGCTGATAGAACTGCTTTCAGAAACATCGTGTGGCAGAATTATACATTTTTTATCATCATTTTTTTCCCCCATTTATGAGAATTTGGTTTTTAGCATTTTAGGCAAATGTAACCCCAATACAGTATATAAAGCAAATAAATATAGACAATTTATGCAGTTATAACTGAAAACTTTAATGTTTTCATACCTTTAAACATATTTAAAGGCAAAAACATGGCACCAGTTATTCTCGTGTCCAACAAAACATTCCTTTTTTGGGGATAAACAAAAAAATACCAAAAGTTGTAATGTAATGATGAAAAAAAAAAAAAAAAAAAAAAAAAAAGGTCTTTAGACATGTGAATCGATCTTTAGGAATTAATATGAGAATCGATTTAGAATCGGAAAATCGATCTTTTCAACACAGGCCTAGTCCTGATACCTCATAAGTTCAATTAATTCAGTACTACAGACAAAGAGTGAGTGTTGTTCCTGAAATGCATCAGTTTTATATTTCAACTTCACTTTTCATGACATTATTCAATTTCTCCTTCTCATCATTTGGCCACTTAAGTTCAGCATATTGTGGTATTTAGAGGAGATGCATGCTGCGACGAGGCAGAACAGTCAGGCAGCTGGTTGTCAGATGCACAAGTAAGTGGCCTGCTGGCTCATCTGAGGATAAATGAACCTCAACAGGCATATTAGCAACATTTCTGTGTCGGAGTTCTGCTTTTGTGATCCTTAAATACAGGACTGTCTCAGAAAATGTGAATATTGTGATAAAGTCCTTTATTTTCTGTAATGCAAAAATGTCATACATTCTGGATTCATTACAAATCAACTGAAATAATACAAGCCTTTTATTATTTTAATATTGCTGATTATGGCTTACAGCTTAAGAAAACTCAAATATCCTATCTCAAAAAATTTGAATATTCTGGGAATCTTAATCTTAAACTGTAAACCATAATCAGCAATATTAAAATAATAAAAGGCTTGCAATATTTCAGTTGATTTGTAATGAATCCAGAATGTATGACATTTTAGTTTTTTTTAATTGCATTACAGAAAATAAAGAACTTTATCACAATATTCTAATTTTCTGAGACTGAACTTCTCCGCTGCACGATTTCAGATCGGTCCTAAAACTCCTGAACAGAGAGTGAATGCAGTTTTTCCTCCCATCTACCCGAGTTCATTACCTGACTACATCCATGGAAGCAGCGCCAGACTTGAAGAAGTCCGTGGAGGAGTCAACCTGGCTCACATTGGTCAGGATGCTCTGCCACACCGACTGGAAGAAATGACAGGAAACAACGGCATCTTAACGTCAACACCTTCCGCTTCACACCGGGGGTTTTTCTTCGACCAGTGGGAGCAGATCATACCCTCATCTGCTCAGCGAAGGCCGTCTCCTCCTCCGTCAGCTCCACGGCAGCGCTGCTACCAGACTTGAAATATTGTGCTGCAGCAATCATCTTCCCATCCTCAAACTGCAGGTTCTTCACCAGCAGCTGCAGAAATGGAAAGCCAGTTTCAGCCAAAAACAGATGATCCTCAGTAAGACTGGGGTTGTCTTCAGGGATTAATAAGGTAGAACGGAATTGAACTGTCGTCAAATTACTTGTGAAATTGATCACAGAAAACCTGAAGCTGAAGATTTAGTTTCTCTGTCTGAGAGTTTAAACCACCTCCCTTTTTGGTTCATCTTTGCCTTCGCCCCTATTTTCAAACAGTTAAATCTAGTGTTTTTTGTCAGCCTGTTTCAATTTTAGTTTTAGTCTAGTGTGGCCGGGTGGAGAGGTTGACGGGACACGCACCCGTGTCCCATTCACCTGAGTGGCTGCCACGCCTCCACCCGGCCTGCCTTTATAAGGCAGAGCTGGACAGCAGCAAAGAGGTCGGAGCTGCTGTCATGGAGAGGTGCTTGTGCACTGTGCTTGGGTGATTTTGATATAATAAAGGGTCTGCACGAAACTCTGTGTCTCTCCGTCCTTCGGTCGGGCCCCGTGGCACCCACCCTGCCACATCTAGTCTTTGGGTCAGGCTATCATTTTAGTTTTTATTAGTTTTAGTCACGTTCATTCTCCTTTTAGTCGTGTCAAGTTTCAGTCGACTAAAAGTCTGAGCTTTTTTTACTTATTTTAGTCAGAATTGTCCAGGACTATTTTAGTCTAGTTTGATTGTATTTAGCCAAACCCATTTTACAATTCAAACAAGGTTATCTTATTATTATATTATTGTTACCTTATAGACTCAAGAATACATTCATTCCAGATACAGAAGACTCTAATTTGAGTTTACAACATATTTATTTTTCCGCATTTCTCCCCATGTTTTTTTCTTTTTTAACGACACATTGGGTTCTCTTTTCCACGTCTATGTAGGAAAGTGGATCCAAAGATGGTTCTTCTTCTCCCAGCCCCAGAGCAGATCCCTGCGTTTCTCTATGTAACTTTGTTTTTAATGGACGTTGTGGCAGGGTGGAGGAGCTGCAGCCACTCAGGTTGATTGGGGCACAGGTGGCCCCAATCAACCTCTCCACCCTGCCTGGCTTGATAAGTCATGGCTGCACAGCAGAAAGGGGCTGCTGCTGCTGGGAGAAGGTTCTGCACGTGTGTCTTGGGTGTGTCTGGAGAAAATAAACGGAGTTCCTGCACTGAAACCTGTGTCCTCTGTCCTGTCGGTCGGCCCCGTAGCACTCGCCGTGCTACAGACGCGAACCTAGAGCTCTGCGTTAACGGCATCAGCCTCTAACTCTGCAGCTGCATCTTCTGGATCTGATTCCCCGCTGCAGCGACTGGGATTGAGGACTAACGTCACCCAGAACTAAACCAGAGAAACTACTGAAAACATGGACATTAAGGATCTTTGGTAGAACATTTCGTGCACCATACACGCCGTGCATCAGTTCCTCCAGATTTAAGACTGTGACGAGGAAACTGTGCCGACTGCAGGCTTCTCGCTGAGCAGCGGCGGCTGGGTTCAGGAGCTCCTAAAGTGACGCACAAAGAAAAACGGGTGAATTTGTCCACAGCTTCAAGTCTTGGAAAAGCCATTCAGCCAACTCCGAGTGGAAAACTTCCATCAGATGTGGACGTTGCCTCCCAACCAGGTCACATCTCCAGTCGTGTTGTGGGACAGAAGATTTTATTATTTCCGAAACAAAGCTTTGAAAAACTTCCGTCAAATACAATCACTAATAGAGGGCCGCAGAGACTGTTGATGCTTATATAAGCAGGCTCAAGACTCTAATTTGGCTTTTAGTTGATTCGGTTTAGTCTTTCTTGTATACCCTTGTTTTAACTAGCTGTTCTTGTTGTTTTAACCCAGGTCTTATTCTCTTATGGTCTTAAGTTGTTCTTATGCTTGTTTTAGCAGGTCTTGCTTTTTAGACCTACTTTTAGGATACCGTTTCCTCACCTGGATCCTCAGTGCTCAGCCATGTCCACACCCGTATTTATATAGATGCGTGTGTGTCTGTGCATGTAACTTGTGTGCGGTTTATTTTAACGTTTTATGTAAAGCACTTTGTGTTGCATTTTTATATATGCATGAAAAGTGCTATATAAATAAAGATTGATTTGAAAGAAAAATAAGGATTTCATTCATTTCTGCAGCCTGTAAACGCCTCCAAAGCAAGATGCATGTAACAGGATTGTGACTGGAACTCACCGCCTTGCCATCGCTGCCGAACAGCACCAGGCCCGCCTTGGTGACGACGCCGGGGCGGCTGGCCCCGGGGATCTCCAGGGGCTGCCCGGCTGATCCGCTGCCGTTGTCCACCAACGTGGAGCCGTAGAAGGTCACTTTCTGCAGCGACACAGGTGGAGCAGACAGGTGAGGACGCTTTGAGACTCGCACTTGAGCACAACTTCATGAAGCAGATGTAGAACTACGTGGGCTGTAAATCCAGGGACTGGGTGAACCGTTACCTGTCCATCAACCTCGGCCCAGGCGCCCGGCACTTTATCATTTCCTCTGATCCAGTTGTGGAGGGCCTCGGCGGGCTGGTTCCAGTCAATCTGTCGACGGAAAAACCGTTACCGTTCATGCCGCAAGCAGAAACCTGACCCTCAAAAGCTCCTCTTACTTTCACAGACTGGAGGAAAAGAATATTTTAGAACCCATTTATAGCGTCATCATGTTAAATAATCCCCTCAGACATCACCTATGTCCACCACAGAAGTGAACATGAACAACCAGATCTGTTACCGGGGTGAGTGTAGTGAACCCCAACGCTAAACTGCATTTGGGAAGTCATCATTGTCCTGTATTGCAATGACTCAATGGAAAACTCTGCAAACAGACATTATTTCATGTTCAAGTCCCCACACCTTCTCTCATCTTGCCAAGCGTTTGTTACTGTCAAGACAAGTGTGTGTACGTTTATGATGTGTGGTGTGTGTGTTTTACAGTTTAAGATTAAGATTGCCAGAATATTCAAATTTTTTGAGATGGGATATTTGAGTTTTCTTAAGCTGTAAGCCATGATCAGCAATATTAGAATAATAAAAGGCTTGCAATATTTCAGTTGATTTGTAATCAATCCAGAATGTATGACATTTTTGTTTTTGTAATTGCATTACAGAAAATCACAATATTATACATTTCTGAGACAGTCCTGTAAATAACTTACAAATTACAAATGTTGTAATAGTCCTAGGAACTAAACACTTGGGGGTGCTGAAAAAGCTTCCTCGTGCAGAGTTCTCCCAACGGCGACTCTCGATGATGCAGGGGGAGATTTCTTTTATATCGTTACATCTCAAACATGTGCGCATGCATAAGTGAAAGAACTTCCAAGGTCATTTTAAAAGTGGAAGTTAAAGTCTTCAAGGATGAAATATGTTTTCCAACCTCAGTGGGTCTGCTAGCTCTCCTTAGCAGGTTTTATCCTTTTGTCCACATGATGTTTCTAACGAAATGCGTCTTTGGTTGTGAGGGAAAGCTGGATTTACCGAGTCAATGACGGAACAGATGCATTTGTTTTGAAACACTCCCATTTAGACCCATCTCACGTTCTTCATCACACGCCACCTTGATCTTTTTTCTAAAGGGGTATTTGAAATGAAGGTTTGTGGTATGTTACCTTGGCATTGTCCTTCTTCTGGATGCACTCGTACGTGGCCCCCTCCTGTGGCTGGGTGATCCTCGGGGCCTTCCCGTCGGCGATTAGTCTCACAGCGTCCACCTGGAACCAGAACCAGGATCTTCACATGGCTAAGGAACACCCTCCTGCACGCTGCTATCTTTGGTTTGTTGTTCAGCCATAAATAAAAGCACATGATGCAGGAATGTACATCGACCCGCAGCTGATGTGAACGAGACAGGGATCTGGCAAACATTAAGTGACTCCCACATCGCAAAGGAGACGTATAATGTTTTATAAAAACCTGTCACTTTGAATGAATGAATGAATAGTTTATTTCGGTTACATTACATTATATGCAACTTGACTTGTGTGCATGTAACTGACAAAACATTATCATACATATTTACACTAATCAGTTTCACACAATAAACAATAACACACAAACTCTGTGTAACCGAAAAAGGAGTTTAGGCTGAAGCCAAAGCTTATTTTTGCCTATCCTGTACCTTCCAAAAGATAACCTAGTATATCAGTAATACAAAAGAAAAGAAAGAAAAGAAAAAGTTACTCTAAATCGCTCTGCATAATTAAATTATATTTAAATCATTTTGCATTTTAATCCTTAATTATTTTCTCTTTCAATATTTTTTTTTGAAACTCAACAGATCTCTACATAATTTCAGTTCATCACAAAGTCCATTCCATAATTTGACTCCCAAAAATGAAACACATCTGTATTTAACATTAGTCCTCACATAACATGTTTCAAAGATCCATAGCCTTCTTAAATTATAATTTGTTTCTTTTAATCTTAAGAAATGTTGAATACAAGTAGGAAGGCTTTTATTCTTAACTCAAAATAATATTTCTAATGTTATTAAATAAACAATATTAATGAATTTGAAGGTGCCTGACTCTATAAATAATTTATTAGTAGTATCGCAATTAGAAACTTTATTTATTATTCTTATAACTCTTTTCTGGAGTTTAACTATAGGGTCTATATAAGTTCTGTATGTGTTTCCCCAAATCCCCACACAATATGACATGTATGGCATTATAAGAGAGAAATACGTATGTGCAAACATTTTTTGTCCAACAGATCCATTGTTTTGGAAATAACTCAAATAGATCTTGTGAATTTCTGTCTAATGTAATCAATATGTGGCTTCCAACATAGTTTATGATCTATATTTACTCCCAGAAATGTTGTTTTATATACTCTTTCAATTCCAACTCCATTTAGTTTCAAAAAGAAAAAAATATTTTCAATGAAAAAAAAATCACTTAAATAAAAAAACGTTTTTAATCAATGAAAAAAAGGGTTTGAATGCAAAAAAATATTTGAGACCCAAAAACTTGCATTTGAACACTTTTTTTTGGATTGAAAATATTTCTTTCGATTTGAAGTGATTTTTTTTTTTTTTTTGATTGAATCATTTTGACACAAACATCCTGCAGTGGGCGGATGCTTCCCCATTGGTCAGACAGTGAATTTTTTTTTATTGAAAATATATTTTTTGATTGAAGCAATCTTTTTTTTGATTGAATAATTAAGACAAAAATCTACCTCCATAATATTGAACCTTCACGTCTACTGTTAAAGGTATTTGCTTAATTTTCTGCTGCACGCAGGTCACTTATGTTGTAAAAATGTTGTACCAGTCGAAATAAATATGAACTGAACTGAAGACTGTCCCTCTCAGGACGCTTCGGTGCTTTTCTTCAATAATATTGATATACATTTTCTAAAGAAACGATCACACGGACGCTCAGCCCACGTACCGTGCCCTTGACTCCCTCTGGAAAGAGAAACCTCTTGTAGATGGTGTTGACGGTGTCATTGGGTTCCACGTCGCACTCCCTCTGCAGCAGGACCGGTCCGGTGTCCAGACCGTCGTCAGCCCAGAACACCGTAAAACCTCCCTTCTTGTCGCCATGGATGAGGGTCCTGTGAGGGTGAACCGAGCCGGTGAAGCAGAACCCACCCCACCTCACTCAGACCCCCCACCTCCGATAGAAAAAGAACCAGCCGTTACCCACCAGTTGATGGCCGAGGCTCCGCGGTGGCGCGGCAGCAGCGACGGGTGGTAGATGATGGAACCGTGTTTGGGGCTGTCGATGACCTCCATGGGGATGAACTGGGAGCAGAAGGGCAGGACGTTCAGCTCTGGGCCCGTGGCCTTATACTGGGCCACCACCTCGGGGATGGCCTGGCCCTTCACTCGCCAGCGGGGGAACTTGAAAACGGGCACCCCATCCTTCTCCGCCTCTGCGGCTGCAGGAAGCCAGAAAAACACAGAGATGTAAGAGACTTAATATCCTGCAAATCCATCAGCAAATAACTGCAGTTATTTGTTGTTAAATATCAGTTGCATCCATCGTTTTGTTGTTATGTTGCATATGGCAGCTAACAGAAGTGGTTTTGCTTCTAATGTGGATCATCAGAGATCATGTTGGGCCAGATAAAAGCAAGTTCAAGTGTTGTAATTGAATTTTGTTAGTTTTATTTAAAGAAAATAAATAAATATATAAATAAAAAATATAAAAAAAAGAAAATACATATATTTATATATGTTAATAAATATTAATAAAATAAATATACAAGATATATTAAAATATATATGAAATATATTACAAATACATATATATATGCCTCACATTTTTACCAACACGGTATTAACCATTAATATATATGCAGACAAAAAAAAAGAATTTTGTTAAAGTTGCAATTTTGCAAGAATACAGGAGCTTCTTTAAAAAAAAAAACAGACAAGAACTCAATATTGCAAACATTTGGTCCAATCTTGGTCCAGATTGGGCCCAGTTTCTGACTTATGTGGATCACATCTGGCCCACACAAGTCTCGCCGGTGTCGTCAACAAGCCACGTTGGCCAAAAGTAGTCCAGATTAAACTCCGGAACTGTCTGATCGGAGCTGGTGACGGGAAAGGCCGTCTTTATAGTAACACTGGACATGAGTTTGTGTCCGAGCCACTGAGTTTGGGAAGAACATAAGCAGGGAGGCTCCGGCCCGTTTCTTTCTCACCCAGCGGGTCGCTCTTGCCATCCTTGTCTGGGATGGTGAAGACTCCAACGATGGTGTGGCCGTCCTTCCTCAGCTCCTTGTAAACCTCCTGGCCGAACAGGCTCTGACCAATCACAGCAATCCTCATCGTGAGGCCTCGGGTTTTCTGGGAAGACAGGATGACATTCCAGGAAAAACTGAAACAAAAAGAGCTTTTTGGGAGATTGTTGACGTAGGAAGCGAGGCTTGTAACTAGTTCATTTAATCATCTCATTTGACCTTTAAGTGGCTCTAAATTTGTTTTCATTTTCTTGTTGATAAGCACACAGGTTTTGCTTTTCAGGGTTGTAACACATTTAAAGAGAACCTTCCGTGCTTGTAAGGAGGTGAAAGGGGGAAAGAAGGTGTTATTTCACACAGATGATGCCAGCTGGTGACTGCAGGGATGATTCTGACATGAAGCCGGAGAATCTAGACGCAGACTCAAACACGAAGAAGAAAAAACAAAAAAAATCTATTTCTTGATACCCAATCAAACTGAAAACTGAGAGTCTACATGAAACACTAGAGCTGGCTGTGAACTCCAGGAGGACAAAGACGTTCTGCCGGGTGTCCTAAACCCAATCGTCGCATAAACAGCCCGAAACTATGGTATTTTGCATGAAATTATCCTACGCTGAACGAGAAACGAGTTTGCCGATGGCATGGGGCGAAGGAGGCGTGTCTGCGGGGGAGAAAAAACCAGGATAAAATGTGACAAAACACCACACTGCAAAAACTCAAAATCTTACCAGGAATATTTGTCTTATTTCTAGTTAATATGTCTCATTTTTAGTCAAAAAAAATCTCATTACACTTAAAACAAGGCTCATCACTGGAAAAAACAACAATTTTCACCTCTTTCAAGTAGATTTTCACTTAAAATAAATAGAAAAATCTGCCAGTGGAACAAGATTTTTTTGCTTGTTATGAGAAGATAAATCTTGTCCCACTGGCAGATTTTTCTACTTACAGTATTTCAAGTGAAAATTGAATTGAAACAGGTGAAAATTGTCAAATAACAAGTTATCTTTCAGGTAATGACTCTTGTTTTAAGTGTAATGAGATTTTTTGACTAAAAATTAGACATTTTAACTAGAAATAAGACAAATATTCCTGGTAAGATTTTGAGTTTTTGCAGTGCAGATCAGAAATACTCGCTTTTCGAGAGGGATTGTAAATTAGGAGTTATCCTAGGAGCTCGGATAACTCGAAAAATGTTAAAGCAAAAGGGCTAAATATTGTATGCACGCATGAGGAAATGTGTTCCCTTGGGAGGATTTTAAATACTTGGTCAGATAAGTGAAGACCCAGATAAAATCCCACACTAGTGGAAGGTGAAAACAACCTCCACACAGGATACACCTCTTAGATGCAAAGCAATGGGACTAATCACCAGAATACTGTTCTAGGATCAAATGATGAAGAGCTATTAAACAAAACATTTCTGTTAATTGTTTTCCTCACAAAAAAACAAACATGTGATTTAATTAAAAATGGGTACATTTGGATGGCACTTTATTGTTTGCACCACACCACGATCAATGAACCTGCAATGAGCTTGAAATAATCTCATCCAAATCTGCTGATTCATGTTCATGGTCACTGTGGATGTCAGAATTCTAGATGCTGTTAAACTGTCGTATATTATCTAGAATTACGTCATTGTTATTTATCCAGTAGCCCAAACTTCCAGGAAATCAGTCACAAATCAACAGCTTCACACTGTACCAGCAGAAGTGTTTGTTTACTTAATGCCTGCACATGAGCTCTAACTGCTGTTAGTAGAGTTAAATAATGAATGTATGCATTATTCTGTAATGGTTATGCAAGTACAAAAATGTAACACAAAAACACCTTTGTAAGAAGTTACACTATTACACCATATAATAAGCCTGGTAAAGTAATGAAAGCGCTCATGACGGGCAGCTTATTGACTCTGAGCGTAGGGGCGGGGCATGTTGTCCTGGCAGCGCCTTCTAACCAATCACAGCGCGGCTTCAGCTCGGCCCCTCTCCCGTTGACCAATCACAGGAGCAGCAGAGCTGACATCAGTTATCAGACACAAAGTTCATGCAAAGTTGAACAAAAGTCAAGTAGCGGACCTGTAATCTTTATAAAAAAATAAAGAAAGAAAGAAAACATGCGCTCACAAAAAGCACTTTCACGAGGTTCTGAAATGTCAAAATGATGAAAGCAAAGTTTGAACGCAGATGAGAAGAAAAGCGTCTGCAGCAGATTGAACTCTTATTTCCAAACATCATCAGCACCAATGCAAAGAATGACCTCCTTACCTCTCGTGCAGAGCCGGAACCAGAGCCAGGACCAGGACCAGGACCAGAGACAGAACCAGTTCTGCTGCGGTAGAAGGGCGATCCGCCTCCGAAACGGGCTTTTAATTTCCTCCTGTCACCCACGCTGACGGGCCAATTACATAACCGTGCAGCGACCAATCAGCGAGCAGGACGGGGCTCAGAGACGCGTCACAGGCCAGAGGAGCCAGGGGGCTTTCCTCTCTGGTCCTTTTTTCTTTTTACATTTGGAGGTACATTCATATATCAATGCAATTAGTAACTTAATATCAACCTAATCTATTGGAGAACAAAATAAATCAAAATAAATAATATAAATAATACAGATAGGAGGAGTTGCTTTAGTATAACATTCAGGGCTTTCCATCTTTAACATTGTTGAGGTGTTTATTTCCTTGTTTAAAACATATTATACATCCCTTTACACTGGACACTTGTGGTGTCGCAACAAGAAAAGCAGCATGCAGAGGCTAAACTGTGGCTTATAATGACTGTATGAGGCTGCTTCTTAAAGTCCCAAGGAGCTGTAGTGCTAGTCATCTGTTTGCTAGTGTTGGAGTACCAACCTGTGCTGCTGTGCTACAGAATTTGATGTATAAATGTATATGTAGAGTATCTAACTTTTTAAATAGCATTATCACCTGCTGAATGAATCCTGCACTTAGCTCAGTCAGGTTCACATCTACGTTGTGGAACCACTGGCGTTCATGTCTCTACACTTGCGCCTGACACTGTTTTCTTTTTGTGTCACTATTGTTTTTAAGTCTTCTGTATTGTGGTTTTTGTTGTGTTTTATATCATAGGTTGTTGTCTTTTATATCGTGTATGTTATGTATAATTTTTTATGGTACTATGGACCTCTTCTCAAGATGTGTCTTTAATAAAGTGTGAATTGAATTGAATTGAATTGAATTGAATTGAATTTATGGATGTGATAAGGTTTTCAATCTCAAAGAGAAAAAAAGATGAATGTCGGGGGATGATTTGGCAAATTGTTGTTGATGAATATGGAACTTCCCCATCAAAAGTACAAAGTTAGTGATATAATCAATATTCTTCAGGCCATCACTTTGATTAAAAAGTAACTATATTTTTCAGTGAGAGGTATAATTTCTATGCACAAAATTAAATATATATGCCGGTACCTCTTTCCAAAAGGCTGAAGTTTTGGTACATTCATAAAACAAATGAACAATAGTCTCCTCTTGTTGTCCACAAAAAGAACACACACTGTCAATATCTACAAATTGTAGAGTGGCCACACTCTGCACTTGTGCTGTCACGTGACCTGTGGTGCAGGAAAGAAGGAGCAAACCAGTCAAAGGTCACTGATAAAATGATCTGGCAAAAAAAACAAAACATTTACTGTAGGCCTATGTGTTGTCCTGTTGTCCTCTGAACCAATAAGCTACCTCATACTGTGCAATATTCTTTCATGCATTCATGTGCAATATTCTTTCATCCATTCATGTGCAACATTCTTTCACTCATTTATGTGCAATATTCTTTCATCCATTCATGTGCGATATTCTTTAATTCATTCATGTGCAACATTCTTTCACTCATTTATGTGCAATATTATTTTATTCATTCATGTGCAATATTCTTTCACTCATTTATGTGCAATATTCTCTTATTCATTCATGTGCAACATTCTTTCACTCATTTATGTGCAACATTCTTTCACTCATTTATGTGCAATATTCTCTTATTCATTCATGTGCAACATTCTTTCACTCATTCATGTGCAACATTCTTTCACTCATTTATGTGCAATATTCTTTCACTCATTTATGTGCAATATTCTCTCATTCATTCATGTGCAATATTCTTTCATCCATTCATGTGCAACATTCTTTCATTCATTCATGTGCAATATTCTTTCATCCATTCATGTGCAACATTCTTTCATTCATTCATGTGCAATATTCTTTCATCCATTCATGTGCAATATTCTTCATAAATCTGGTGGATATGAAGCGTTTGCAGAGTTTGACACTGAATGTGCATGTACAAGTGTAATCTGTTTCTCCAATAAACTGCTAACGGACATGTGAATTTATACAACTTCCAGCTCTCCCAATATCAGTATGAACTTTGTGGTGCAAAGTTGTTTTTCTATGGGAGGTGGAGCTTGAGAAAGCTGTCGGCTCTGCGTTAATCTTCAAAGAAACTCAGCTATACAGTGGTACTCTACTCCAATCATGCAAATCTATTCACATAACATAACAAGGTGGCTCAAGGTGCTTTACATGACACATAAAATACATCAAGGTACATTTGTCAACAGCAAAATGGTCACAAACTGGGACCCCGACTGGGACGGACTGAACCAGGGGTATTACTTACACAGCTGAGCTATCAGGAACCCCAAAACAAACATCATCTCTCCTGCTGATCCTCACCTGAGCTCCCACTGCAGACCTTCAGATCAGCCGGAGGCTCATAAGAGAAGAGGAATTTCTTATAAATCAATATTTAAGTATCAATTGCTTGGACTAGTTTTTCTGCATCACTGACGCAGGGTGCTCCGTTTTTAAAATGTATTGTTAAAAAGATGACAGAAAGCAGTTTCAGACATTCTATTTATTTGTTAGATTAACCCTGAAATCTCAGTCAGAATTAACTCCACGATTCCTCACAGTAGTTGTAGATGCCAAAATACTGTCAAAGTAAAAATTCCGTTTCAGTTTTATCATCAGTTTTAGGATTATCAGTTGCATTTTTTATTTTGTATGAAAAGCGCTAAACAAATTTTGATTCGATTTGATTTGATTTGACAAGAAAAAAACGAGTTAATTTTGTAAAGACATCCACAGTGGGTCTACTTGGACCCACTGAGCAAAGAACTGGGTAATTTCCTTTGCGCCGCCTTAAAGCCATTCAGGTCTTTATTTCATTTACACGTGCTTCTAGTTCATCTGACATATTAGTTTAATCTGGATTCGAGGAGGGCAGCACGGTGGCTTGGTGGTTAGCACTGCTGCCTCGCAGCAAGAAGGTCCCCGGGTCGACCTGGAATTCCCTGGGTTCCCTGGAGTTTGCATGTTCTCCCCGTGCTCGGGTGGGTTCCCTCCCGTTACTCCGGCTTCCTCCCACAGCCAAAAAAAAACATGCATACTTGGTAAATTGATGATTCTAAATTGCCCGTAGGTGTAAGTGTGAGTATGTCTGGTTGTGTTTATATGTGGCCCTGCGATGGACAGGTGACCTGTCCAGGGTGAACCCCTGCCTCTCGCCTGGAACGCCTGGGATAGGCTCCAGCAGACCCCTGACCCTGCAAAGGATAAAGCGGATATAGAAAATGGATGGATGGATGGATGGATGGATGGATTTGAGGACAGGTATCGTTCAGTACCATTTGCATGAAAATGTATCCCGTGCGTCCCAATGGAAGTACCTGATGAGAGGCTATAAAGTATATAAATATAAAATGTATCGGTCCAAGTACAGAACCTGGTGGAACACCATGAGCAAATCTGGTGTATGAGTCCTCATTGATGTATATAACTGAATATAAACTGGAATCTATCACACAAATATAACCTAAAAGTAGGTTTATGAGGTTCCTTTATACCCCTCTGTAAGACAATGTGGTGATCAAATGTAGCGCTGAGATCTAGCAGGGCAGTTATTGACAGAAGACCATTGTCTGAGGCCATGAGGAAATGGCTGGTAACATTCATTTGTGCTGTTTATGTGCTTTGATGTGAATGAAGTCCTTACTGGAAACCTGTTGCCTTTTTCAGTAAAGGATCAATTACTTTCCACTTGACCAGGTTAATGCTGCTTTGTTTCCTGCCCGTCTGAGTCTGATTGTGACTGACAGGAATCAGCGTGGAGTCCTCAGAACTGGAGGGATGTGATCTCACTGAGAACCGGAGCAGCAGCATGCTGAAATCAATCATTCAGTAAATGTTTGATACTGAAACCCAATTTGAATACATGAGAAATTCTTCCTGCTTAATTGCATGTTTTAGAAACTGTATCTGATGCATTTCAGTAGAAATGTAGAAATGTATGCAAGCCTAAAAGGTAAACGCTATCAAATAAAACAAATAGATGCTTATTCAGATTGAATTATAATTAAAAGGCTGTCGGAGTGGGTGTTTTTGTGTTTTCTCTCACGTGTAACTGAAGTTACTTACTAAGAAATACCGGCTTTGGTCTGTAGTGCCATTACGTTGTTTTTAATCAACAGACAACACATAAAGATATATTTTTACAATGAAGCAGAGATAAAAGTGCAGGTTACAGCTGCTGCAGGTCATTCAGATGCTGGAAGCTCTAGTTGCTTATCAAGAGTGTGAAAATCTTTAACCGCCATTACAAAACCTGTTTTCCAATCTGTTTGGAAGGAAACCCGCGAGTGATGAGGGTTGTAAATGCTGGGAGGATTGCCCTCGTCTGATAACACAAATTACGAGGATCCAGGCAGCAAGTTTTGCTGTAACCAAATGCATGGAGTCAGTCAGTGTGGTTACATGCACATCTAAATCAAGCTATTGGCAGCAATCTAGCTAAGGGTTAAACTGGAGTCTCCGATAAATCCAAGTATACATGCGCGAGAAGACAATCGATTATAGAGTGAGGTGCGTTTGAGTCTGCGATGCTAAGTGGAGCCACACGCACTTTTGCGTTGGTGTTCTTCTGGCTCCTTCTTTGTTGTCCGTCTTCTTCTTCTCCTCCTGTGTTGATATTCTGGGTTTTACTGCCCTGGGGGAGTCCCAGGGCAGTCAGTAGCTCGGCTAAGAGTGGGTTGGTATACATGCCGGAATAACTTGAATAAGAACCGCATTATCTGGCACTAACAGCTCGATCTCAAGAGCTTCAGTTAGATTCGACTACAGCCCGGCTAAGGTGTATACATGGCTTTTAAAACTTGATATCTGTCGGATTAAGGCAACAATTGGACTTTCTGTTAGTGCATGTAAACGTACTGTGTGTTTCTTTTTAATGTTTTTTCAGCTCAGACTGTGCTGGACACACTGAGACAGCACGTTAGTGTCACTCAAAACATCTGCACCTATTTATTAACGTAACACATACGCTCATAAATAATGACTTTTTTTCCCTTTATTTTTAATTTTAACAGTTTGAGTCTGTGTGATTAGACACAGCGGCCAATGGTGTGAATGCAGCTGATATCTACAAGAACCGGTACAATAAATGTCACGTGTAAGAGGCAGTAAGGAAATAAAGAAGGACTGTATTTCTGCAGTGGGGTCAAGCCAGTTTAAATAAACACTAACGTGCAGGATTTGACCTCTGAACTGTGGGCTTTGGTTCAATCTACACTGACTTAGTGTAAAACCAGATGTAATCATTGACATATGAAGATATGACAAAAACATTTCCTGATCTTGCCTTCAGAGCCCGAGCTTAACCTTTACTGCTGTTTCTTTACTATTTGGATCACGTGTGTGTTCACGTGTATGCATGCATGCATGTGTGTGCGCGTGTGCGTGTTTGGTTTCTCAGAGCTGGTTAGGTTAAACTGAACTGGTCGGTTCTGCTTCTCAGTATTCCCAGAAGTTAATGATCCACTCAGCGTCACGTCAGACCAGCTGAACAAACCCACTGGTTGGATGATTGTTGATGTTTCAGTCACTTGATTTGTTTAAAAAAAAAAGAAAAAACAAACTCTCTGTTTGACAAAGTTACAAAGTTGTGAAATAATCCCAACATGCTCTATAGTGACCTGAATGCTACATATGACCTTTAGCCTCTGCACCACCCTCCCATTTCTAACTACACCAGCTCCATTTCATCACTGTGAAGCTACTCTGCAGTCCAGAGACGAGTTGTTCTACTGGATTTATGCAGCCGTGAATTATTTTTCCGACAAAGGTTTTTTTTTTTTAACTGGACAACATGGTGGCTTGGTGGTTAGCACTGCTGCCTCACAGCAAGAAGGTTCCCGGTTTGACCTGGAATTCCCTGGGTTCCCTGGAGTTTGCATGTTCTCCCCATGCTTGCGTAGGTTCCCTCCGGTTACTCCAGCTTCCTCCCACAGTCCAAAAAAATGCGTACTAAGTAAATTGATTACTCTAAATTGCCCATAGTTGTGAGGGTCAGTTTGTCTGGTTGTTTGTCTCTATATGTGGCCCATGGATGGATGGATGGATGGATGATGGATGGATGGATGGATGGATGGATGGATGGATGGATGGATGGATGGATGGATGATGGATGGATGGATGGATGGATGATGGATGGATGGATGGATGGATGGATGGATGGATGATGGATGGATGGATGGATGGATGGATGGATGGATGGATGGATGGATGGATGGATGGATGGATGGATGGATGGATGGATGGATGGATGGATGGATGATGGATGGATGGATGGATGGATGGATGGATGGATGGATGGATGGATGGATGGATGGGTGGATGGATGGATGGATGGATGGATGGATGGATGGATGGATGGATGGATGGATGATGGATGGATGGATGGATGATGGATGGATGGATGGATGGATGGATGGATGGATGGATGATGGATGGATGGATGGATGGATGGATGATGGATGGATGGATGGATGATGGATGGATGGATGGATGGATGGATGATGGATGGATGGATGGATGATGGATGGATGGATGGATGGATGGGTGGGTGGGTGGATGGATGGATGGATGGATGGATGGATGGATGGATGGATGGATGGATGGATAGATGGATGGATGGATGATGGATGGATGGATGGATGGATGGATGGATGATAGATGGATGATGGATGGATGGATGGATGGATGGATGGATGGATAGATGGATGGATGATGGATGGATGGATGGATGATGGATGGATGGATGGATGGATGATGGATGGATGGATGGATGGATGGATGGATGGATGATGGATGGATGGATGGATGATGGATGGATGGATAGATGGATGGATGGATGATGGATGGATGGATGGATGGATGATGGATGGATGATGGATGGATGGATGGATGGATGATGGATGGATGGATGATGGATGGATGGATGGATGGATGATGGATGGATGATGGATAGATGGATGGATGGATGATAGATTGAAGGATGGATGGATGGATGGATGATGGATGGATGGATGGATGATGGATGGATGGATGGATGGATGGATGGATGGATGGATGGATGGATGATGGATGGATGGATGGATGGATGAATGGATGGTTGTGACAATATGCTAAACAGGATTCTCACAGAGCTAGGCTGATGGCAGGATACCGTGTCCAGGGACGTCCACACCCATCGGAAGAGGCCTGCCAATAAGAATCTCAACAGGACTGAGATTAGTTCTCCCCCTCATCCTCATGTACATGAGAACGATGGAGAGAGCCTATGTCCACGGCAAACCTGTTTCAGCACAACATTTCATCAGTTTAGACTTCAATGTGCCATCCTCCCTCTCCACAGCACCTCCGCTGGAAGGATGATACACCAATGTATTATCAGTGATCAATGTGAGACACAGTGTCTCACATTGATCCCTAAGAATTTCCCCACCTGGGAGAGACCCTCATTAACAAAATGAACTTAATTATCACTCGAAAGCAAAGGAATGCCTCATCGGGGGAAAATTTCGGTTAGTAAAGCTTTAGCAACAGATGCCAAATAGAGATGTGACTTTAGTACATTATTTGCTTTATGGTACATGTCCCTTTTGGAGTTTGGTATAGCCCCCCCTAGAGAAAACTACACCAGCTGCCACTGGAAAAGGCCATGGTTGTTGTAGCATGCTCCATTCCAGGCAGCACCTATAGTACCACGGATGTATCTGAAACCCTCCCCGTTGCTCTGTTGGCAAATCATGGACTGGTCCATCTGAGCCCGCCAGTCACAGCTGCGTCCTGCCCAGGCTCCAGCACCTTTAGGCAAATCCTCATGCCGCCTCCGTACCTTTGCTGGATTTACTAGCCGCCATGCGATCGTTGACTGTCATCTCGTCGGCAGCATGTGTCTTACGCACCAAACTGCTTCAGCTGCACCAGGAGCGTGACGAGGCGTTACAGCCAGAAGGCGGAGACATGCGAGTGTGGCAGGAATGTGAATTAAACTCATCGTGTCATCATGCACTTAACATGACTGACAGGTGGCATGTTAAGGTGATTGGACTCTCCTCATTGACAAAAACTTTTTTCTTCCTCCTTCTTGGGCCCCTGACGGCGTCTGGGCCCCGGTGCAGCTGGACCGGTTGCACCGCCGATATGTTTGCCTGTGAATTCAGACATAACATTGTTTCCTGGTTGAACTTTAACTTGATTAAATAAGTAACTTGATTTGAACTCAAAAATAAGTGAAATTATCAAATTTTAGGAGCCAAAAGATGATCTTTTATAGTTAAAATAATTATACTTTCACTTCAATGCATTGGGGAGCTTTTGAACAGAATAGTCAGAGTAGCATTAAAATGAGGGGGCAACAGGGGAACAAGACTCTGTAGTGGGGGGCAGCTGCCCCCCTTCCCCCCTGTATATCCGCCCCTGGTTCATTAGGATACCACTTGCAGGTTACTTCAGATTAAAAATCAAGTCTCAGTTGGCAAAGACTTTAAGTTTTTTACTTTTTCCTGTTAAAAAAACCCCTCAAATATCATTGAAAAGTAGAAAACATTCAGAATACACTTGCAGAAAAAAAGAAGAAGAACAACTAGCTCTTATTTTGCATTGCTTTTATTTCAAATATTTTGGTCATGCGGGATCACATCCTGTTATCTGAGCATTTCATCCATCATTATTCATCTGACAGTGTTGCTAACAGCCGTAGAGCATGTTGATCCTGCTGATGTCCCAGCGGGACAGACCGTTCCTCTGGCCGATCCGGGCGTTGGGGTTTCCAATGGGGGTGATGGTCTCCCTCCCCCGGCCCACAGAGAAGGCGAATCTTCCATAGTGCATGATGGAGGAGTAATCGTAGGGCGTGTTCAGGTTGTTGGTGTCGTGCTTGTGGAAGTTGTAGGCGCTCTGCTGGATGATGTTCTGCCAGTTGATCCTGACGTAGCTGTCGCGGTCGCTCCTGGTCTGCTCGTGCTGGAAGCCCAGAGCGTGGTTGAGCTCGTGCTGGACGATGCCACCGTAGATGCAGCCCGCCCTGTTGAGAGAGAGCTCCTGCCGGCCTCCCTGTCTGCCCAGGGCGGAGTAGCATCCGCCTTTGTTTACAATGCTGATGTAGTCGTTCTCGTTCCTGCGAGGGGTGAAGCGGACGCAGGTGCGGCTGAAGGCCCTCATGGCGCCCTCGATCGTCTGCCTCTCGTACCCGGAGAACTGAGAACTTATCGTGTAGGCGATCACCACTTTGCCATTGGAGGCTTTTTTCCACAGACAGCTGTTGTACCAGCACTTCATGGCGTTTCTGGTAACGGGAGCCACCAGGTCTCCTTCCAGCAGGAACTCCTCTGTGGCGTTATTGGTGGTCAGAATCTGGGTGGTCATGTCCACTTCCGTTTCTTCATCTTCTGCCATCTCTGCGTCTTGACCTTCATCCTCCTGGAAAGGTTGAGCCTGAGAGAGGCCGAGCAGGAGCAGCAGGAGCAGGCTGGCAGAGGGACTCATCTTCAGGTGTGGAGAGACTCCTTGGAGCTTGATGTCTGCTCAGTCCGGTCCAGGGTCTTTATACGCTCCTGCACAGGTGTGTCTGCAGCAGGATTATGGGTGGGGGGCTACACTGTTAGGCCTAATGTCAACCTCTGCAGGGAGGACTCTGCAGACAAACCTACTCCTCAAACACGGTTTCTTATAACTATTGATTAAATGGATAAAGTCAGCTTAACTAGCGATATTTCCTTCATCTGAACACTTTGTAAACTTTTCAACCAGTGAAATATTTTCTGGCAAATTAACCTCCAATACACCAATTTATATTTGCATTTTCAGAAATCTGCTCTACTTATACTTGTTTTACTTTTCTTCAGTTATTCTACAAACACAAGAAACAGGATCATGAAACTTACAACACTGTTACACCCAGATGGAGGTGATATGTACAGCAGGCCTTCCTGTTAAATACTAACATAAACATATTTAGTCTGAATGCTGCTGTTTACTTGAACGCTCAACCCAACTACAACTGAGGCACTAACGGCATTAGTTTGAAATGTATTAGATTTATTTTAATTCATTTATCTAAAGCTTTAATTGGATATTTTTAAGAACCATATTTTTATTTCGTCTCTGATTAAATATATCACTTATGATTATACAGTAATTTAAATTGCCCCATATTCAAAAGCTCCTGAAGTCTTAATAAAACACATTTGAGGATAAAAGTTTGCATCCTTCTAACATCCTTCTAACATTTTCACTTTTCCCAGTTAAACAGTAAAATTGGGGAAATGTTTTGCTTTTTTCTGTAAGATGTTATGAGCAAATTTTTTAAAGAGAATTTCTCTTTTTACATCTTTCTTCTTTTTTTTTTATATCAAGCAGCACATTTATTTCCAATATGATTGATTCACAGTCGCCTCAGTCAATGGCTATCCACTACATCTTCCTCAATAGTAATTGTCATGCTACTTAGCTACCACGCTAAGTAAAGCAACCACCCGTTTGTATTAACCCGGTCTCGGGTAAATGCGATTGTCATTTTTTTTTTTTTTTAACATCCCATGAGATTTCATGACTTAATATAATAATACACTATGAAACAATATATCATGATAATGCCAGGAAGAATTATTAGAGTTAGAATTGGTAATTTATGTATTGCATTGAAAAAAATGTACATCTTTCTTCAAAGTCAAAGGTTTCATGCAGGAGACTTGGTTAGTGTTCCTGACCTCGCCTTCCACCTGCTTAACTTGGCTCCAGTGTTTTGATATCACACGACTCCTGATATCTCAGACTCTACTGCGTCTTCCTGACAGACCTGGTGGAGCTGCGTCACGTCTGTGCAGCAAAGTCGTCTTTCACGTGGATTTTCAGTGCAGCCCGCAAACTTTCTTTACTATTGAGGTCAGAGCTTTACTGACTTTACTTTACTTTACTTTACTTTACTTTCACTGCAGCGCAGAGACCGTATAAGAACTGAAAAACCCTCGTTCTCGTTTGGTTGTTTTTGGTTGTTCTGAGTGCGACATGTAAGCAGCTTGATAGAGATTCCTCGTATCCAGCTCGCACCAAACATGAGACACGAGGTGACTGAAGCTGGTGTGGTTTGGGTGTGCAGTCCCCTGCTCTGCCAGAGGGGGCGCAGGCGCTGCGTTAAGATCGCTTCGTTTTCAGTTAGTGTTTTCCCGCTCAAGACGTTGACCTGCAAAGGAAGCGCCAGACTCACTGAAAACTCCCAGAAGGAAAATGTGCCATGAAAGTTATAATTTCCCGATTAATCCCCACGTATCCACTGTTAATAAACTGTTTGTGTATCAGGATCTGAATTCTGGGTGAAACACAACTGTGAGAAGCTGCATCTGTTTAATGAGTTGTCTCATTACGAGCTAAGAAATGCTACATGGATGTTGGCACTGTGGTGACAGTTCAGGCCTTTTCAGATATTATCCCATTTTAAAACCAGTCAGAGTTGTGATAATTAAGATAAATGTCTAACACTACTGTGGTACAGATATTATTATTGTAATTAAATGATAATAGATCGATTTGGAAACTTGCTGAAACCATTAGTGATAAGCTAACCGCTACTATAAGCTAACCGTGAGCGTTTCAATGCCATTTACTACAAATTTTAGCTCCACTGCTAACGTCAAGCAAAGTCTGCTATCCTGAGTCCCGCTGAATCCTGAGAGGACAGATTGTACTGTGATGGAGTCCAGCGTGGTCATTGATCAGTGATCAGGGTGGTGACGATGGTTCTGACCGCCTTCACTGTTTTCCTCATCACCTGCAGGATGGACGCCAACGTGACCGAGGATCCGAGGACAAAACAAGGACAGAAGTCGTAAGAAAACACAATCCACCAGACAGAAAGTCTGTCAGCATGTCACGGAGTGGTTTGTTGAGGACCCAAACGCAGGAGAGCAGGAGGCAGGAGGCAGGAGTTGGAAAAAACTTAAATTTACAGCAAAAGCAAAGCAAAACCAAAAACGCTGTGAGCAGGATCAAAAGGCAGACCACAAACATGAATCCTAAAACTTGACGAGGAGAACATGGAAGGAGGAAACAGTACGGACCAGAGAAGAGCAGGGGAAAGACAAGACTAGATTTACACAGAGGATAACGAGACACAGGTGCAGACAATCAGGGCTAGGGTTGCCAACATCCAGACTTGCAAATGAGGGACACCTCCCGGCCGGCCGAAAGATTTTGGGGTTTTTGGGGGTCAAAAACGCATAAATAACAGCATTTTGGCACAATACCTATAACAGACTATACAAACACATTAGGCTACTGTATTACGCTAAATACACTTAAAGTAACAAGATTGTAATAACAACTCATGATCAGTTTGATTAGTTTTGTATTTGAGGTATACATGTGAGACACTTATAGTTCAAGTATGTATTTATTTTTGGCACAATGTGCAAAATAAGAAGATGACAATTGCTGTCTCATTTTTTTGTGTTTTAACAGTTTAAAACAATGTAAACAGTGTAGCAGCAATAATCAATTAAATCGTAGGCCCACTAGTGCAACCATGTTGTGCAAACAGTTTTAGGTTATTGCCTAGCCTACTTATTTGAAACTTACTAACTTTACAGTAACTTAACTTTTCTTTTCTTTTCAACAAAAAAAGTGCAAAATCTTCTGAACAACAAATCAACAAGGTGCAATATATAACACACACACACACACACACACACACACACACACACACACACACACACACACACACACACACAAAACAGCACCGCGGACAGTGTCTGCCTTCGCCCTATCTCTGTCTCTCCTTAAGATTTAAGTGTCCATCATTGGGAAGCAGGGGTGTCTGTGACAGATTGTTCTTGACTGATTGAGAAGAAAGAAAAAGAAGAACAAATGACAGACTAACTAAGCTAAGGACAGCGCTCATTTTTCCGTGCGAGACTAGATGTAAATATTGGCACGCGTTTCACTTCCTCACAAACCAACGCAGCACACCCACATCGCGCGCGCACGCCCATACACACACACACAGAGACTGAATCACACGCACATAAGCACGTGAGCACTGCATACTGAGCGCTCCTAGTGCCCTTAGGATTCAGCTGGCCAGACAGGCAGACAGACACACAATGCGCGGCGCACAAAGAGAAAAAATATATGCATCCTCCCTTTACCCGTGCGGCCGCTGCGGCGGGACAAAGAGCGTCCCGTGCGGGATGCGCTCATTTTGGCTCAAATGCGGGATGTCCCGCCTAAATCGGGACGGTTGGCAACCCTAATCAGGGCAGATGGGAAACAGGAGGGTCAAGCAGGGCCAGTTTTAGCTATGAGCAATATGGGCGACTGCCCAGGGCGCAATCCACGTGGGGGCGCACGAGCACTCTCAAAAAAAAATAAAATAAAAATTTGCTCTGCTGCTTTCACATAAAAAACGCTGCGCCCACCGCCAGGTAGGGCACAGACGCAGCGCATGCACCCTCTTGCGCGCCGCCGAGCTCGGCGGCAGAGCGGTCCGCTCTTGCGTAGCGGTAGCACATACACAATGAATGGGAAAGCCGGCGGCAGTCGCCGCTTTGCGGCCTCTATGTGAAAGTGGCATAGAGGGCGCAAAGCATGGTGGCACGCGAGAGGGCGCATGCCGCGGCGTTGCACCGCGCCTCCCTGCGCCCCAATTGAACCAATTGAATTGAATCTACTGGAATCTACTCCAAAAATCCTTACAGTTACAAACTCTTACCTCTGTCAACTCCTTCAAAAATGTCATAACTAAATCCATAAAATATACCTGCAGCTGTCCCAGCCAAAGCTCTCTCTGATCCTGTCACCTCACTAACCTGACTAGCTGCTGTTGTTTTGTTACAGTCTCATTTATTCCTTTTCTGTTGTGTCACTGTTGTTGTATGTGCTTTTATTGTCTACTGTATATCTTAATGTTACTCCCCTTCTCCCTTCCCCTTAGGAGATCTTTCACCTCCTACCAGGCCATTGCCTTAAATAAGAATGTATTCTGGCCGCTCGGTGGCGCAGTGGGTTAAGCAGCGGGCCATATACTGAGGCTACAGTCCTCCTCCTGCAGCGGTCGCGGGTTCGAATCCAGCCCGTGCACCTTTGCTGCGTGTCTTCCCCGTTCTCTCTCTCTACCCCTTTCCAGTCTGCATCTCCAATAAAGGGCCACTAGAGCCCAAAAAAACCTTTAAAAAAAAAAAATAAGAATGTATTCTTAGCAATTCTTGCCTGGTAAAATAAAGGTTTACTACTACTACTTACTGAACATTTTTTAATTTCACTGTGCCGTGCTGTGACGACATCTCTGCGCGCCCAATAGGAGAGAAGGTGGTGGAGGGTGAAAAAAGACTTGCGGGTTGTAGATCAGAGATGATCAAGATGGAGGAAAAAATAATTTTGGCTGTGAGTCTGTGTAAAATTAAAGCTGCAAGTAGCGATGAACAGGCCCTCGCACCCTTGTGCACGTTCAGGCGTGCTGCGGTGGAAGCTTGTATGACTTGCATGTAGATTCTTCAGGCCTGGACATTTAGCAGATGACACCACCCACAACTCTCTATATCAAACCATTCAAAAGTTAAGGCAGAAAGTAGGAACTATCAAATATTGACCAATCAGAAGAAGGGGCACAGCTAATTCAGGCCAATGAAGGTCAAGTACTCAATACCGAGTCCGATGACCACCCACAAGTCTTTATCACAACCCGTTCAAAAGTTATGGCAGAAAGTAGAAACTATCAGATATGGACAAATCAGATGAAGGGGGGGGCGCGCTTTTTGGCGTCTAGCGTCGCCACGGTAACGCTTTTGGTAGATTGTAGTCAAAAGCTAATTAAATCATTCCAGTTCCAGCAGACACATCCAACCCAAACACTGATGTCCAACAGTTACTGCAACAATGAAACTGAAGATTGAGGACCATTTCTGCTCAACTGTGGAAAGTCAAGATGAAACTGAAATCCTTCACATTATTAAAAGGTTGTAATAACTAACCCACCACCAGGTGGCAGCAGTTAACTTTAACCCTGTTACAAATGCAACACTGCAGATCCACAGATGTTGATGTCTGGATATTTTAACCACATTTATCTTCCTGCTGGATCAAACAGGATTATCTGACTAAACCATGAATACTGTGTTAGTTTAAACAGAAGTAAAAGAGTAAGTGTTCAACACTGAGATGGAAACCTCTTTTCATCAGTAGGCACATCTGTTCAGGGACCAAACATGGATCAGAGGGGAAACACTGATAAGATTCATGTTCTGATGTATGAACCACTTCATCTACTGAAGGAACAGATTCATGAGTCAGTCTGGACTCATAAGATCACATGACCTTCCTCCATTTCTGCAGAGTCCAATGTTCAGATGTCCTCGCAAAGGCATTTCTTTTCTCATTAAAGATCATCCGCATCAACGACTTCCTCAGAGATTACAGAACAGAAACAGAAAAAGGTCTGAAAGCAACATATTATAAAGAAACAACTGTCTATGTTTGTCCAAGAAGATGAGCCGACACAAACTCATACAAGATTACAAGGAGCATCTGAGACTTCCACGCGTTTGTGAGACGCAGGGATATAAATTAGATGTGTTTTTCTAAAACTCCGACCCAGAGCTGCTACACGACCACGTTCAAACCCACAGTGGACCACAAACACCACGAAATACGCAAGTTCATCTTTTAATAAACCTCTCAAAGGAAAAACACCAAAAAAGTAATTTTTTTATTAACCAGGTCAACTATGACCTCCCAGAAACAACATATTTTAAGTTGAACTGCAACAAAGAAAATACAAAAACGGAATGTTCTGTCCAAAAACAATTAAACCTAAAGACAAGAATAAAGGAAATAAATAATAATAAAGGAAATAACATCATCACACACCTGCAGCAGCGATGTCTGATGTTTTAACTTTATTTCCATATTAGTTCAGGATGGAAACATGTTGGCTTTATTCCATCTTCTGGGTGTTTTTATGTTAAAGATGAGCTGATTGTTCCTTCATAACGTCTGGATCAGGTTCAGCAGGTGTCTGTCCTCAGCCTCTGTCCTCCACCGACACTCCTGTCATCTGTGAGACGCCCCCCGGTGGCAGCAGCTGGTATAACATGTAAACGTGGATCAATGGAGGACCGGGTCGTTGTTGGAGAACCACGTTCAACCCTCAGGTCACTGATTTCAGGAATTTCAAACAAACAAAAGTTTCTGTTTCTGAGAAAATATATCAAAAACAAGAACGTTTTGTTTATTTATTTTTTTATTATTTTATTGGAAACCAAATCTATCACTCTTCTACAACAAATCCACCTTAAGCATCGACATTCAGGGTTGTTTCCTTTATTTTTGACTTGTTGTCACACACATCAGGAAACAAAGACACGTCAGGGTCGGAGGTGTTACTTGGAAGACAGTTTTAGTCAATAAGTCGCCCAGAAACAGGAAGTTCCACCATCACAATCAGACCTGCAGCAGAGAGAAGCATCGTTTCATCCAGCAGAGACAGAATGACACCACGACTGTAGCTCTAGGATCAAATACTCAACATCCCATATTATCAATTTTAAATCAATATTTCAGGGGTAGCATAATTTGATAGTCCAGTAACGCCCTATCAAATAATGCTCCCGTCACTTAATGCATTCAGGTAAGATACTAATCACCTCACTACCATTGCAGGATGAATCTCAGCATTCTTATACCTCAATTCAGCCATTTTAAATCAATATTTCAGGGGTAGCATCATTTGATAGTCCAGTAACATCCTATAAAAAATAATGCTCCCGTCACTTAATGCATTCAGGGCACGGGAAGCATCTAAAATGATCTCTGCTGGCCTGATACTACGCCGCAAAATATCTAAAATTATCTAAATATCTTAAAACATTTGCCTGCGCCCAAATTGAACATTTTTTAATTTCACCGTGCTGCGCTGTGACGACATCTCGGCGGTGTCCGATAGGAGAGAAGGTGGTGGAGGGTGAAAAAAACTTGCAGGTTGTAGATCAGAGACGATCAAGATTGAAGAAAAAATCTTTTTCGCTGTGCATCTGTGTGAGGAGTTGTGGGATACAAGACTGCAGGCCTATTGTGACCTCAATAAAAAGGGACAAAAGTGGAGAGAAATCTCTCAAAATTTGGACATGCCAGGTGTATTTAAAAATGGTGGAAAACTTTTGGTAGTGGTAGAGAGCTATTGCAAACCGAGCTGTAGGCTACTGTACGTCCAAAAGAGTGGGAAAACGGGGCCAAACCGGGAACCCCCCGGGGCTAAGCCCTGGATCTCCTGACATCCTAGATCCGCCCCTGGTCTGGGGTGATGGAAGTCTGGGCATCTCTGCTGAGGCTGCTGCCCCCGCGACCCGGGAATGGATAAGCGATGGATAATGGATGGATGGAGAAAAAGAGAACACATCAGAGTGAAAGACAGAGTAACAAGAGAGCAGAGTAAAACCAGTCTGAGAGTCCCAGGAAATCAGGTCAGGACTGGGAGCACTGGTCTCTCCTCAGTGTCTCTGAGACTGAAGACTTGTGAGCATCCACTTTAAAGACCACCAGCAACCCCACAGAGGGCGAGAAGAGGGCGGGAGGAAACCCACCGCCAGCGAGGTATCCTTGTTAAATGTATTTATTAAATGTTGAATGTGCAGTGTCTACAGTGTTATTAAAACCGTGAGGCGGGGAGTGCCAGGCCACGCGGGACAATGCCCCCCACGCCCCGGACACCCCGCCCCTGCCTATGTGCATATGAGTCGTGTAGGGGGGGAAGGAGGGGGAGCGGAGGCCGAAGCCAAGAGGCAGGACCAGCGGAGCCGGCCCTAGAAGGACGCCCACGCTCCCCCACCGGCCATCCAGTTGACGGGGGCCGGCCCTCCGAGCCGGGCCAGGGCCCCACTGTACCTCCACGGGCGCCCCCGGCGCCGCCGGAGCCCCCAGGCGGAGGGGGAAATGGTCCAACATCCCTCCATTCATACCGACAACATAAGACATGAGAATGGCTCCACCCTGCCGCCGCGCCCGCCCGTGCAGCCCCCGGCCAGGGGGAGATCCCCGGACCTGGCCCCCCCCCCCCGGGGGCCACCCCGGCGGACACGGAGTCCCCACAGACGCAGGGGCACTCGGCACAGCCACCCCCCACCCAGGCAGGGCCGGGACCTTCGAGCGGGACCCCCACGCCCACGGCCCAGCCCCCCCCAGGAAAACCGGAAACGCCCTAGCCACACCCCCCCCACCGGCCAGGGACAGGGCACTCACCATTGATCAGCTCCACCAGTTGACCCAGCTGAGTGGCCTTCTTTTCTCTCAGATTCAGACAGTGCTGAGCATGTGATCCTTAACTGCCTACTAATGACCACTTTTCATTCCCCAAAACGTATGATGGCGGACGTTTCCATTATCATTATACCCTCAGACAATTAGTCAATGGAAAAAAAGTGTGGTTTAGCTGGCTGACTTATTCAAGTAAAGATGCAGTCTACTGCTTTTGCTAAAAACTATTTTCTAAGAAGTCCTTAGAATGGGCAGCTGATGGACAATCAGCATTAACATTCTAAAGATCATTGTAGTAACATGGTGAAATGGAAGGAATTTAGTTTGTGTGTTTAAAAGGGAACGCTTAGTATTATCCACTCACTGGCATTAAGGAACCTGGCTCTGAGGGGCTCTTTTGACACATTGCACAAGGCCAAAAACGGGAACTTTCTTAAAGAAGTTGAACTACTAGTTTAATTTGATCCTGTTTTGAGAGATCATATGAGAAGCATCGACAGTGCAGCAGAGCACATCACATACCTGGGTAAAACAATTCAAAATGGGTTGATAGCCCGTGTCAGTGATAAAATAGTTGACACAATGGTGTCAGAAATCAAAGATTGAAAATACTATGTCATAATATTGGATTGCACCCCAAGTGTAAGTCATCAAGAGCAAATGTTTGTTGTGTGCACAGTGAATCTTGGGGAAAATCCAGACAACAAAGTTAAGAACTGATTTATTTAAATTCATTTTTAAATGCAGACCAATGACAAAAACTCTGGGAAACGTAACCGAAAAGTAAACATTTCAATAAAAAAAAAAAAAAATTAAATATTACAAAGAATAAAAGGGCTAATGTAAAATAGTATTTAACAGAATCATACCCTCATATGTATTTCTCTCAGAATAACAGAACTAAACTAATGTCTATCAGGCTGTCTCACCTTTGTGTAAAACATATAACATCTAATAAGGGTCTATGTTTAAAGCATGTCTGTTACTTACACTACCATCATGTTCAAAATAAAGACTTTTGAATTGAATTTTTGTACTTCATTTACAGCTGTAAGTATCTGCTGCTTTTTAAAAAAAATATTCAAAATCTTTCCCACAATCTAACCACCAGAATTATTTCTTTTAAACTGGTGCATTTTAACTGAACTCTCAAAATCGATGATATCAGCACTGATTACAGTACACTTTTTATCCAGTGTGAATACGTTGGTGACTCCTTAGATGACTTTGCTGGATAAAAGCTGCTCCACAATGATCACATCGGAAAGGCTTGTCTCCAGTGTGAATACGTTGGTGATTCGTCAAAGTACCTTGCCGGGCAAAAGCTGCTCCACACTGATCACATCCGTAAGGCTTGTCTCCAGTGTGAATACGTTGGTGTTGCTTTAGGTGACCTTGCTGGGCAAAAGCCTCTCCACACTGATCACATCTGTAAGGTTTTTGTCCAGTGTGAATACGTTGGTGACTCGTTAGACCACCTTGCTGGGCAAAAGCCTCTCCACACTGATCACATCTGTAAGGTTTTTGTCCAGTGTGAATACGTTGGTGTCTCGGTAGGGCACCTTGCTGGGCAAAAGCCGCTCCACACTGATCACATCTGTAAGGCTTGTCTCCAGTGTGAGTACGTTGGTGTCTCGTTAGCGCACCTTGCTGGGCAAAAGCCGCTCCACACTGATCACATGTGTAAGGTTTTTGTCCAGTGTGAATACGTTGGTGACTCGTTAGGTGACTTTGCTGGGCAAAAGCTGCTCCACACAGATCACATCTGTAAGGCTTGTCTCCAGTGTGAATAATCCTGTGTCGCTTTAGTTGACCTTGTTGGACAAAAGCCGCTCCACACTGATCACAGCTGTAGGGCTTGTTTCCAGTGTGAATACGTTGGTGAATCGTTAGAGAACTTTGCTGGGTAAAAGCCCCTCCACACTGATCACAGCTGTAAGGCTTGTCTCCAGTGTGAGTTTTCTTATGGATCTTCAGGTTTGATGAAGTGGTGAAGACTTGCTTGCAATCATCACAGCAGTGTCTTTTGGGTCTTCCTTTATGATTCTGTAACAGAGAAAATCACTTACATTATCTTAGCCTGCATTATCAATTAGCCTTGTTCAGAGCATGTGAGCGGAGCGGAGCGTGAGCGAGCGGCGAATTTTGAAAGGAGCGCAGAGCGGGAGTTTTTTTTCTAGGATGATTCGGGTGGAGCGGGATGACGCCCCGCTCCAGTTTCGCTCCGTTACCCCTCGGCCCCGATGCGTGTCCAAACATATCCCACAAAACCTCTCCACAAACCACCTGTTACCTTTCTTCTTTTCCAGTCCTATCTCTGAACCGTAGTTGGGAGAGCTGGTATTTTAATTCAGTCTCTGGCTCGTTGCGTAACCGGCGTTAGGAGTCCAGGGAAAGTGAAGGGAAAAAAGGACGGAGGAAAAATGCTGTCCGTGCAACCTCGCACATTTATTACAAACATGTAATAAGAGCAAACAAAACGCGTGAGGGCCGACGACTGAAACTAACGGAGGACACACTGAAAAAGTAACTGAACACGTGTTCCGGTCTTCCACACGCGCACACCTGCATCCAGGGCTCCAGAGTGCGACCTATTAGGTCGCATATGCGACCTAATTTATTAAGGTGCGAGTTAAAATTTAATGAGGTCGCTCCGGTGCGACTTGCAAGAGGACTAGTGGAAAAAAAAAATATATTTTATTTTTTTTCACTCGGCTGTGTTAGTGCATTAATGGAGTGGTTGATAATACAATCTTACTTTCTGGCTCATTCCTGCGAGTCCTATTTCTCCTCTCTCTCTGTCTGACTGGTCTGCGCACGTTACGTGCACAGCAGTGCACGCGCGCGTACACGCAGCGCGCTCAAAAAGGTAAACAAAGCAGATGCAGTATGAAGCGGTCTATAGTCGATTATTTTAAGAAGAAAAATGGGCTGGTGGTGGAGGAGGGGGAGAAGAAGGGTCAGCAGAGGGAGCGACAATAATCATGGATTCTTCTTCTTCTGATGAAGAGAGTGACAGGTTGGCGAAAGAGGCGGGGGAGAGTGGGGAGAAGAAAAAAAAGTACAGCTTTCAACAACAATGGCACGGTTCCCGTGATTAAGATACGAGGGACAGGCCCAGGCCCGGTTCTACGAGGGTGCATAAGCATTGCACCCTCAGTTTATGTGTTTGCTCTGTTGAAAAAACGAAAAGAAAACTGATAAATGCGCCCGCGTTAAGCCTCATTTATGGTTCCGCGTTAAATCGACGGCGTAGCCTACGGTGTAGGGTACGCGGCGACGCGCACCGTACGTTCGCGTCCCCGCGTATCCTACGCCGTAAGATCTGCGTTGGTGCAACGCGGAACCATAAATCAGCCAGTGTACGTCACTGATCTGCAAGACGCTGCTCTCTGCTGCTCCGTTAACACAAAGTAACATGGATATTCAGAAGTGGTTCAAGCACAACGACGCAAACAAGTTTACAGGACTGTCTCAGAAAATTAGAATATTGTGATAAAGTTCTTTATTTTCTGTAATGCAATTTAAAAAAACAAAAAAGTCATACATTCTGGATTCATTACAAATCAACTGAAATATTGCAAGCCTTTTAATATTTTAATATTGCTGATTATGGCTCACAGTTTAAGATTAAGATTCCCAGAATATTCAAATTTTTTGAGATAGGATATTTGAGTTTTCTTAAACTGTAAACCATGATCAGCAATATTAAAATAATAAAAGGCTTGCAATATTTCAGTTGATTTGTAATGAATCCAGAATTTATGACTTTTTTGCATTACAGAAAATAAAGGACTTTATCACAATATTCTAATTTTCTGAGACAGTCCTGTATATTTATGGTAATATTTATTTTTGTTGCCGTTTTATTTTCTGTTGCTAGATTGTCTGATGGGCGAGATAGCCCAGACTAAATGTAGCATTTTCATTTCTGTAGGTAAATGATCAGGTATCTTATAAAAACACAGAGGTAACACTTTACCATAGTCACCTTAATTAGCCTAACATTAGTTAGTACATTAACATTACTAAGCATTTATATAAATTATATTATCCAACTTTTAATTTATTAACTAACTCTGACTAGTAAACATTAATTAGCCTAACTGTAGGCTATATGTGTTTCCTATACATAATGATTGTTAATCTGTAAACAGTTAATTAATGCTTAATAATGTAACTAATGTTAGCAATGAAAAATATGGTGCTACCTAATTTGTTTTGGTGCTACTAAATGAAAAGCTAGGTGGCACCAGTGCTACCTGTGAAAAAGTTAGTCTGGAGCCCTGCCTGCATCTCCCTCTCTCTCCTCCGCTGCACCCACACGTCTCACACACACACACCCGAACACACACCGCCTTAAAGGGGACCGGGCTGGCCGGTTACACACCGCATGAGCCCCCGACTTTGGCCAAACTGGTGTTTTTGAAAGTGAACTTTAAGAAAAATGTCCCGATCCAGCTCAGTTAATGCAGGCTTTGAATTAGGCACTTTAAAAGGCACGTTTTGTTCGGTTTTTAGTCTTATTGTTGACTAAGCCTGCAAACAGAACATTCAGCCTGCCATATTCGTTTAATTTGAGTGTTTTGCACCTTAAGATCTTTTATCAAAGTGTTAAAATAATAAATAATAAATAAATATTTTATATTCTGAAAATATTGTTGTTCTTCTTTAGTTCTTTTAGACATTGAAAGTAAAAATAGGAGGAGAACAGTGAATGAAAAATTGTTTCGGGAAAGGTTAATAAACAAAAGTGTATTAAACCAGATAATTCCGTTAGGTGAAATTATTTTCTTATTTTTTCTTGTCAGTAAATATCTATTTTTTGGACTTTAAAACGTATGTCGGCTCTGCGTAATTGTTCCTCTCGGCTCCGTGACTGGCTGCAAGGAACGTAACTTTGCTGAGTCTCTCTCTCTCTCCCTCGCGCTCTCTCTCTCTCTCTCTCATCCACCTCTGGTTAGATCTAAGGCTTCAGGTAAACATGTGCATTTTATATGCATGCAAACATTTTTGGAGCGGTGCGTGGAGCTCTGCGCGGAGCGGAGCGGGGTGCAGTGTTACTGGAGCGCTGAGCGGTTATGGGTGGAGGGGAACTTTGCGACTTTGAGGGCGGAGCGGTGACAACCTTTGTGAGCGAGGAGCGGAAATTCTCGCCGCTCCACTCCGCTCACATGCTCTGGCCTTGTTACAACTAGTTCTTAACAGTGCGACACCTTCAGATGAGACTTCTTATACATCTACGGAAGAAGTGTAAAATTTGAGAGCTACTGAAACACACACTGAAAACCCATTCATGACCTATTTATATTAAACATAATATTGAACATGAACTATTGTGTCACACACACACACTAAATGCATTAACTAAGTTTCTTTGCCCAGACACAAAAATTGATTGGATTGGATTTGTTAAGGTCAAGTACTCAAAACCGAGTCAGATGACACGACCCACCACTCTCTATGTCAAACCTTTCAAAAGTTAAGGCAGAAAATAGGGACTATCAAATATTGACCAATCAGAAGAAGGGGCGGGGCTAATTCAGGCCAATGAAGGTCAAGTACTCAATACAGAGTCCGATGACACCGCCCACAAGTCTATGTCAAACCATTCAAAAGTTATGGCAGAGAAATGTTTTCTAGGGGGCGCTGTTGAGCCATCTTGCCACGCCCATTAATGCAAACCATGAAATATCAAATTTATCACCAGGCCTGGCTTGCGTGCAAAATTTGGTGACTTTTGGGGAACTATCAAATATGGACCAATCAGATGAAGGGGAGGCGCGCTTTTTGGCGTCTAGCGTCGCCACGGTAACGCTTTTGAAAGACAAAAGTAATGCGTGTCGTCACAGGATGGAGACGCACATTCGGATGTATAACACAACTGGGTGCACGTTACGGTTTGAGCCGAATTAACTGCTGAAGGATTGGCATAAATTGCGCCAAAATTACGCGATTAATTCAAAATGTTCAAAATTCTACCTGTTGGGTTTTGGCCATGTCGCCAAGAGACTTTTCTTTAAGTTGCGACATGATACAGGTGTGTACCGATTTTGGTACCGTATTGTGGGGCTTGAGGCACAAAGTTTTTCTAGGGGGCGCTGTTGAGCCATTTTGCCACGCCCATTAATGCAAACTATGAAATATCACATTCTTTTGGGGCACGTTTAGGGGGGCAAAAAGGCACTCCTTTCGTCAGAAGAAAGAATAAAAATTCCTACAGATACAATAGGGCCTCGCACTGTAAGTGCTCGGGCCCCAATTAAAGCTGCAAGCAGCGATGAACGGGCCCTCGCACGTGCAATTTGCACCAATTAAGGTAAAGGACTCAAAACTAAGTCCAATGACACCACCCACGATTCTTTATGTCAAACCATTCAAAAGTTATGGCGGAAAATAGGAACTATCAAATATCGACCAATCAGAAGAGGGGGTGGGGCTAATTCACACCAATTATGGTCAAGGGATTCAAAACCATATCCGATGACACCACCCACGACTCTCTATGTCAAACTATTCAAAAGTTATAGCAGAAAATAGGGAAACCCAATCGGAAGAAGGGGCGGGGATAATTCAGGCCAATGAACGTCAAGGACTCAATACAAAGTGTATAAAGCTAGGAACAACTTATTACCATCTCACTTACAGGAAATGTTTTATGACAAAGAGGGGAGGTATAATTTAAGGGGTACTCTAAATTTTAAGACTTGCAGAACACGAACAACAATGAAAAGATTTTCTATATCAGTCAGTGGATTTAAACTATGGAACAGAATGGATTCAGAATTAAAACCATGTCCAAACATTAACCAGTTTAAAAACAAATATAAAAACATGATTTTCACAAGGTACAAAGAGGAAAGGGTTTAGCGGCCTTTAGGGGCCTGAATATAACACTATTGGGTGAATGGGTTGATTTGTTTATATTTATGTACAGAAATGGGCAGCTATTTATATACCGTATTTTCACGACCATTCGGCGCACCGTGTGAAAAGGCGCACCCTCATTTTTGTGTGTAATTTTTGGATTTAAAACACACATACGGCGCACCGACCCAAAAGGCGCAGTCTACAGACACGGAGCTGCGCAACAAACACACGCGCGCGCGCGGCGCAAAACACACGCGCGCGCGGCGCAAAACACATGCGCGCGTGTGTTTTGCGCCGCGCGCGCACCCCCTCCGTCAACTACTGCTGTGTCTTCAAGGACAAGACAGTAGAAATGTTATCACGTTTTGCCACAGCTTGAATGTTTACAAGTTTCCAACCTTTATGAAATGCTAAGCTATTGGTCTAACGGTCCCAACTGCTTATCTGATGCTAAGCGAGACAGAAAAAAATTATTAATTATTAAACAATACTAATTAGAAAAATAGTGAACCCATTAGACAATAGAGATCCACCGATTGATCCCGATTTTGCCGATCACAGGGTGAAATCCATAAATTCGTCAATATTGTTGTCTCATGTACACGACACTGACATTGTATTATTAGCAATAAAAATTAGATTAGGTGTAAACTCTGCTTATAAAGAGTAAGTGTACTTTACTAGCTTCAGCTTTCCTGTGGTAATAATTATGCTTTGGACACACTTTGCAAACTGCAAACTTGTTGTCCTTTTCAGACATTGTAAAAGTCCTGCACCGGCGAGGCCGGTCACGCACCCTCAGGACCGCTCGGTCTGAGATGCGGGAACGCCCGCACGGGCGGGGTTTGTTGTTGTAAACGTCATCAGATCGGCCGTTCTGAACTATTATTTTCCGATCTCCGATCAAAACCGATAGGGCCATTATCGGCCCGATCCCGATCAGGGGCCGATCGATCGGTGCATCTCAATTAGACAATGCTTCAAATGGAAGTCAACAACAGCCTTTAAGAATAAAATGTGAAATGTTTGTTTTTCCAGACTGTTTTCAGATGGAATCACGAGGGTTTTATTCTCACGAGGATGAGAGGCAGCACCTGAGTTTGTCTGAGCCAAGTCATTTTCCAACAAATGCTCAGCAAACTTTATCGGCAATTGTGGTTGTCATTTACAGTATGGTGTTTGATTATCGTCGATGCTTCAAGATTCAGATAAAAAAACCAGCATCACTGAGTGGTGAATGCTTTCACTGCAGCATCTACATACATTTCCACGGGCTGCTCTCTCTCAGGAATGAGTTAAAAACAATCCTATTGGGAAACAGCAAAGGTGTGTGCACTTACTTTAGGATGTGTGGTGTTGTTCATGTCAAACCGCTCAAGGACGAGAGGCGGCTGCACACTGCTGGTGTTTCTCAGGCGCCCCTCTGTGGACTGCGACATCTCCTGGCTGAAAACTGATGGAGTCACCTGCAAGCACACGTAAACACGGCTGTTATGCACTGATAGCCTTGGATAGAAAAATGGGAGCAATATAATGAGCGCGGGAGCTGTAGCCACCAGCCAAAAATTTGACAGCTTACAACTGTGGCACATAGGCAAACAATGGCGCAATAAGGACCATATACATGAGCTGATTCCATGTGCCTAAATTATTTTTATTCATCTGCAGCACTTTATGGTTAATATATGACGATGACAATTCTCTGGCACTTCTTTGCCAGTGTTCTTGAGGTCCAGAAACATTTAACTGCACTCAGCCTCTTTCAAGGATAAGCCACAAAAAGAATCTGCTTCAAATCAGAATTGATGCTACAGGAGTGTAAAGGTGTTACTGTACAGGCGGTACGGAATAGCTAACAGTTAGAAGGGAGTTCATAATCCACCTCAATGTATTATTCAGAAACAAAGATCTTTGATGTATGATGAATGTAAAATAATAATAATCCAAAATGACGTGTTCATAGAATATTGTCTGAAAGTAGTCCACAGATCTGGAAATAAACTGCTAAACTAAGTTATAGTACCACAGAAACTAGTGGAAACTGAGTTTTATTTTAGATTGAATAAAACGTTAAACCTCAGTTTTAAATGCTGTTATTAAAATGCACTTGGGATTTACATTATGATGCTGAACAACCAGAGATGGGGACTCGAGTTTGCGACTCGGACTGGAGTCGCACTTAAGTCGTAGGACACAGAGACTTCAGACTTGACTTGGACTTGTGCTAAAAAGACTTCATACTCGACTCGGACTCGTGTTTTGGGACTCGTGAACAATCTTTATTTTTTTGGCCTATTAACATTGAGGAAACTTTTAAACGTCTGACGAGCTTAATGTCATTCCTTCTTTTTTGCCATGGTAACCATATTACGCCTCGGGTGCGCGCCTCACACACTAGTACCTCAGATGACGGTAACACTATGGCGACCGGCATACCTGCAGCTGCTGCTGTACCCTTTGTAATTACGTTTGGGTACAAAAACTTTAAACAAGACGGCGCCATCAACAAAAGAAGCGCTGAATGCAAGTTCTGCAGTGCCAAAATTAAGGATGCTGGTTCAACCACATCCAACTTCATCAGGCACCTGAAAACTCACCCGGATAGCTCAGTAACATTAGCGCTAGGGTTGCACGGTATACCGGTACCAGTATAGTACCGCGGTACTAGAGTTTTGAAAATGGTACTATACCAGCATTTAAAAACAAACTAACTTAAAACGTAACTAGAACTTAAAATTTGCTTGACACAAATGAAAGTTAAATTTTAACACGTGGGAAAAACACCTAACCTTTTAAGTGATGTGTGTTATCAGGTGTAATGGCATTTTTAGGTTAGAAATAAGAATATTTCTTGGTAAGATCCTTAGTTATTTGAGTGAAGGCAGTGAATTTGGTCAACTGGTGTAAGTTCAGGGTTCAGGGTTCAGGAAAGCCTTCGTTGTGTGTTTTCTTCACTGCATTACAATAGCCTGTTTAAAGTGATCATATAACAAACAACTAATCAGTACTGATACTGTATGCTAATAGATAAATGAGTGATGATAATAATACAGTAAATGCTTTGAATATCTCAGATATAGCTGTGCAGTATTCTTAGCAGACCGGATAGCATCAGATGATAGAATGCTCATTACAACCAGAAGAGACGTGAGACTTATTTTTTAGAGACTTGAGACTTGACTTGGACTTGCAAAAAAAGACTTGTGAACATCTCTGTGAACAACTTAACAAGATGTTTCTTATGTGATTAAAGAAATTATCTGACAAAAACTGATCAGGGTTTTTCCTGGCTCAAATTGAGGTGTCTTCACCTTAAACAAAACAATTCAAGCATTAAGTATTTTTGTATTTATTTTGATACAGACATAAATAGTGATAGTCCTGCTGCATGGGGGTCACAGTGCTTTTGGCATAAATAACAGACCATACCTTCCTCAGTTTGCCTGAGCAGGTAAATTAAGCCACCGTTTGTCAAACCCACTGACTCTTTTTGAGAAGATCTGTAAAGATGAATAAAAAGTCATGTTTAAATCACGTACACGTTGGCTTCGCATTGATATGCTCCTAATGACTTGGAAACTGACTAACGTTGCCCTCGCCAACTCGTCCTGCACTCTGACCCTCGCCATCACCTTTCATGCATATTTGTGCACTACTTTCAGCTCTGACAAAATTGCTGCATCTCGTCAGTAACTTGATTTTTTTACTTTTTAACTGCCTGTATTGCAATGCTTCACACAATAAGTAAACTAAATTTAAGTAAACACACAAGTCTCAAGTTCTGAGTTTTTGGAAGTTTCTCTTCCTTAAAGAGTTCTTTTTTTAAAGTTCTTTGTCCATTGAATCAAGGAACAAGAGTAAATTAATCTTCATTCAGTTCAACAAGGTTTGATCCTACCACCAGTTGGAGGTTTAATTGAGTCCAGGGAAGCTCGCCATCAAGGATTGAAGAGGGATTCTTTGTCCAAACACAATCGGAGGTTTCAACTAAAAAAAACCTGACCTGGAAGAGGTCAAAAAAGAGTCATCAATATCTCTTAAATCAAAATCAAAGTTCATTATTAGTTGTACAACATTCCTCATATTAAATTCACAAAAATGGTTTCAACATTTACCCAATACAAAACATCATGGGGAAAAACCACTATATTTAAATGTTGTTACAATAGCTTTAAATAAAGCCAAAAGTCAAAAAAAGGGCCAGAAAACACACAATTCACAAACAAAAGAACGAACATTTAGTCGTTCAGGGCTAGAACAAAAAGCCAAATCAAGTTCCAACTCCAAATCAAGTATCTAAAGCTGCATTAAGGGGACTTACATTCCTATGGAAATGTCAGCGCTGATTGTTTATCTGGCGGGTCGTTCGTGTCTTTACAAGCGCCAGTTCGGCTCCACAACACATTGTATGAATTAGAGTCACATAAGACGAGTATCTCACCGCTGTTGCTGAATATCAGCATGTTAAAGAGCCATTAAGGTCCCGTCTGGCCACGTTGCAGCAGCCCAGCGTTGATCAGAGTGGATGACCAGTCCACCTCTCCTACTATATCCCAGAATGCAATGCGCCCTTGGCCGGGCAGCGCTTTTTTTTTTTTTTTTTCAAGCTTTATTGAGAGAAAGCAAGTGCAGGACAAAACAGCGGCGAACACAGCTGGTGATGGCGGAACGTACAGGGAGCCCGTGGAGAGGGAGAAGTGTCACCATAGACATATATACATAGACGCCGCATTGACTGCCTGAGAACGTCGGGTGCGGTCGCCATCTTGGATCGGTGGATGCAGCGTCAGAGAGGAGAGTTGTAACCAGTTGCAAAGAGAGATGCCTGAGTTTTGTGCCGCCTACGGTTGCAATAACCAGCGATCACTTCAGACCAGATCGCGTGGGATTACCTTTCACAAGTAAGATTGAACAATAATTTAGTTGTGTGTGGTCATTTATAACATTATATTACTGTAACTACCGTTATTTGTCCACTAGAAGAATGCTTACATAGCCAGATCAAGCTAGTGATAGTGACAGCTGTCAAAGCTGAGAATTTATAAATCATGTAAACCTTAATAGAGATTTTCGTCTAGCGTTATATTCTCGTTTTTACCCATTTTATGACAAACTTATCTTCACGACAGCAACTGTCATTATGAATGTGGTTGTAGTTAATAAGATAAGATAAGATAATCTTTTATTACTCCCTCAATGGGGAAACTCCCGTGTTAGCAGCAGTACACTTAATACACACACACACACACACACACACACACACACACACACACACACACACACACACACACACACACACACACACACACACACACACACACACACACACACACACACGCATGCGGGGAAGGGGGTAAAAAGGTAAAAAAGTAAAAGATATATATAATTACAAAATATGGACAGTATATACACAATATACACAATAAAATTAGCTGGCTAATAACAAAGACTGTCAGGTTGTAGTTTTGAGACTGTTGTTGACACTGTGTTACTGTGTTACTGTGTTCTTTCTATTCACAATTATCTTTTTAATATTTTGCAAGTCTTAAATATTTTGCTCATGTAGTAACACAGCTGCTCTCATCAGTCATGTGGTTGCTAATGCAATGTTACTCCCTCTCTTTTATATATGTTATAGTGTATGCACTTTTACATCTCTAGTTGGATTTCTCACATTTTGCAGGTTTCCCACAAATGAGAGTCTGAGGAGGCAGTGGGAAGTTGCTCTACGAAGGGAAGGTTTCACAGCAACAAAGCACACAAAGCTGTGCAGTGAGCACTTCAAGCCGTATCATTTTGACAGGACGGGTCAGATTGTCCGGCTTAGAGATGGTGCCATACCATCTCTTTTCAACTTCCCGTCTCATCTCCAAAGAGTAGGTGTATTATTACACTATTTGCTTACCTAGATGTCTATGATTCATATGTAAGAACTTGATAGGTAGTTAATACCACGGTTGCAGCTATCCTGGTGCACAAAACAAGTGCACCTCTTCAGTGAGGTCCTGTCATCGGCACAACAGTTATCAATGAACTGATCATCTGGGGGGTGTGGTTTATTTACTACTACTCTAAAATGTTTGTCTTGAATGAACTCTATATGTGTGAAGTCAAGTAAAGATGAAGCAAAACTGAAATCTAATCTCCGTCTTCATTTAACAAAAAATATGTCTGAACAATCACACTTTGCTGAACATTTTTTCTGTTTGTTCTTTCTGCATGTTTAGAAATCAATGATGTATTGTGTATTACAATGCACACTGTGCGATCCTAACACCTGTTGAAATAGTTTTTAATTAAGTTGTTTTAAAGTATTGCGTTTCTTCCATTTCAGCCAGTAGCAACCAGGACCACAAAAGTGGCAAGAAAAGCTGAAGTGGACCTTTCTCAGCATTTGCCTGAAGCTGAACCTCAGCCCAATGCAGTAAGTTTGTATTTAATATATCCCATACAGCTGTGAGCATCATCCTGCCACTCTTTTAAGACACATTCATGTGCACACTTTGAAACGGGCCACTACAGTATGCATCCCTCTCTCACACACACACACACACACACACACACACACACACACACACACACACACACACACACACACACACACACACACACACACACACACACACACACACACACACACACACACTCTCTTCCTCATACCCATGGTGCTCGCAGTGGTATTTACGGGTATGACCTCCTTCTTTCCACTAGGACCACCTCTATGCATTGCCAGATTCCAATTGTCTGAAGGCCAGACTTGGAGAAGCTTTGGCTCGAGTGGAGAGTCTGGAGCGGGAGAAGGCAAATGCTCAGGCCCGAGAAAGGAGGGCAAAGAAGACAGTAAAAGGTCTTCTGGAGGATCTTCAGAAAAAGAACCTCATAGCTGAAGATTTGAAAGAGAGGCTTGATTTTTACTCAGGTAAAATTACATGGTAATACAACTTTATGTATATGTTGTGTTAACACTCTTTGTTCATATAAGTATTATTTCAAGGGGACTTACTAGTTAGTTTGTACCAACTGAATTTCAGATCTTCAGATAGACCTATTTCAGAAGAGGGGCCATGACTACACCAAGGACCAGAGAGAGTTTGCCCTTACACTCCACCTCCATGGTCCAAAAACGTACACTTACCTGAGGGAGTCTCTGCATCTTCCCCTCCCACATCCACACACATTGCAAAGGTGTTGTTCATGTTGTTTGATTACACATATATTTAAAAATACTGGTTCAAATACTTGAACCACTTAAGCCCTACATAATATGTTGTACGACAAACAGCAAACTGATGTACAGGCCGTGAGGTTGTAGATCTGCTATATTCACTATTTTTGTAAGTCTTGGAAAAAGAGTAATTTTTTTTAAATGAAAGAAAAAAGTGCCCGCAATAGGGATGCCAGGGTCAAAGTGCTTAAATAGCTATTTGTTTTCTTTTCGCAAAGGTGGATGCAATCAGTGGATGCCAAGCCGGGACTCAACATGATGATGTTGGACATGTTGGAAAGAAAGAAAAAAGAAGACCCAGCCAAGTATGGTTGTGTGGGACTAATGTTGGATGCCATGGCCATCAAAAAGCATGTCCAGTACAACCCCCATACACAAAAAATGTCTGGATTTGTGGATATGGGGGATGGTATTAATGAGACTGATGTAGCCACAGAGGTGCTAGTCTTTATGGTGGTTGGCCTACAGGGTCATTGGAAAGCTCCAATTGCCTACTTTATCACAAAGTCTCTGTCACCAGACACACAGAAGGTCCTGGTTGTCCATGCTTTAGAGCAACTGCATGCACATGGCATAAGAGTGGTCTGCATGACAATGGATGGGCATGCCTCCAACGTCAACATGTGTAATCAACTCGGGTGCCAACTGAAAGGAAACCCTCTTCAGCCGTTGCAAACCTCCTTTCAACATCCAGTGACTGGTGACAGGGTCTTTGTGTTGATGGACGCATGTCACATGCTGAAGCTAGCACGCAACATGTTGCTGGCCTACAGTCTGATAACCAGCGCCAGTGGAGGAATCAACTGGTCATACATCCTTCATCTTAACAATGTCCAGACAAAAGATGGACTGCATGCTGCCAACAAGATCACAAGCAAGCATGTCCACTTTGATGGACAGAAGATGAAGGTGTCCCTGGCTGCGCAAACACTGAGTCGCTCTGTAACGGTGGCTCTGCGCACGTTGAGGGACCTTGGCTATTCACAGTTTAAACACTGTGAAGCAACAGCTGAATTCACTGAGGTAATGCAACATGCAAACATTGTTTTATAACATTTCATATTCTACGTGAAACCCAACTCTCATACTTACCTTTCATACTTAACCTGTAGAGGGAAATCCAAGCAAAGCGTACAGTAGTACTAAAATGTTTACTTGTATATATTGAAATTAGATAATGTAGTGTACTCTGATACCTGCAGACACCCTGTTATGATAGATGCAGGCTTTCAGTAAATAGAACCATTTGTTTTTTTAGATGATTGACAGGCTCTTTGACATCCTGAACAGTCGCAATCCCTGTGGCAAAGGATTCAAAGCTCCTCTGGGTGCTTTAACTTGGACAGAGAGAGCAGAATTCTTGTTGAGAGGCAGGGCATACTTGCTCAGTTTGCGGATGAAAGATGGCACACCCCTTCACCAATCAAAGAGGTCTTTTAAAATAGTGAATGGTTCGAATGAAAAGTTCATGACATCATAAGTTCATATGATGCTCTGTTCTTTTGTTGCGCATCAAGTTCATATGATGCTTTGTTCTCTTATTGCGCATCAAGTTCATATGATGCTCTGTTCTCTTGTTCTGATATTTTTGCTGTCTGCGGTTTTGTTTCGGTTGACTCTTCTGTTCAGTGTTTTTCAGATCATACAGGTGTCCCAAATTCAGATTCTGATTACTTTATTCATCACAAAAGGGATATCTACATATCTCTCCATCCTGCAGCAAAGAGAGAGAAGCCGTCCACCACCGTTATTTCTTTGGTCCATCAAGGAGTTTATAAAGTGGGTGATCCGTGTTGTTTAGAATGGTAAATCCCATCCGGTTGGAGGAGAGGGTCACATGATTGAAGTCTCCTGATATTATAAGTAGGCTATGTGTGTTTTTATGCATATTCATATGATGCACTTGTGCAAAACCTTTTGATGTCTGCAGTTTTGTTTCTGTCGGAATCTTCTTGTGTCCAGTGTTTTTCAGGTCATACAGGTGTCAAATGGTATGTATGGCACGTTCTTGTGTTCAAGTTTTCCCAGTTCAGTTTTAATATCGTTCCCTAGTTGCTTTAGCATCCGAGAGGTAAGTTATTTTACTTCAAGGACCCTAATCCTGACACTGATTTATACTCTTAAGAAGCACCCAGTAATTTTTCAGTAGATTTGTAGTGTACTTAAATAATTTAACATAACCAACCAGGGATGTTATTGGAGCAAAAGATGTATTTCTGTCTCCATCCCTGTCACTATGTGTTGAGTCACATCTCATGGATATTTGTAGAAACGTCAATGTCTTTCAATAAATAAAATTACTAGGTGCTCTTGAGGTGAATTGTTTTGCCACGATCATATTAGTAAAATATTTTCTTTTGAAGGTACTTGTCAGTCATCGGCTTCGTCATCAACATTGACACATTGTTGATGATGATTCCTGACCTACTCCATGTTCAGCGTTACGTCTGTACATACCGCTTCAGTCAAGATCACTTGGAGCTTCTGTTTAACTCTGTCAGGGCATCAGGTAGAAATTTCACATTTATAATCTCTTTTTTAGTCCTTGACTTGCCCTATTAAATATCTATGTAATCTAAGTGTGTGCATGTTTTTTTTATCTTTTAGGGGGCTGGAATAATAATCCAACTGCAGGGCAGTTCCAGGCCATTTTCCGGCGTCTGATGGTGAGGTGTGGTGTCTCACCAAATAGCTCAGGCAACGTGGCAGCGCAAGACGAGACTGTGTCCCTGTCAGCTCTAGACAATTACTCTGCGTTAGCAGCAGAAGAAGAGCTTCCGACCCCGTTTGCGAACATGTCCGCAGTTGTAGGTGACCATAGTTACCTGCCCACCCGCTTTGGCAGTCTTGTTGACAATGCCTTGGTGTACATTTCAGGATTTGTTGTTAGACAAGTTCTGAAAAAGCTGTCCTGTGAGGTGTGCCGTGCTAGCCTGGTCGCAGCTGCTGTACCCTCATCGTTTGACCAGAGCTACCACCTGCTGATGCTTAAAAACAATGGCGGGCTGATGATCCCCTCGGAAGGAACAGTTAAGGTGGTTAGAGCAGCAGAGCGTGCAATCCGCCAAAACTCAGGCCAAGGTGTCAGCATGTCTTTTGTGAACCATTTCGTCCGGGCTGAGATAGGTTCAGAGGATGTGTTTTTGCTTGCGGAGCACATTGAAGAAACACAATTTGGCATCGAAAACCATCATTTCATGCTTGTGTCGTTAATTGTGTCTGTCTTTCTCAAACT